>NW_022437072.1:1321637-1396325 GCF_009761245.1 Sapajus apella
CTACCCCCTGTCAACCTGGCCTCTGCCCCCTGTTGGCCCGGCCTCTGCCCCCTGTCGGCCCAGCCTCTAGCCCTGTCAGCCCGGCCCCTGCCCCTCGTCGGCCTGGCCTCTGCCCCCTGTCAACGCGGCCTCTAGCCCTTTGTTTTTCTAACACCCAAGCATCACTTCTTCTCACCTGCCCTCTCCCGTCCCCCTTCGTCCCCATCAAGTTGGAACTTGTATGTCAACTTTCCTCCTATTGTAGAACGAGGAAGTTTTTCTCTGATCTCTTTCTTCAGGAAACAGGCAAATAAGGTGAGCGTGGGTACTTTGACCTCCGACCTATCTCAGTTTCTCTCTTACAGTCCCAGAGGCTAGGCCCCCACAAGATGACCCTTTCGTGCGAGGTAGGGTAATGCTGGAGCCGTAATATATACATGTCAGGCCTCCAGTGGCATTGCCCACATTGGGTATTCTTGAACAGCGGGTGGCTTCCCTTCAAGCTGTGCTGCAGAGACCCAGCCTTCTTGTGTTCTGGGGCTCTACCACACTGCACTCATGTCTTTCAGTGTTGCCACACTGGCCTGCAGCAAGACAGCGGAAAGGGTGTCGTGGAATATCACACATAGAAGCTTTTCTTTCTTTCTTTCTTTTTTTAGAGGAAGAATGAGAGAAAGGAAGAAAAAGAATAAAAAAAACGAAAAAGAATAAAGGAAAGGAAGAAAGAGGAAGAGGGAGAGAGAACAGGGTGTTGCTTTATTGCCCGGGCTAGAATGCAGTCTAAAACTGGGTATGCCTGTAATTGTGTTTAATAATAGAGACATTTAAAAAAAAATGAGGGAAGAAAATAATTAACAAGCAGCCAACCAATATTTCATTTAAACCTGTAAATACATGTAATGTAGTACTGATAAGAGTGTATATTTTGTGTATTTAAAGTGGAGAGTTCTATGAATGTTAATTAAGTCTACTTGTTCTGGATCTGAGTTCTCATCTCATCAATGAGACAGAAAGAAGCTTTCCATAGGACAAACCTGGCAACGGTGCATATTGGTTTCATTCATAGCGCACTCATGACATCCCGTGATGAATAGCTAGTCCCGTGGTTCCCAAGATGCAGGTTGCATCACAATCACCTGGGAACGGTTAAGACCTAGATTGCTGAGCTGCAGTCTCAGAGTTTCTGACTTTATAGATCTGAATTGGGTCCCAGAATTTACATTTCTAACCAGTTTCCAGGAGATGCTGATGCAGCTGATCCTGGGAAAACAGACGACCAAAGAGCTAATCAGTCTTTGCTACATTTCTCAACGCACGTCACACATATTTCTTGAGGAATTCCTATCGTTATTTTAGAGAGAGAAGAGCAATTCACAGAAAGGAGCAGTATCTTGGCTTGAGAGGGGGTGGGCACACCACAGCACAGGCGACAGGAGTTCTGGTTGTGGTTCCAGCACGCTGTGTGGCCCTCACAAATAACCCCTCTCTGCAAACCCTGGTTTCCTGTTTATGAAGCAGGAATGATAACAATATCAGTTCTAGGAAACAAGGGGCTGTTGAGACCAAATGAGATAAATGTGGGGTGAAATAATTATCATAAAGGCAGACATCTGGGCTCTCCGTTGGGCAAGAACTGTCTTAAAAGAAAACATGTCTTGACGATCTTCTCGAGGTGGGAAGGGAGACGGGAAGTGCGGGTCTGACAGGATAAACGAGCAGGTGACACCATTCTGCAGGAGCAGTGACGGGGAATTTAGAAGGAGTGAGCACCCAGGAGAGCAGAGACGACACAGCGTGAGAAGAGGCTGCTGCGCGCCAAGGCGCTTTTAAGAACGGACCATTTTATCACCACTTTTCAGTTGTTTGAGCTTCTGCCTCCCCAGACTCTCGGTACAATTGCGGCTGTTTTGTTGGTGGAAATCGGTGAGAAGAAAATGAATTCTGTGTCTAGTTCAGTTTACAGCAGAGGCAAGAGGAAGCCTGAAGTAGGGGCAGGGCGTGAAGGGCAGAGCTCAGGGTTTTCATGCAGGTCCGGCCCTTGCAGACATGGTTCAAGCACAACCCACAGACTTTCATGAAACGCTGTCTCGAACATGTGTGTAGGAAGGGCCTGAGAGGACTGCTGCAAATACGTTATTGTTCCCAGACGTATCTAAGGGCAGCTAAAGTCATGACATTTATGGTGATATTGCTTAAATTACATTTTCTAATATCTCACTCATACATGTATTACCTATATTATTATACTATTAATTACACCTTCATTGATTTTTAAAATTTTATTCTTTTAAGACTAGATGAGGATGCATTTTCTAAAAACTACAGGATTACCCAAACAGAACAGATTGCATTTCAAGGTTAGGAAGTTTTTCTAATAATAATTTATGGCCCAAGTATAATGTGATGAAGTGTGTTGTAGGTACCAACCTGAGACTATGTTTGCCAAGACTTGAATAAAAAATGGGGGAAATGATTTCTAGCCCTTGTTAGAAATGCCCTCGGAATGCTTTTTATTTCTAAAGAATGCTGCATTGTATATATGCAGGTATTTTTCAGCCAAAGGGTTTAATTTGTAGAGATTTTATATCACATAAGATTTGTTTCCTATGTATTCTCTTCCGAAACTATAAAAAGACTAGGTTCTACCTTAATTTCTAAGAAAAATGTTATAAACCTTTATTATGATGGTACAATGTATCAAACAATGTAATTTTTACATTTTCACCTTTGAGAGTTATTTTTCCCCAAGCTTCTGCCTTTTTTTTGAGTATTTGCAAAGCTCTGCAAATGACAGGCGCATCCACAATGCAAAGAATAATCTTTCTTTGGGGCTGCTCCTGGGGTAGTGATTAGTGGCGTCTTCACTGAATATTTAACTTCCTCAGAATTGCTTATCTGTGCTGTGGATCAGTGCAAGATCTGGGTGAACTGTCTCATAATTAAGTTTTCCTTGCCAAAAAAAGAGAAAGTAGTAAAATATGAAGTGAAAGAAGCGGAAAGTTGGACTTTTTTTATTGCATTTTAGGTTTTGGGGTACATGTGAAGAACATCAGGATTGTTGCATAGGGACACACATGGCAGTGTGATTTGCTGCCTTCCTCCCCCTCACCTATATCCGGCATTTCTCCCCATGCCATCCCCCCCAACTTCCCACCCCCCCGCTGTCCCTCCCCTATTTCCCTATTTCCCTCCAACAGACCCCAGTGTGTAGTGCTCCCCTCCCTGTGTCCATGGGTTCTCATTGTGACTTTTAAAACATCTTCCCTTCATGTTATTTTCTCATTGAAAAGAACCTGAAACAAAAGCAAAATATTTGCGTTTTAGGAGGCAGTTTATGCAGGTCAGTCAGGTGGACAGCTCACATTTTCTTGCAAAACTCTTAGGAATTTTCCTCCGCAGACTCCTCCGCTGTCAGTGATAAGTAGTAAATGCCATAAAGAAAACAATTTCCCATTGTTCAAAAGCTGACTGTTGTGGTATGTGGGTGAGGCAAAAGAGAGGGGAGGGAGTTAAGTTCTGTTGTAGGGAAACCAATGCCAGACAGAGCTATTAACTCACATGTACTGAAGTGATAGTTCAGGTTTCTCATGTCACTGTCAATTAGTGCCAAATCACTGCACAGGGCTGTGCTTAATCCCATTTTTTTATATGTAGAAAATACGCCCCTTTTAATGCGTAGCTAGGATGTCTACTCACTTTCTAGGCCTGCGTGGATGAAGCAGACTTTGCTGGCTTAGTTGGACATCACTCTTCGCTTCCTCTCTTTTGAGGGGGCTAGCGGACCCGATGGAATCCCCTCCCCTGTATTCACTGAACACGCTAATGTATGGGGGTGTCTTTTCCTGGTTCGTGTAATTGGGAAAATTGCATTTGCTTATCTATTGCAAATGAAAATCATCTGGGGAATATAAAAAGCATTTTCAATTCGGCCACCATTATTTCAGAAGCAATCAAATGCAGAGGAATGAAAGTCAAACATGGAGAAAAATGCTGATAGATTGGGCAATCTGCATGGCTCTCTGGGACCATCATTATTTCAGTGTTCAAGAGGAAAATGCACATTTGAAAGATGGTAAATTCCATCACATGCAAACAATCATTCACCTCCTCTAGCAACAATAATTGTGGGGAAGATAGTGTTCAGACATTAACTATGTAGTCGTCCCTGCTTGTTTGTTTGTTTCATACTAAATCTCATGCAACATTATGTGGACATCTCAGCCCCACTAGAATATAGCTTCTAGATGCTTCTGAGATATTGGTACTCAGTACCATTCACCCGCACAGGAGGGGGTCAGAGTAAATACTGCAGCCTCAAAGAGCAAGATGCTCCGCATTGTCTTTCATCTAAAACATTTTGTCCTTTCATTCCAGATTTTAAAAATAGGTTATCTGTCTGCATTTTATGCATTTTTTCTATCTTTATAGTCTGAAGGTGATTTTATTAATACAGTAAATCTTGGTTGACTGATACTTTAGGAAGATGCTTTTTCTGGGTAAACTAAAAGCCTGACGTGGCTCTTCCTGGTGTTCTAAATATTTTATCAGCAATGTCTCTCCAACCCCTTCCTATTCATAGTCTCTTTCAGTTTAATGATATAAAGCAGGTGGTAGGGTTGTCAAAACTGGGTTTCCATTAGAAACAATCTCTGAGAATGTGGTGTATTTTCTCCCTTATTTTTCTCATTATGAGATGATTCAGGCTCAAAGGCCCATGTGGCGGTTTGGAGAAAGATATATCCTGTTCAAAACCAATGTTCAGAAAGTTTTAGAGCCGTGAAATCAGATATCATAGTTTTTACACTTTTTAAAGCTTTCAATTGTGAATTCTGGGTTTCTCTTTTTCTTTTAAACTCTGAAAAAAGCCCAGTTTCTAACAGCACCTCCCCTCCCACCCCCTTCTGGTACTGGCTCTAGCAGCACTGGGAAGGGAATGGCGTCTACGGGAGTCGGAGGCGCATTTATGCATCAGTCTTGATGCTTGGGAAAAAGCGATTTAATCACTGTTAACTTCTTTAATTATTGATGGTGCAGAAAATTTTATCTCTCTCATCTCCCATTTGTAACCCTTTTCTCTAAATAAAAGTGATGCTGGATATTGAAATTATTTAGTGCAAGAAACTAAAAATAGCTTTCCCTCTAAGATTTTTTTTGGCAAGAGAGATGATACATTATATATGTATATTTTACCTCAATTAAATTTTTTTTTTTTGAAAAAAGAAAATTTGAGAGAAAAATAGAAAGAAAGGTAGGAAAAGCATAGTTGGGGGTATGTCACTTCAGAATCCCGTGCCTTAGAATGGGACAGAAGGCGAGTATTAGTAAAAATGAGAAGGCTGGAAGCAGTGGCTCTCGCCTGTAATCCCAGCTCTTTGGGAGGCCGAGGCAGGCAGATCACCTGAGGTCAGGAGTTCAAGACCAGCCTGGCCAACTTGGTGAAACCCTGTCTCTACTAAAAATACAAAAAATTAGCCAGGCTTGGTGACAGGTGCCTGTAATCCCAGCGACTCTGGAGGCTGAGGCAGGAGAATCGCTTGAACCATGGAGGTGGAGGTTGCAGTGAGCCCAGATCGCACCATTTCACTCCAGCCTGGGCAACAAGAGTGAAACTCTGTCCCAACGGAAAACAAAAAAATGAACCAGAAAACAGGAGAGGGTTGATTGCTGCTTTATTTGACATAATATAAAAGCTCCTATCATTTCCTCCTTGAAAACCTTTAATTGAAATATAATATACACACAGAAAACGGCACATAAGTAAGTAGCTGAATGCATTTTCACAAACTCACACACCATGTAATCAATACCCCAGACCAAAAAGAAAAAAAAAGAAAAGAAGCTGTCCTAATGGTACCCAGAAGCCCTCCTCGTATTTCCTTCCGGTTACCACCCCTCATTCCAATGGTGACCGCTATCCCAACTTCCGGCAGCGTAGCCTGTTTTAATTTGTCAGGCTATATATTAATGTATACTTAATACATATCATACATTATAGATTAATAATTATGTATTATATACTAATCAATTATATAAAATATATTGGCAACATATATTTGTTAGTATATATTAATATATAAATCAATTGTAATATATAATACTGTAAATAGTATGTAGTATATTTATGTATACTGGTATACTACGTATAATAAATGGGATGATGCAGAATGCGCTCTTTTGCCTGGCTTCTTTCACTCACATTGCATCTGTGAGATTCCCCCATGTTGTTGCATGCTGTTTGAGATTGCTCACTGATCCACTACCTTCGAACTTCTTGTCTGTTCAAGAACTGACCTCCCTCCTCCAGGGCCTGCAGGGAAGAAGCCTGGGACCTAGAACGGCGAGCAGCAACTCTGGAGGCTGTACTTGGTATTTGTGGACAGAGCGGCCAGGTAGGGAAGGTGCTGTCACTCTCAGGCCTCACAGGGCATTTGAATTTGACATTATACTTGTGAATAGCCATTATGTTTCCTTAGAGGGATGACAGTGGTTAAGGCACAGAATTGGGAACCAGGATATCTGTCTTGAAAGCTCAGTTCTTCTACTTGTTAATCATACCATTTTGGGTAAGTTATGCAATCTTTTGTTGCCTTAATGTTTTTATCCATAAAGTGGGGATAATAACGTCTTTCTTGTAGGGTGTGTCCTTAATGAGGTATGTATTACCTTTCACTAATATGTGTAAAACCTTTAGAGTGTCTGGCATATGCGCAGCACTGTGTAAATAGGCTGTTATTGGTTCTCTCGCTAGTGCTTCATTTTCCTGCTTCCATATTGCTTCAGTCTCTGCGCGCAGAACGGGGGAATAACGTAGGCGAACTCATCAGCAGTAGGGGAGAGGCGCTTCGGGCAGAAATAAAAGAGGTTCTTGACATCGTTTGCCTTTTGCTTCTACTTCATTAGTTTTAGACGTAAATATATACATTTAATTTTCAGTAGCTTATTGTTAATTAAAAACTGTAATTACTCACTGGAAAAATAATAAATATTAACATGTAGCATATAGTGATGGAAATTTAATTTACCACAACAACTATATTTCCTCACAAAATCATACAGAGAAGTAGTAGCTATAAGAAACTCCAGACTTTTGCCTTAATCCACTTTCTTGACCCATTATTTACTATCAGTGTTGACAGCATGGAACTGCCTTTGCAGTATTGATGATCTGAAGTATTTTATGGAAATGGTGGTAAGGACGAGGTGGTACCACAGCCTGAAACGTATCGAAATATTCGCCACCTTCCCTTCACCTCCTCACTTCCACTCACCTTTTCTTCACCTCCCACTCCCACCCCATCTCCCACTTCCTTACACCCTCCAGGGTGAGCTGGGAACAACTGAAGTACCATTTTCCTACAAAAAATAACACACTATTAAATACTAAATAGTCTCAGTGTAGTTTTGATATTGCCCCAACTAGTATCACACATAGGAAAGAGAGTCTAACAGACTTCAAAAAGGTTTATATAAAACATAATTTTTTTTTAAAACAGGGCATTATAATATGTATAGATATTATATTATTTAAATTGGGCATTAAAATTTTCAAGGATAGCAGCAGGGTGGGGTCTGGGGGAGGGATGGCATTAGGAGAAATACCTAATGTAGATGACGGGTGACGGTTGCAGCCAACCACCATGGCACGTGTTTACCTGTGTAACACACCTGTATGTTCTGCACATGTACCCCAGAACTTAAAGTATAATAATGATAATAAAGAAAAAAAATTTTAGTATATAGCTTAACATTTTGTTACTTCTGAAAACTTAGTTCTATAAAAATGTTCTAAATGCCATCAGGTGCTATGATTTTCTGAGAAAGCGGTTTAAGAAATTTCAGCAAAAATTGCACTGCTATTGTCTTTTGCCTTTAAGAAATTTGTTTGATTTCTCATTTTTATTGGTATAAAATGTGTGAAAACAGAATTTCTAGAAGGCACAGGATACAGATATTATAAAGCCTTAAGGGTAGCTTAGAGTTCCTTATTTTATGGAGAAATTCTTAACCAGTTTCTCATATATAAAATTGCAAACAATGCTTTAATTTTAGGGTTTATCTCAAAATACAAATCACTGAACATTTCTGTCAAAGTAAATAACACTTTGTCCTTATTAGCTCCTCATGCTGTGAGGAAGTAAGTATGCATACAGACATGTGATACCAGTAAACTTAGTTTTGAGTACATTTTTCTGTATAAGACAAATGGTAAATATTTGAGTAAGTCCAGTTCTATAGAAATCAGCCCACGTGGAAAAATGTAATCTTACTTCATAATGTAATTGTATAGAGGCCTCATGATTATAGCTAGGGCCCTTTTGAGTATTTCAAGGTGAAATTAGATTAGTGATAGTAAAAGCATGTTTGGGGTTATATACTTCTCTGCTTCACACCTTTGTATTGCCATCCATCTTTCTCACAGTAGCTTCTCAGCTAATGCTTATGTGAGCTGGGATGAACAGAATAAGGCGTGACCTTTCTGCACTAGCGTCAACCCTAAGGGAACGTTACTGGAGTAACTTCAGAAGAGTTAGGAAAGGGTTATTGTTGTAGTCCATTTTGTGCTCCCGTGATAGAATGCCTAAGACGGGGTAACTTATAAAAATAGAACTTTATTTCTCACAGTTCTGGAAGCTGGGAAGCCCCAGATGAAGGAACTGAAAGAGTTGGTGTCTAGTGAGGACTGGGTCTCCCCTTCCAAGATGGCGCCTTGAATGCTGCGTCCTCCAGAGGCGGGGAACGCCATTCCTCACATGGCAGAGGAGTGGAAGAGCAGGAGAGAAAACTCACGCCTGAAAGTCCTTTTAAGAAAAGCATTACGCTTGCCCATGACGGTGGAGCCCTCATGACCTAAGCACCTCTTAAAAATCCCATTTCCCAACACTGTTACATTGGTAATTACATGTTAACATGAAGTTTGGAGGGAACAAGCATTTAAACCGTAGCAGTGGGCCTCTGTTGCCTGGAACAGTCTGCTTTTAGCACTGCAAGTCCCATGTTCTAGGAAGCTTTTCAGTCATCCTAACTTCCTCCTACCCCTGGTTACCTCTACCATTGGCCTGTCACCCAATCTGGAATGAATCCAAAGGCTAGCATTGTGTTTCCATGGATCCTATGTTAACATGCACCAAGACAGTACATTCATATTAGTTTTTATTACTCATTTTTCAGTGGGAGTGTGTTTTCAGCTATGTAGCTTCCACTTCAGACAACAGAGAGCTGAGCCACGACTGAAGAGTAATTATTAATGGTGGGGAGGAAAAGAGAAAACAAGCATTTGTTAAACACATACCATGTTCAGGGAGTCCGATGGGCTTTTAATATTAATAGGAGCAGTTCAGAAGTCAGGCACTGGGCACATTGAGAGGGTAGGAGATTGAGTTAGTGAGTGGGAAGATAAGAGGCAAATGTTCTAGAAGAAGTGAAGCCATCACTTAGCTGAGTGGAGAAGGCAGCCTTCAGGTCAAACCCCAGCTGTGCATTTGAATTTGACTCTGCGTCTTTCTAACAGTGGAATTGGGACCAAAAGTCTTAACCCCAGCATTGGGCTTCCCCATCGCTAAAACTGGAATTTCATACTTTCCTCATAGGGGTTCTATGTTTTGTGCAAATTAAATGAAGTGGTAGAGTATTTGGTGCCCACCACCTAACAGGCAGTACACACGTTCCTGTTAGTACATTTATTCAAGGTTGTCCTGCTCACATAGCGCTGACCTCTTATCCCCACTTCTGAGGGCCTGTCATTGCTTTGTCCCTTTGACGTGTAAGCTATTGGTGCCTTTGCTGAAAATCACTGGGTTTCTTGTTGCATATGTGGACATGGGCACACAAACAGAAGAAAAAAAAAAGTAAAGCAATTGACTTTGCTTGTAAAATCATTATCAGAGGAGTATTGTTTTTATTCTGTGTCTTATTCTGTGTTCCATTCTATTGGGTTTTCCCAGGCATCAATTCAATGCTTCCAATTTTTATGGGATTTAAGTTACATTTAAGGGGCCTCATAAATGCAAAATAATAAAAAAGGGAACAAGTTTGGAACTTCCAGATCTGTGCCATGAAAAGGACTGCACAAAAATTTTCATTTTCTTCCACATAACTCTGCCTGAACGTTATTTATGGTTTGAGCAAAATAGTAGACGTGGAATAAGAATTCATTCAGCTAAGGCATGTCAGTTATTCATAGGTGAATTGAAGCCCGAAACTATCATCAAATTTCACTAGCAACATTCCAATGATACAGTCATATCAAATTGAAATTGTAATGAAATGTAACTATACACGTATTTATGGATTTAAAAGGAAAAAAGAATCCCATTTTCTCCTATTGGTGTCAATTTAAAGTATACTTCCCTATTTTTTTTAAAATCTAGGTTCCTACTAAAGATAGGCCCAACATTTTTGGTAAGAGGAGAACTTTTTTTAATGGCTTCTTTCCCCAAATAAGAATTACATGTAAACACTTGTAATTGATCTTTAAAGCTTTCCTTGACATAAATAAAGAGCAGACTATCACAGACTGCCAAATCTGTAAGGTATAGCAGAAAGTAGTTGTTACAAGCTATTCATGTTACATGTAAAAATTTTGCTTTAAGATTGTATACACATATTGAGTATACAATGAGTATACTCATTGTATACTCAATATGTATTATTAAGATATGTATGTATCTATCAATAGATGAGTCACATCTGTGTCTTTTCATTTCAATTATCTTTCTGTCATATTACACTGCTTTTCTTATGAAAAATTTTAGCAAATGGTATTGAAATAGGATTTTAAGGAAAGAATGTGAAAATAGAGGAATGCCTTTCAGAATGCTAAGTAAAGTCCAATAATTTTAATAATTTTAAAATATTGATGAAATAAAGAGACAATTCATATTTTCAGGAAGAGCATAAAGGCGATTAAGCAAAATAACCTTTTGAAATCGAATCTAAAATGCCTGCATATGGCTTTTTAATTAAATTCTAGTGACTATTCTAAGGAAATGATGTATTACTATTATTAACCTATGAGAATACATACTATGCTTTTTATTTTTCTCTTGCAGGTAAAGGAATAAAAGTAATGGTCAACCAAGCCCCATTTATTTCCGGTTTCTGATGCCATTTAGTTCAGAGTTTCTTAAAGTGAGGTCTTTAGACCACGAACAGTAAAATTAATGTAATGCTTCTTAAAAGTGCAGTTTCTAGGCCATCCTTCAAACTTGCTGAATCACAATCTCTGAGGAATGGGGTCTGCGAGTCAGTCCTTTAACAACCTCCCCAGATGACTCTGAAGCACAATAACGTTTAAGAACCATACTTCAATTTTACTGTTCCATGTGGATTAATGGTTTGAGATCACAAATCAAGTAAAAGATGGCTTCTTTTGCATTACTTAAGTTTTAGTGCCATTTGAGGAAATGGCCGTACTGTGTCCACAGCAGTGATTTTTAATTGTATTGTTACGTGAAATAAGTATTTCATGGTCTGTGGTAGAATCTGACAAACCCACCAAAGAAACTTCTTAGAACATTCACAGGTGAGTTTGTACGCTGTGGCTCTGTTGAGGCAGTTCTTTTGCATAAATCAGTGGGATTTGAGTAATGGACCATATGTCTATCACAATTCTGTAACAAAATTGGGTTACTTCAGAGATGGAAAAATGATGCCATCAAGCAGGAGTTGGCAATATTTTTTTCTGCAAAAGGTCAAATAGTATTTTAGGCTTTGCACGCCACACGATCTCTCTTGCAACTACTCAACTCCACTCTTGCAGTGTGAACTCAATCATAAACAATACATAAATAAAAGGAGCATGCTGTATTGCGATGAAACTTCGTTTACAAAAGCTTTCATTACAGTCCGATTAAGCCTGTGGATCACTGTCTGTTGGTCCCCTAACATAGACCATTTAATAGGCGATTCAATCAGTATTTAAGGTGAAAACAATAGCACAAATATTGAAAAGATATTTACAACCTGAACTTACACGAGCACATTGATAAAATAGATTTAAAAATACAGTGTTTGCTTTCTGTTCTATTTTTCTCTACTTTCTTTATTGGCGATACAATAGCCCTACTGTGACTAATCAGGGTGATAGATTGTAAATGTGGCCACAGGTTGGCCTCTCATCAAGAGCTTAAGACTGTTTCTACTGTCTTTTAAGCTGGCCCTGTGATGATCTCTGTCCAACAGCGTGCAGCAAAAGTGTTGTATTAGTTCTAACTTTAGACTTAAGAAGCCTTGCCCCTTCCACTTTCACGCTGGGAATCCTGATGGAGAAGGAAATTTCACGTGGGGAGAGGTCTCAGCTGCCTTCATCATCCCAGTTGTCTTTATTTAGGCGCACGCGTACCAGTGGGCCCACCTGAGGAAAGGTAAGCCCAACCCATATTATCAAGCTACAAAGTGGTGATCTAAATAAGATGGTTTTTGTTTTAAGCCACTGTTTTAGTGTGTTTTATTACGCAGCAACAGATAACAGATACGAATAGGTAGCAAGGTCATGAGCTGAGAACACAAAGGGGAGGATGTGTTTGAAGCTTGCATCAAAGGTATGGCATGGAGAAAGTGTGACACGCTGCATCTGTGAGTGTCCTAGAATGGACGAGGGAAATACAGTAGGGGGCTGGAGAGTACCGAGTTCACTTGAGGTGAATAAACTTAACATAGTTTATGAACTTAAAATAAGGCCAGTTAGAATGGTTGTGTGGTTTTTGCCCAAAAATATTCCAGCTGTGCAGGTACAGGAAAAGGTGGAGGGTTGAATTTAAATATGGGTGGCAGTGTTTCAGCAGGTGGACGTGATGAGGGTAGAGAGAGGAAACTGGACTAGACATTTATGGTAATCAGTGGGAATGAGTATAATAACAAGCTGGGTGCAGAGGGAACTGAGGATATGGTGACTCTGAGGGACTTCGATGGATTGTTGGTCCCAGTGGGGTAAAAGAACTCTTGAGCCCACGTTCTACAGGAAGTGGGCTGCAAAGGCAGGAGCTGAGTTGCCAGAGTGCGGTAATTGAAATTACAGCCATGGAGAGGACGACAGTTTTGTGATGTGGCAATTTGGTCCAGCTGAACTTTCTTTTTCCCAGAATTCCTTCCCTGCCTGCTTCTATTTAGGGAGGGGGATGGGAAGGAGCAGCCATTTTGGTTTTATGCTCAGAAGGCTGAGCAGGTGCTTCTGCAGCTCACATGCATTGCGGCTTGTCTGCTGGCCCATGTGACGCTGTGGGACAGCCTGGGCCTGTGGCCACCTCTACGTGTTCCTGCAGCTTCTCTGACGCCAAGGCCGGTGAGTGTTTGCTCCCTGATGAAGCACACTAGCTTTTTGTGCAGGATGCCCGCGTTTTCAAGGTTGGAGGCAGAGAGAGACTGGTTGGGTTCCAGTCTGTCCTCACGGGTTTCAAGTCATCCTTGCTGTTCTCTATTTCCAGCCTCCCTTCTTAATTACACGCCCCCGTGGACTTCGGGGTGCAGCATGTGATGTGAAAACAAGCCTTACAGAGAATGAGTAGCCAGCTCTCTCGAGCCTGTATGGTTCAGTCCCTGTTAATCAATCATCCAATATGTCTAATCTTTAGTGCTTCCGTTCCTCTGAACGCTAAGTGACAGAGGGGATTCTGTCTTGTTGATTGGTATTGATAACAAGTTGCAGGATATGAAGATGTGAATGGGGGAACGGGAAAGAGAAAACGGGCTCATTGGAAGGCAGGAGGTCAAGCAAGTGAAATGCGAAGGTATTGCAAGGATTGTCTTTGTGGGCGTTGAACTCACCAAAAATTAAAACCAAAATTGCGTTGGAAAGAGTAACACTGAATCCAGAAGCTAAAATCCTCAAAAGCCATGGAGGCCCTATAGAGGGGTCTGGATACAGCAGCCACGAGGGGGTGGGGTAGGCGGGGGTGACTGCGGCTCAGGCTTTTAGGGGAGGGTTCCAGAGGGGGCTACATGGGTGAGGATGGCAGTGGTGTGCCGCAGACACACGTTGGCATTGAGGAGGACGGTGACTAGCGCACGTGGCTCCGGGTGTGGGGAAGGGCCCACACGTTGCTGGCTCCTGCAGCTGCCTTCATGCAAAGCCGCTTTCCTCTTGCAGCAGGCCCAGCGCTTCTCTGACCAGGTTCTACTGTGACTGCACTTTAATTATTGGCCTGTGATTAGGAGAAGCATTTTGGATCATCTCCAAGGTTGAGGTGAATCTAGTTAATGGGAAAGGTGCGTGGTGATGAGTGCCAGGTGCATGCCATGACAGGTGTGCCGGCCTCCTGCTTCAAGGTAGGGAAACTACAGGCCTGTTCTAGCCTGTCGGCTCCGGATCCTGTTGCCATGGAATCTCGGTCTCCCTGCACCCTCCTGCGTTTCCCGGCTCCTTACTGGAGCTAATCCTGAGAGCGCTCACCAGTAAACCTTCTGCATGGATATTTCAGTCTTGAAATCTATTTCCCAGGGAAACTGGCCCACTCTCTCTGCTGCTGGGACGCCACATTCTCTTGGATCTTATCCTGACTCACTAGCTCCTTTCTTCTTTTCTGTTTTTTTCCTTATCTTCCAGGCTTGTCAACACTGGCTTTTTTCTTTACAATCATTTGAAGTGGTATCATCCTGACTCATGGTTTCAAATGCTGGATATACAAAATGGATTGAAAATCCTGAGTCACTGTATTAAGGATAGAAGCCCACTTTCAAGGTTAATCATCATGAATTTGAAAAGAGACTAGTTGGCAAGATTGTCTAACTTTTTTTTCCCATGGTCATATTCAGTTGTCTGATCACAAACAGGCATTTATTCATTCAAAAATCATTTGTTCAGTTTCTTTCTTGCATCGGGCATTTTTCTTAGAGGAAACAGCAGAGAACAAAATAGACCCAAACTCTTGTCCTTGTGGGTTTATACTCTGGTAGACATGATTCAGCGGTCCACATTGGCCAGTGGGTAACCCACTAAAATTGTTTAAGCTTCAGTTTCCTAAACTGCTTATTGGAGAATTGAGAAAATATGTAAAATGCTTAGGATATTATATATAGTGGGAATTCAACAAATGGAAGTCCACTTTTAGAGAGATCTTAGTTCATATATAGGTACTTGTTACAGCCTTAGATTTGCTTCCTATAACTCACTGGGATTTCAAACATACTTTGATCCAAGATTTGTTTCATAACATTAAAATACAGTTCATTCTGTTGATAAATACTTAATGAGTTTGTACTTTGTGCCGGGCACACAGTAACACAGACAATGGAACTTCTTAATTCTCGTTCCCTTGCAGGTGAAATAACCAGTTGTGGTGCTTTCTGCCCTGCAGCATGTTAAAAGAACACTTCTCAACACGTGACGATCCTCTTCCCTGTCGTTGGCCTTGAGTAGCGGGTTATGTTCAATGATGGCTTTCTCCCTGGACTTAAAGTTTTCGTGATTTGTCTCAGCGTTCAGCTCAGCTGGCTACAATCCTCTCCTCCCACCAGAATCTAGATTCTTAAAATTTAGTTTATCCTTCTCCTCTTTTGAATTAATTTTTTAAAAATAACACAGTAGTAGACAACTTCAGCATGGTTTCAAATTTCTAGTGGCATTTTAAACACTAAGCAGAATTTTGCAGCTCTCTGCGTTCAGCCTCACCTCTGCTCTTCTGTCCTGGCTTCTGCTTCCTTATCCTGGCTCCCTCTGGTAAATAATTCTTCCCAGGTTCTCAGTTCCTCAGTTCTCTTTTTCACTCAGTAGGATCCCTCCGTTTGTTCCTTGGTTCTTGTGCGTTTCCTTCCTGCCTCCCCTTCCACCCCTCACCAGCGTGGCGTTTCTCCCCCTCTGCACTTCCATTTTTTTACCCTTTCTAATGGAATTGTTTCCCAAGTCTGCTTTCCAGCCGGCTTCCCGTCTTCTCTTGCACTGTCTTGCTCGTTCTTGCTCATATTTCTCATCATATTCTCCTGTCCTCCTCCCCTTTTCTCTTTCCTCCTTCCATCTTTCTGCCTTTCCTCTCTGCCTGCCTTAATTAGGGCTACTTTATTTCAGAGGATAGCGAAGTATAATGAGTCATGGACAAGAAGGAGCCTCAGGTCTTAATGCTTCAAAGCTTGATTCATTTATTTTTTTCCTTTGGATGTGAAGATTGTTTCTACTGTTATTTCTCAACTTGTATTTCCTTTGCTGTGTGGGAAAAATTTTAAGGTCCCAAAGACACTTTTATTGATGGATAAAAACATTTCTCCTGAAGATCTTGCTTTATTTTCAATATTTGTGGAATATTCTTTATATACTATATTCCCTTTTTTGCCCCCTGTCCTGACCAAAACTATGATCAGAATACTGACAGCATTCTTCAAGTATAGTTCAGGATTTTTCCATATTAACTTTCAAGTTTGAAAACAGTATGAACATGTTTGGACCTAACTGCTTCTGTATGTTAGTCTTTAGGAGTTGTGTGAATTAAGGAGACTACGTAATGCATGTGGCTGATGTCTCAGACATTTTGCTGCTTTTTGTGATGTTATTTAATGTTGAGTTTATAATTTATAGATGTCAATGTAAGCATGTTGCATAGAATATGGGGGTTAGGGCATGATATGGTCTGGCTGTGTCCCCACCCAAATCTCATCTTGAAGTGCAGCTCTCATAATCCTCATGTGTTGTGGGAGGGAACTGTTGGAAGATCATTGAATCGGGGGGGTGGTTCCCCATACTGTTCTCATGGTAGTGAAGAAGTCTCAGTAGATCCGATGGTTTTCTTTTTTTTTTCTTTTTTTTTTTTTAGCCTGAAATAGCTTTCAGTTGGTTCACAATTCTCTTGCCTGCTGCCATGAAAAACATGACTTTTGCCTTTCATCTTGATTGTGAGGCTGCCCCAGCCATGTTGAAGTGTGAGTCCATTAAACCTCTTTGTCTTTATAAATCACCCGGTCTTGGTATGTCTTTATCAGCAGCATGAAAGTAGACTAATACAGGTTTGAAGCAGAGAAGGAGTTAATTTTTTTTTCTCTTGATTTCTGTCTCTTTACTGTCTGAGATCTGATTCCACATTTTTCCTCCAGGAGATAGAGGGGGAAAAAAAAAAAGGAAGAAAGGGGAAATAGAAAGGCAGGTAGGCAGGCAGCTGTAGGAGATTTTCAGATGCTTAAATGAAGGGAATAAATGGAAAGATTATCAACAGCTATTCCAAATATTTCTTTTCAATGGGCCCTTAGAGATTTTAGTGCGGCCATTTGTCTTTTAAGGGTTTATTGGACCCAAAACCTGCTTCTTTCATGGGACAAACATGAATTGGTTTCTAGTCAAGTGAGATTAGTGACTAAAATTGAGCTTTATTTACAAGCTACATATATGAAAAATAGACTTTAAAATGTGTGGGTGTCTAATCATTTAGTCAGTTAGCTAATTGGAAACAGCTGTGATAGTTCCAAAGCAGATGTATCCTTATAAAAGTCAGATGAGACCTGCATCAGACAGTGCCTGAAAGGTAGGTTTACAATACAGAAGAGGAAAGCGCTGTGTGCAAACATATTTTTTTGTAAGTATTGTGTGAATTTATGAGAGATGACAGGAGATTGACTTTTAAGAAGTAAATTTCAGTCACAGAATTTAAATCTGAAACTTTGACTATCCAGTAACAGAACAAGCCAGCATTTAACAATAAAGCAGGGAGGATCTTCAAGTCTTTAGCTTTAGTTTAGGAGGGGGTTGTACGGTTCTTCTGTAAAGGGCCAGATAGTAAATGTTTTAGGCTTTGCAGTACAGGGGTCTATATAGTAACTACTTCTGTAAAATGCTATTAGTACCCATATGCCTTCAAATGCAGGAAATTTCAGATATGGTTAGCATTTTGGTGGGAGCAAATAAAGGTAAAGGGAAAGTGCTTGGTTTACAAACTTCAAAAGTTTCCTTAGGATATTCCTTTATACAGCTTCTTAAATGGGTTGGAAACCATGTCAATGGACAGGCTGCTCTCTTCAAATTTAGTATTTCCTTGGGAAAGCCATATGGAATAGTGTTTCACATAACGGTCTTGTTTTTTTTTCTCTTGCCCATCAGAATGTCCCACTGTAATAAGCTGCATTACTTTCATAAGGGTCAGATCAGACGTAGGTTGTATTCTTGTTTTATTTTTGCATGGAACAATTTTGGATAGTGGAATTCTGGCTTTCTGTGGTGGTTGACTGTTTACTGGGGAAATTTATTGTAATGTTTTAAAAGTATACATCAGTGTTTAACTCTCATATATACCATTAATGTATTTGGAAATAAGAATGTGATTCACGTATTATGACCCTTAGAATTCTAATCAAATTTATTTTAATACCATATGGAGAGTCATGGGTTGCAGACTGTAATATAATCAAGGGAAAATAAGATTTCTAATAATCCAATTGCATTTGTCAGCTGCTCAGTTTATTGGTGCAGAACAATGCACAGTACTGTAATATGTGGCACTCTTTGGTAAGAGGAAGAAGCAGCTAAAAGTAATGTTTCCTGTGACATATCAGAAGGTATTGTTTTTAAAGATTATGGCTACTTATCTATATATATTCTTACTACTCCATGTAATATTTTACTGGAAAGAAAGTCAATGTGGTATAATAAACTTTAATATGTGATCTTAATGGAAATCACTTACAGAAAATAGCTACACTGGCCATTTTGATCACAATGTTATAAAGCGACTTACCCAAAATATGTAAGAATGCATTAGCTTTTGTCTTGTAAGTGGCCCCCAAAATTTCAAGAAACAAATGTGTAAATTGAAGAGTGGTCATTTTATTTTTCTGAAGACAACTTATATAATTCTTAGAAATGTCCATTTGACTATACTGAGAAAGCTTGCTTCTTTCCTCACATAGTTTCTCTTACTTGTGGAGCCTGTCAGCCAGGAAGAGGTACAAGACTAGACTGCAGTGCAGTAAGATGAGGCATTTCTTGGGGTCTTGGGAACTGCGGTTTGGGACACAGACTCAGCTAGAAGCTGAGTTGTGTTCTGAAGAGAGGTAGGATAGTAGAGAATTGTAAAAGAATGCTGAGGGTAATCACAAGTTGTTTGTCACTGGTGAGAGTGGTTGGCTTAGTACATGAGTCCACAGTTCATTGGTGATCACTGTTTAGGAGTTGCAGCATTGGTGAAAATCAGCTGTTTTCCAGGATGTTGTGGTCATGGTGGTGTGACCCAGTTCAAATATTAAAGGAAGTTTCTGTTTTGCAAGGTTTCAGATCATGCAGGTAGTTCTTAGAATGGCTTCCTGACTCCATTTCAAGACTCGGAATCATTTTGTGTGTCACATTTCGCAAGCCTAATGATGAGAACCTGAAAAAGATAAACAGGTCTCTTTTTCTTAAGATCGAGGGAGATCAATAAATATTTATTAAAGCATAAATAGCTCCAAAAATTATACTAGACAGCACTACATCAGGGAAAATGACAGATCAAGTATAGTGCTTGTCGTAAAGTAGGTACAAAAGGAAATAACAATACACATTAAATAATGTAATGTATAGCTAAAGGCACAAGAGAAGAAATGTCTTAGCAATTGTAACTTATAATTAAAAGCCAATTAAATTCCACAGATAATATCCTGTCATTTAATTCTTGTGGATGGGTGGCTCAGATTTGCAGCTCTGGTTGTGAGGACCTCCCTAAGTCTTTGCCCCATGCAGGGTGTGAGATGGTTAAGGTTAGTATTATCCCACTCACGGAGTTATCTAAAATAATCACATAGAAGCAGAGAATAAAATGGTGTTTAGCAGTGGCTGGGGGAAGGAGGAAATCAGGACTTGTTCAATAGATATAAACTTTTAGTTAAACCAGATGGATATGCTCTAGAAATGTGCTGTATAGCACAGTGCCTATAATTAACAATATTGTGTTGTTTATTTAAAATTTCTAAGAACATTGATCTCATGTTATTTTTACCACAGAAACCTCCAAAAAAATAACTATGAAAAACAAAAGGGCATTTAGAAATTTTTGGAAGTAATGGATACGTTTATTACCTTGATTGTGGTGATGGTCTCATGGCTGGTGCATATGTGAAGTTGTATCAAGTTGTACATGTTAAGTGTAATATTTTGTATATCAACAAAATACAGACTTGTATTTGCCATAGGCTGCAAGGAGGGGAGGCGATTGAAGCAACTGCTAATGGGCACAGGGTTTTTTTGATTACATAATGGTCTAAAATTGATTGTGGTGATGGTTGTCCAACTCTGTAAATGTACTGAAGACCATTGAATTGTACACTTGAATGAATTTTATGGGATGTAAATTGTTAATAAAGCTACTTAAAAATATAGACTTCTGTGTATTCTGCTGCGTGCCTGAGTGAAGCTTCTGTTCTTTGTCATGAGAGATGACAACCAGCCATAAAGACTGGTTTCAGTCATTTAGAATTTTCTTGTTATTGCCTTGATACCTAGGAATTGTAGGGAAATTGGCTGTCTTTGCCTGTTTGGTGGTAGCAGGACCTGATTTCTCTCTGGAAGATGGTAACCTTGCTTGGTCTTGGTCCATGTGGTTTGGATAGCACAGGACCACCTCCAGCTTCTGGCCTGGCTAAGTCAGAGTCCTCCCTGGGTATTTCCTAAATGTGTCCTCCCTCTGCTGAGGTTGCTGAACTGGTAATCTGTGGAGCTTCAAGTTGTCATGAACATCTTTCTCGCCTTGTTGGGAAAGCCCACTTGAAAGTCTAACATAGAGGAGTGACACGCTGTCTCTGTGGCATGTAGAGACCCTTGATCCACCGCTCCTCGGCTTACTCAATACAGAAGTCAAACAGCATTTCTTAAAGAAATAATCTGGTCTTTAGGAAAAGAGCTTCCATCACTTGCAACTTACTTGCCCATTTTAGAGCTCTTTCTTTAAACATTTAAGGGAGAAATTAATCTGAGTTTTTATTTGATGCTTTTTAGGAAATAGTAATGATCTTTTTTTTTAAATTGTATTTTAGGTTCTGGGGTACACGTGCAGATCATGCAGGATTGTTGCATATGTACATACAAGGCAAGGTGGTTTGCTGACTTCATCCCCCCATCACCTATATGTATTTCTCTCCACCCTCCCCACTCCCCACTAAATGCTAGATCTCAAGTCTGAGTTCAATCTGAAACTTTAGTTAACATGTCTGATACATTCAGCTTTTTAAAAGTTTATATAGGGAGTAATTGTGAATTTGTGTCTCATACTTCCTACTCAGAAATGGGAATTTTGTAATAGAAAGCATTCTATTATAAAGACACATGCACTTGTATGTTAATAGCTGCACTATTCACAATAGCAGTCTTATAATACCACACAGTTGTTATTAATTACAATACCACACATTATAATTCAATACAAACTGTTCTACTGGTGGATTAAAAACAGACTTATATGAAAATTTTAAAGCACTTATTTGAGCATTCAGTGACTCATGAATTGGGGTAGCATCAATCTGCAAGCAGCTCTGTTGGGAGGGGTAAAAGGGGCAACTTGTATACAGTACTCCCTTTACTCATAAGGAATAAATTCCAGGAAACCCAATTAATGTCTGAAACCAAGGAGAGTGACCTTATATGTATATACACCGTGTTTTTTAATGCATATATACCTATAATAAAGTTTAAATTAGTCACAGTCAGAGATTAATAACTGCAATAGAACAATTATAAGCATATACTATAAAACCAGTTTTGTAAATATAGTCTCTCAAAATATTAATATTTTCAGACCACAGGTCACTGAAGGTAACAAACCAGACAAGGCAAAACTGTGGATAAGAGGGGACTACTGTAGAGGTTGCAAAAGCAAGGCAAAGAGAACAATGTTGATGGGCCAGAGCAGAAAGCTCCTGGTTAGAGGTTAGCTGATTTCTGACCAGCACAATTTCTGCTTTCAATTTGCTGTTTACATAGGGCTTTGTTTTGTTCACATAGGAATTTAAAGTGCCAGAGCCATGCTGGTCTAATGGCTACCCAATTGAAATTTTTTTACATCATGGTCAAAGGCATATGAAGCTTACTCTAATAAGTTTATAATTCTAGTTATACATTTAAAATAATTTCTCACACCTCATTATATACAAAGTATTGGGGGAAAGAATATATATATATTTTAAGCTCTTAGCCTACTATTCCTGTTGTCTTGTACTGCTATTAACACAGGCAAGCTGACCCTTTGTAAGAATATTTAACGGATCTAATGAAATTGTGCTTGAAAGAGGCAATTTTTTAGAAAATGTTTTAATGTCAAACACGAGTCGGGTATCTTAACAATATGTATCAGCAATTGAACATTTTCTTTAGTATTAGAAAGGAAAATAGAATGACTTTGTCCTTTGAAAATTGAATGTAGCTTTGATGACAAAATGTGTGTACCATTGATTTATCTTTGAATTTTCTCAATATGAATAAAAATTCTGACCTCAGAAATGCAAATCACCACCCAGGCAAGTAGTAAGATGGTGTGGCAAGCCATCCCGGTAAAGGGAGAAGGACAGAGGACTTGAGGGTCAGGCATTTGGTTTATCTCCAAGTGTAATTATCTGACTCCAGTTTATGGTGAGCAGAGGAGGTGGGTAAAGAGGAAACAGAGGGTGAAGGAAAAGATGGCAGTAGCAGTGCTTGCCAGGCAGTTGACCGTACACCCGAAGTGCTTATGAACCCCTTTTGGTTTTAGAAATTGTCTTTGAGCATGGATGCTCACATGTAAGTGTCTCTGAAATGGATGGAAGGATTGTGTGCTAGGGTTCTAAATCCCTGTTTTGACAATGTCACCTCTGAGAGCTCCTTGGAGCTGGGGCAACTTTCTGTTTGTCTTCTAGTGGGAGGGAGAACGTCTAGGGAGAGACACGATGGATGGAGGTAAGAACAAAATGTGTTCTAAGGGGTTCTTACCTGTTCCGATCATGAACTACAAATTAGTTGAGAATGAACCAAGTAGATTAAAGATTCACAATTATAATAGGCGTTCCTGTATTCACACATGGCTATATTCACTTGATGCAAACTGACAACTTCTAATAAGTTATTCCATTGTTTGCCTGGTAAACTTAGTGAAACTGTAGTGACCTTCAAATAACAAATTAACAAATAAGTTAATTTTTCTTAGATTTGTTGCTTATTTACCTGACAAGAGTAAAATAACTTTCTACATATTATGCACATAAAATCTTTTAGCTCCTACAATCAAATTAACATATTCATCACTCTAGTTACCCTTTTTTGTGATAAGAACTGAAGCTCTCATCATATGTCATCACATTTAAAGTATACATTATTAGTCACCATGCTATACATTAGGCCTCCAGAACATATTAGCCATTTTTTATGTTTGTCAAATTTTTAATTTTTTTTTTAACTTCAGTTCAGGGGCACAAGTGCAGGTTGTTACGTAAGCTTGTGTCATGGGGTTTGTTGTACAGATTATTTCATCCCCCAGGTATTAAGCCGAGTTCCCATTAGTTATTTTTTCCTGATAGTCTCCCTTCTCCCACCCTCCACCCTCTGAAAGGCCCCAGTGCGGGTTGCTCCCCTCTGTGCACATGTGTTCTCATCATTTACCTCCCACTCAGAAGTGAGAACACGCAGTATTTGGCTTTCTTTTCCTGTGTTAGTTTGCTAAGAAGAATGGGCTCCAGCACCATCCATGTCCCTGCAAAGGACTTGATCTTGTTTTTTATGGCTGCATGATATCCCGTAGTGTATATGTACCACATTTTCTTTATCCGGCCCATCCAGAAATACCATTTGACCTGGCAGTCCCATGACGGGGTATATATACCCAAAGTAATATAAATCATTCTATTACAAAGACACATGCACATGAATGTTCATCACAGCACTATTCGCAATAGCATAGTCTTATAACTGCAAGTTTGTGTCCTTTGACCAACATCTCCCTCCCCGACCTTCTATGCTATTTCTAGGAGTTCAGCTTTTTAAGATTTCAATATAAGTGAAATCATGCAATATTTGTCTTTCTGTACTTGGCTTATGTCACTTTGCATAATGTTCTTCAGGTTCTTCCATGTTAGAAATGAAAATTGTTTCCTTTTTAAAGGTTGAGTAATCTATGTATACATAGAATATACATATTGTATTGTGTATGTATATATAGACTTACATATGGAAGATATGAAAACAACATAAGTATCAATGAATGCATGGATAAATTCTGTAAACACACCACAATTTATGTGCCATGGGGTTTGTTGTACAGATAAATCGTGTATACACACCACAGTTTATCCATACATTAATAAACAGTCCAAGATATAGAGTGTTTCCATACCTTGGCTATTGCAAATAAAGCTGCAATGAAGGTGAATTATCTTTGAGTAATTTTTATTTAGTAATTTTATTTCTTTTTTTTGAGACAGTCTCACTCTGTCACCAGGCGCCAGGCTGGAGTGCAGTGGTGCGACCTTGGCTTACTGCAACCTCCACCTCCCAGATGCAAGCAATTCTGCTGCCTCAGTCTCCTGAGTAGCTGGGACTACAGGCACGCACCACCATGCCCAGCTAATTTTTTTTGTATTTTTAGTAGGGATGGGGTTTCACCATGTTGGCCAGGCTGGCCTCGATCTCTTGACCTCGTGATCCACCCGCCTCAGCCTCCCAACGTGCTGGGATAGGAATTTTATTTCTTTTGTGTGTCCTATGTGATACATTTCAGTCAAAAATGAATATGATGCATATACGATGATGGTCCCGTAAAATCATACCATATGTTTATGGTACTTTTTCTATGTTTAAATGTGTTTAGATAGACAAATGCTTATTGTGTTGCAGTTGCCTACGGTATTATTTACCGTAACATGCTGTTGGGGTCTGCAGCCTAGGTGTGTGGTAGCCTATATAATCTAGGTTTGTGTAAGTATACTCTTTGATATTCATGTGACAAAATTGTCGAAGGAAGCGTATCTCAGAATGTATTTCTATTGTTAAGTGATACATGTGATTACGTACCAAGAAGGGCGATTGCTGGGTCATACAGTAGTTCCATATTAATTTTTGCAGGAATCTTCATACTGTTTTCCATAACAACAGAGCCAGTTTTCATTTCTACCAACAATGTCTAAGGGTTTCCTTTTCTTCACATCCATAATACTTATCTTTTGACTTTGATAATAGCCATCCTAACATGTGAGGTGTTACCTCATTATGGTTTTTATCTACATATCCCTGATGATTAGTAATGTTGAGCAACTTTTCATTTACCTCTTGGTCATTTATATGTGTTGGTACTACCCAAAGCAATCTACATATTCAGTGTAATCCCTGTCAAAATTCCAATGAAATTTTTCAGAAATAGAAAAAACAATTCTAAAATTCATAAGGAACCATAAAAGACCTAGAATAGTTAATGCAATCTTAAGCAAGAATAAAGCTGTAGGCATCACACTTCCTGATTTCAGATTATATTACAAAACTGCAATAATCAAAACAATATGGTACCAGAATAAAAAGACACATAGACCAATGGTATGGAATAGAGATCCCAGAAATAAACTCATGCATATATTATCATGTAATCTCTGACAGAGCCACCAGAATATGTGATGGGGAAAAGACAGTCTCTTTAATCAACGGTATTGGGAGAAACGGATATCCACATGCCAAAAAAAATTGGATTTCACCATAAATAAAAATAAACTAACGGTGGATTAAAGACTTAAAGCAAAACCTGAAACCATAAAACTTAGAAGAAGACATAGGGGTAAAGCTCTATGAAATTGATCTTGGCAATGATATTTTGATATAACTCTAAGAGTACAGGACAACGGCAAAAAAGAGTGGGACTAAATGCAACTAAAATATTGCTGCATAGCAAAGGAAATAATGAGAAAGCAACCTATAGATTAGAAGAAAATATTTGCAAACTGTATAGCCAATAAGTGGTTAATATCCAAAATACACAAGGAACTTGTACAACTCAATAGCAAAATAACCAATTTTAAAAAGGGGCAAAGAACGTAGATTTTTTTCCCCCAAGAAAATATTTCTTCCTCTTGATGGGCATCTATTTTCAGAAGAAGGCAATTTTTAAAGGAATATTATAAAATACAATTTTATATCTATGAAAACCACTTAAAATCTAGAGAAGCAACAGCTCCCTGGATACAAACATTTATTTCTATACCTTACATGCTAAATGCCAAGTTATGTCATGTTGGAAATAGTCTTTCACAGTTGTGTGTTTGATAGCTTATAATGGAGGAAACGGTCCATTGCATGACATAAAAATCAAGTGGAGACAAACGAAGCAAGAATCTTTCTTGATTTCAATAGCTCAGGACCTGCTGTGAATATATAAAGGCAAAGTATCTTCATCACTGACTCGTTCTCATAGGCATAGCAGGGTTTAGTTCTCCGCCACCCTCAGTTTGGAGCCTAAGGAATGGTGGTTACCTAGTAAAACTGCAAAGCTAAAATCTCTGCTAATTGGCAGCACTAATTATTGTTAGCTGTGGATGCAGTGTTCGATATTTACTTGGTGTGGTACAATTAATGTGATATTGCCAATTTATTTTAATGTCTGTCTTGTTTATGATGAAACATTTAACTTAATATTTGGAAAGTGAAATACATACCCGATGCATAACACATTTTAAGTTACTTGGCTCTAGTGGATAGCTCCATAATGAATGTACTTATCTGTACATACCGTGTAAAGTCTAAGTACAGCTATTAGTGTACTGGCATTCATCTTCAGAATCAGATTTCTGGACCATTTTCGTCCATGTTAAATGCTGAGTCATTTCTGCCTTCTCCCTGATTGTGGAGGAACTCAGTAGGGTGGCCAAATGACCTGCTTTCTAATGGACAGGGCTGCATCTGCACTGCAGGAAAACATTTTTAGTGTTGCATTTATGCAAGTTGCCATGAGGCAGTACGTGTCCTTAACAGGAAAAATTTCCTGATGTGGTTATGCAAATTCAAACACTGCAAGCATGTCCTGAATTGGGAACCACATACTGATTTCAGGCTTGAGCTGTAACAAAGGATATTTGGAAGGAAGGGGTATGGGACTGAGCATCTCAGAGAGTGTCTTGAAGCAGAAGCCGATTTCAGTAGAGTCTCAAGGGGTCCCTTTCTAAAAGGACATGACAAGGCTTGTCTCTGTTTCAAGCAGCAGTAAATAAGCCTGTAATTCCTGTGAAGTTTTCCTAGAACTTGTACGTATTTTTACTAAGAAAGCAAGCCCTGTGTACATGCATGCGTCAGCAGGTGTGTGTCAGCTGGGGAGATTCATTTTTTAAAATACTTCCTGTGTTAATACAACCTGAGAATTTTGAGGGGCTCGGCTTTATGTGTTAGAGATATGTTTGAAGGCACATCAAGTACTTAGGGGAAATTTGCTTCTGATTTAACCATAAAAACTCAGGGAATTGTGGTGTCTGCCTGACATATGAAATCTTGAGGGTCTTTTGGGAGCTCTTTCTTACTGCTCACAAATTCTGCTGAATTCCAGAGCTGGGATTTAGACTGAGTCATCTCTTCTGACCTCTAAATTTGTCTTAACTTCTAGTTCTATATTGCTTTTATAGTATAGACTGATGGGTTGTAGATTAAAAAATTTTAGGGTTGACAAGAAAAAACTGGAGATATAAAAATGATACGTTGGAGAATTTTAGGATAGGACAGAGCAGCTTTGGGGAAGGCAAGGCCTTGAAGTTAGACATAACGTGGAAGAAACGGGGCTCCAGAGAGAGATGAAAAGCAGTCGGTTGGGGTCTAGGTGATGGACTGGAGTCCAACTTTAGTCTTAGCTGGGATAGGAATAGCTGTCATAGCAAGAAGGGGGCCCAAGAACAGGCTGCAGGTGGAGATTCAGGCAGGCATTTGGCACCAGAGAGGCTGGCTGTGGCCCAGTAAGTTTAGGACTGTGGTTCAGAGCTCCAAAACTGGACTGCAGTTGTTGGGATCATGAGGAAAATAGGTGTTAGGTGCTCATTTTGCCCATCTGCTGTCTAGGCTGAGACATGCCTCAGTCGGAACAGTCTCTGTTCAGTATGAGTTGATTCTTTTACATTCAGTTTTTAAATATGAAGTCCACCTGGATAGGAAACATTCAGACCCACTCCTCTGCTGTGCCTCTCCGGCAGGGCGAAGATACTGGCCTAGGGCTGCCTTTAAAGGAATGTCCCAGAGAAGGGGCAAATGGAAGGGCAAAGTGACATCATAAACACCTGGCCAAAGGGGCATTACTTACATGAATGGAAAACTGGGTGGGAGAATCCTAGTGATGACAGTTCCAAGGAACTCAAAATGTGCATCATCAGAAAATGTCAGCTTTAAATACTGTTTAAGTCCAGAGAGAGCTGTAGCACTGTGATACAAAAAGAAACATGCATTGGTCTCTGTCCTCTAGCTCCTGAAACTGCGGCTAAACTCTGGTAATTTCCGGAGTGATGGAATGATAGGAACATCTTTTGTTCTAATCTTTGGTCTTAGTCCATGGTTCCTAACAGAAGAGCTTCTAAGACCCTTGGAATCCTCAGAATAATGTGTGTCCTTTTGTGAGCTAATGATTGGTGGCTGGGATCCCCAGACAGAATCAGGATACAGCTTTTTGTCAAAGATCAAGGCCGGATTAGTGGGTTGGAACTTTCAAACACTCCTCAACCTCTTGAACCTTTATATAAGCTGTAAACGAAGGGATTTGGAGACCTTCCAGGTTGGTAAACACAACCACATGCCTAGAGGCTGGTACCCCCAAAACTCCATGGGGACAGAGCTCCCACATTTGAGACCCTTCCTCACGTTTTTTCTTATCTTGCTTTTCAGTTGGATCCTTTGTAATGTTTTTTATAGCAAGCCATTAGTAGTAAGGAAAATGTTCCCTGGAGTTTTGTGAGTTATTATGGCAAATCATCAAACTTGATAGGGGAGTTGTGGAAAAGCTTGATTTCTAGTCCTTCCGATAAAAGTGAGTAACCTGGGGACCCATTGCTTGTGACTGGCATTTGAGATGGTGAGGTGGCCTTGTAGGACTGAACTCTTACTGTTGGACACCCAGTTGGTGTCTGCAGGGAACTGGAAAATTGCGCAGTGTGAGGAACAGGGTTCTCCTGTATCTGTTCCTTCCCCTGCATCTCCAACTCCAGTGCTCACCCTAGAGGGCTCAGAAACCACAGGTGGTTCTCAAGTGTAAAGGAGAAGACCAGGCCTTGGAAATAGAGACACAACTTGCTGACCCCTTTGCCATTGTTGGTGTTTGGCTCAAAGTAGACGTTAAGCAGGTGGAAGAAGCTTACCTTTAAATGAAGTTTACAATTTTAACTGTTACATGAGACTACAAAATGTAAATGCTGTAGTGACACTGTCCTTGAGACTAGGTGTAACTTTGTTATTCAGTAGTAACCAGAAATAGCTTTAGGCGTTACCTGAGATTTTGTTCAGCATCATGGAGAAAGGAGTGGCATGGTGGGTTTTCAGGAGGTGGTGGTGGGAAAGGTATAGCAGCTACAACATTGCACTCTTCTGTATTTCATTGATTCACAATCATGGTTACATGCCCCTAATTTTAAGAATGATTTAGGTCTTAATTATATTTTTACTGTTATCGCTAATACTTGCAATGAGTCTGGTGTTTCATTCTGCATATGGCTAGCCAGCTACCTCAGCACCATCTATTGAATAGAGGGTCCTTTCCCTATTGCTTATTTTTGTCGAATTTGTCAAAGATGAGATGACTGGGGGTGTGCAGCTTTATTTCTGGGTTCTTGATTCTGTTCCATTGGTTTCTATGTCTGTTTTTGAACAGTACCATGCTGTTTTGGTTACTGTAGTTGTATAGTATAGTTTGAGGTTGGGTTATATGATGCCACTGGCTTTGTTCTTTTTGATATTGGTAGTTTGATAGGAATAGTGTTGAATCCATAGATTGCTTTGGGCAATATGGACATTTTAACAATATTGGTCCTTGGTTCAGGAATTTGAATTGTCCCATTGTTCTCTAAAGTGAAATATATCTGGAAGAGACTAAGGCCTTGTCTGATTTTTATTATCCTCATAGATAACTTGTTCATTTTTTTTTTTTTTGCCTTGTAAGCTCAAATGATTTTTTATTATCCATGAAGTACAGAACTTTTCTAGATTATTCCTGGTATTTATCATTCTGGTTTTCCTTGAGGCATGATGTCCCTTTTCAATTTTTTTCATTTCAGGATTTTTTTCTTAAATTATGTTTCTAAATAAGTGTCCTGGTCTATTGCTTTCCTTGCCCCCTTTGGATAGCAAGTTATGCATATGTGTTTCCTCTGCAACTGTCGTTTTATTTATAATTCTTTTAAAACGTCTATTTCATATTTACCACCTCGTTTCTCTTCGTATTCCCTTCTGCTTTTCAGCTCTGTACTCCATGTGCAATCTTTATAATTGCGCGTTTACTCCTCTCGTGGTTCCACTGCAGTCCTACCTTCCTTGTCGCCCCCACCCACAAATGACCAAACTCTGCTAGTTGTATTTCATCTCATCCTAATTTTTCCTCTATTTCTACCTTGAGCTCTTTAATCTCAGTATTGTGTTCTTGTTTTATAGAGCCATTTTTCATTTAGGTTTTAAATATTTTTGGTAAAAGTTTGACAATATTTATCTGCCTCAGGGCCAAAGGTTTCTGGTGAGGGTTATTTTTCTATTTGTTTTTCTTGTTTCTTTTTTTCTTGCAGTACCTTTCAGTACATCTTACTTTTCCTGTGTTGCTTTCCTTTTGATTACTCATCTTTGAAACAGATACGTTTTTCCCATATTGACTGTTCCAGGATGATTAAGTTGGGGAAAGGTCAAGACCATGTTCTAGAGTAGATGGAATTTTTATCATGCAGCATTTTTTTCTGTGTGAGTTTGTTTAAACGTTACTTTTCCCAAGATAAACAGGCAGTTGGTAAACTCTTTACTACTATTCTTTTCACGATGGCAGCCACTACTTCTTGAAAAGAGAGTTCAACTGGGAGCTTTATCGTCTCTGCTTCTAAGCTGTGTCCAGTCCAGGGAAGCTTGTGGTGCTTACCTGTGTACCCTGCTCTTGCTTCGCGCAAAACGGACTTAAATTTTGTACGTTGATATATATCCTTTCAGGTTCAAGTTGTGGATGCTGGTGACTGCCTCTTAAACGTGAAAGGTTCAAGGAGAATGAAGATTTGCTATACATACTGAGCAAATCTTCGTTTGATTTACAGAGCTCTGCCTCTGTTATCCATTTCATATCTTCAGACATCTAACTTCATCTCTGCTGTTTTTGGCAGCCCTTTCATATGTATTTGAGGTTTGGGGTTTTATCTGTTCTCTAGTTTCACTGAAAATCAAGTTTACATTTTTGTTTCCTCTTTTCCTTCATTGAAGTGTTTCCCAACACACAGTTTTCAGATGTGTGCACTGTGATTACTTGGAGTATTTATTAAAAATTCAGATTCCCAAGTGTGATGGTTGAGTGTCAACCTGATTGGATTGAGGGAGGCAAAGTATTGTTCCTGGGTTTGTCTGTGAGGGTGTTGCCAAAGGAGATTAACATTTGATTCCGTGAACTGGGAGACCCAGACTTGCCCTCGGCCTGGGTGGGCACCATCTAATTGATGCCAGCGTGGCTAGGATCAAGCAGGCAGAAGAACATGGAAGGACTGGACTTGCTGAGTCTTCCAGCCTTTATCTTTCTCCTGTGCTGGACGCTTCCTGACCTCAAACATCAGACTCCAAGTTCTTCAGATTTTGGACTGTTGAACTTGTACCCTGGTTTGCCAGGGGCCCTCAGGCCTTTGTCCGCAGACCGAAGGCTGGACTGTCAGCTTCCCTACTTTTCAGGTTGTGGGACTTCAACCCACGACTGGCTTTCTTACTCCTCAACCTGCAAATGGCCTATCGTGGGACTTTACCTTGTGATTGTGGAGTCAATTCTCCTTAAACTCCCTCTCAAATATATGTGTATCTTATTAGTTCTGTCCCTCTAAAGAAACCTAATACACCAAGGTTCTTTCCAAGGCTTCCTAATTCAGAGCCTCTTAAGCTGCCTTTCAAGATGCAAAATGTTTAATAAGTACCCATTATGATTTTTACATACATAGAAGTTGACAACCCCTATTTTAGTGAATAAGTTTAAAGAGGTAATTTTCTCCATCAAAAAATTGACTACCTAACACATTTCATAATGTGATTGCTGCACCATTGTTTTTGTATTGCTCTTTGCTGTACAGGACCAAGATTCTACATGTGATTATTTTCTTATTTATTTTCCATGTCTATAAAAATCCACAGAGGCTTCAATTCACTTTGGGTGTATCAGTCAATATACCATGCATATTTTTAAATCTTACCCCATTGTCTAAAACTCAGAAAGTTTTCCCATCTTCTTGATTTGCCTCAATCCCCAGTGAGTTATGACTTGAGATATAAGTATTGGCAGCCGTGAGAGCTATATAACATATCCAAGTCTCTCGAGCACCCCTTGAAGAACTTGTAGGATTTCCTTAGTATGTATAGCAGGTCTTAATTCTCCCAAGCTAATACTCCTGTGGCCAGCTTATTGGGGCTGTGAAAATGGAGACTGTTTATTGAGAGTGGAAAGGGAATTTGTAATTGTCCTTCATCTCCCCTGCCCACCATTCCAAATATGACAGCAAGGACTGGGAATTTCAAGAGTAAAGAAGGTGGCATTTTGTGTTTCAGATGCCTTGATTTTTGTCACACTCAGGTTTCCTGTGAGCTGATCCCTTTCATCCTGTTGAGAGGTTGACTTCAAAATGACAACTAATTAAAAGTAGAAAATGTAGTATCTTTTGAACATGAGTACTACTTTAGAGATGAGAGAGGTGGATGCCCTAGATTTAAAGTGATTTGCTTTGAACTCTTTGGCCAAATTGAGCATCATAGTGGTTTACTAGTAAATACAGCTCAGATATTTTTCTATAAAGATATAATTTTCCCTTTGGATCTAACAAAGTGGTGTATCTTTGTCCCCAGGGTGTTTTTCCCATGGACATTAGTATAATCTGAATATTAAGAAAACACTTTGGAGGTCTTTGGAAGGGTATACATAGGTTTGAATCTTAGTTAACAGAGCTCAGTGCTACCAAGACAAGAGCATATTGAAAAGCATTTAATTAAACATTTTTCTCCAAATAGTTTGGAGTTACGATTTTGACTCTGAGTGAATACAGCCAAGGTGCAGCAGAGTTTCTCTGACTTAGCCAAGGTGTTTGCCAGTGGGGAAGGGCACAAGGCAGGGTCAATGGCACAGATGAAGCAGTCTGCCCTATAGCAGCTTTTGAAGTGACATTTGTAGAAGGTAAACATTGCTGCCTATTGGCAGCAACTCTCGAGAACAGCAGTTCAACCTGAGTTACATATACTATTTAGGTTAAATCACAATTTTATATAGAAACATTTAGGGCAACCATGCCTTGGGCCAAGAAAAGCAATATATTGTGCAGTATATGGCTCCTTTTGCTAATGCAGTAAGGGTTAGCATTCAAAGAATAGTTAGGATTGAAATCGTTCTGTTATGTGTACAAATCGTAAAAGGTGGATGAGAGAAGGATGTTAACATCCGGAATCTAGCTATGTACCAGATATAAAATTAGGACCTTTCATGTTTCATTGAATGACACCTTTACTTTTCCCAAGTCAAAGTAAACAACCGTTTGTTAGGATTCATATTTAAGTGACATCAAAACTGAGAAGAGTTAAGCTGCCAAAAATCACTTAGTTTGTAAGCGGCGGAGTCGGGGTTTGAATCCAGGCAGGACTGGCTAGAAAGACACCTCACAAATCTTTCACTGTCCTTTTGCCACTGTTCTGCTTCCTCTCAGGGAGATTTGGGCCAAGTTTGAAAATGTATCAAAATGCACTAAACTTTTTGCAGTGGTCTGCATAGTGGTCATCTTTGTTTATGTCTTTGGCAAGAATCATAGTGTCATCTGCATAATCAGTACATGTACATTTGTAGAAATAAAGTTTGGCAGAATTCTTACCCTGAGTAGTGAAAAGATCCTGGTCTTTTATTCAGAAAGAATACAAAGGGAACGGTGTCCCTGAGCAGGTTACTTGGTAAACCTCAGTTTTCTCTCCTGTAAAATGGTAATGATAATAGCAATCTTTACAATTGTGGAATGAATTAGAAATATGTAAAGGGTCTAGATCAGCATCTGACATACAACAGCAGCTAAAATGGGGACAGCTGTCAGTAACGTGCATGAGAATTGGTTGAACACTGCTGCCATGTCCTTTGTAGACGTGATTGCTGAGCTTCTGAGTCTTATTTACATCTGTTTTTACACTGCAAATATTCTCAGATAATCATATCAACTGTGTATGGTAATGACAATTCAAGCATTCTTTACTTACCTATATGGGTTAAGTCAGTAAAAATTTAAAGACAAAAATTGGCTGTGTATATTTATATTTTCTGCAAGATTTCAGATACTTTTATAATGGTGAATTCTGCCTAGTTTCATGAAGAGATTATTTTCACTTAAATGAATTTGACTATTTCAAACATTTACAATAGAATACTCACATAAAGAACAATAAATACCTACCAGATTGATCAGCTCAACAGAGATTACCAAGATTTTGCCACATTTGCCTTTTTAGCCCCATTTTTGCAGTAAGTTAAGGAAAATCCTGGACATGTTTCTCCTGTGGCTTTCAAAATGCATCTCAAAGCAGTTCCTCCATATGACAACTTCATAGCACATCAAGTAAAACCAGCAGTAATTTTTTGTTACCCAGTAATCAGGCCACTAGCAAATTATTCTGGTTATCCCAAAGACTGGGAAAATACTGCCCTTAACGTGTTAACACAAACCCCACAGGTTGCATTTAGTTAAGTCCCTTAAGCATTTTTGGTTTTGAATCTAGAGCAGGCTCTTTTCCCCTAAGGCCCCTTCTTTTCATGTCATTGATTTGTGCAGAAACTGGGTCACATTCTGCAGAATGTGCCACATTCTGGATCTCTGTCTTTACTTCCTTGTGACATTTAACTTGTTTTCTCTATTTCTTTGTTTCTTAGAAATGGAAGTTAGCTCTATACTAGAGGGTTGATTATATTTAGGTGCAACTTTTTTTTGGCCAAAGATATTCAAAGATGATTCTAGGTGTTTCGTACAAAGGCCACAGAAGCTGGTTGTCCTAGTTTTTGTGATGCTGAAATTCAGTAGTTCAAGGGACTGGCAGACTTCTGTTGATAGTCATCGGTGGATATTATTTCATTAGGGGATACAGAGTGGTACATTTCCAATTCTGTTTCTTTTTTCAAAGCAAAGCTTTATTGAGGAGTAATTGACATACAATAAACTGCACAAATTTAAAATGTATAATTTGAAAAGCTGACATAGATACCCCTGTGCAGCTGCTATCACACAAGAAAATGAGCATCTTCATCACCTTTAAAAACCTCCTCATGCGTCTCTGCAGTCCTTCTCAGTACTCCTTTCTGCCCACATTCCCAGGAACCTGATCTGCTTTCTGTCTTTATCAGTTATTCTGTATATTTCTTATTTTTATCTAATGCTCATCTTAAGTGAAATAATCATGGTTTATAAAAATTTTAGGAAAATGAGGCTAGGCATAGTAGCTCACACCTGTAATCCCAGCCCTTTAGGAGGCCGATGTGCATGGATCACTTGAGATCAGGAATTCAAGACCAGCCTGGCCAACATGGTGAAACCCTGTCCCTACTAACAATACAAAAATTAGCCAAATTTGATGGCATGCGCCTGTAATCCCAGGTACTTAGGAGGCCGAGGCAGGAGAATCGCTTGAACCCAGGAAGCAGAGGTTGCTCTGAGCCCAGATTGTATATATTTATATTTTCCAGCCTGGGCAACAGAATGAGAATCTGTCTCAAACACACAACAACAAAAAATGGTTTGTCATTCAGCACATTCATTTTAGAAGCTAAACTTTTCTGCTTTGTTCCATGTGAACGGCATGTTAAGTTTTTTGTTACTGGGTAGTGTGTGATTGCTACAGGCAGCAGGGGAGTGAACCGACTCCAGGGCTTCCCAGCACTTCTTGGGCCCCAGCTTTTCTCCATGAAAGTTATTTGACTAACATTTTTTTCCCCTACAAATTTTTTGGATCTTCAGAATCCAAAAGGTAATATTAATAACTGGGTTAATTATTTCCCTTTATTACCTTAACTACTCAGGCCCAGCTGCTTACCTTACCATAAAATATATAACTGCTGTCATCTACACAAAGTGGTTTTCCCCTTTATTGTAACTGTGAGTTATTTTTCCTTGTAGTTCTCAGATTTTAGTTAATCTTTACCTTATAAAGAGCAGAGTACAATGTGTTATCTTTATTCATTTGCAAGGCATGTGAATGGTAGAGTAAAGATACCTGGCTCAGTCGGACCAGTGACCTTCAGGCAGTTCACCTCAATTCTTAGCACAAGGAATACGTTATACTCAAATGTGTGGCTCATACAGATTGTTGTGCTATCCTGGAAAGACAGAACCTTGATAAAAAGTAAACGAAACACTGCAACTATTGGAAAATGTGGGCCAGGTGTGGTGGCTCACACCTGTAATCCCAGCACTTTGGAAGGCCAAGGCGAGTGGATCACTTGAGGTCAGGAGTTTGAGACCAGCCTTGCCAATGTGGTGAAGCCTCATCTATACTAAAAATAAAAAAATAGCCAAGCATGATGGCACACACCTGTAATCCCAGCTACTTGGGAGGCTGAGGCAGAAGAATCACTGGAACCTGGGAGGTGGAGGTTGTAGTGAGCTGGGATTGCACCACTGTGCTCCAGCCTGGTGATGAAGCAAGAGTCCATCTAGGGAAGAAATTCGCATAGCTAAGTAGGAAACAAGTGACTTCAAAATGGGTGCAACATGAATGTGATGACAGCTGAATTTTTAAAATTTCCCAAACTCCTCTTTTAAACTAAACAGACCAACAAGGATAATAAATGAAAAACTCGCAGATATGGCAACACATTGATAAGGAATTCTTGCTAAACACCAGAATGTATGTGTGGCCAAATTACCAACAGCAGTGGGAACTATACAAGATTAACAGCTTTGTTGCAGTGAAGAACAAGAAATGAAAAGGCAAAAATGCCAAAACTACTGCTCCTGTACCTTAACTAACTGTGTAGTTACTCTCTAGCTCCTGGTAATGTTTTATTTTTGTGTTAGTCTATTTGTCTGATACTAATACCACTTACCAATTTCTTTCGTTGAGTATCTCATATATCATCACTTCCTCAGTTTCGACATTTCTGTCTCTGTGCATTTTACATGTGACTTATGAAAAGAGAACCTGCCTGGAAGCAGGACAGATAGTATTATTCAGCACGGACGTACTAGTTACGACCGGTGTAGTTGTATTAGCTGGCAAATCCACTCTGATTGGTCAGTGCCTGGACTATGCTAAATGTCAAATATTTGCAGTATCCCTAGCAGAATTTTATTTTTTTTAATGCAATGTAACAATCTTTGTCATTCAAGTGGAGAGCTAAGTCTATTTATATTTGTTGTGATTAATACTTCTTTCCACCTTCTTATTATGTGGTTTATGAGTATCTCATTGTTTTCTTTCCTTCCTTTCCTGCTTTATTTTTTACCTAACTGAGGTTTTCTCCTACTTTACCTCATGTTTTTTCTTCTCAGGAATTAGTTTTATGCCTATTTTTAAAAATGAGTTTAAAGATTTTAACATGTATATTTGACAAAATCTAAGTTAATGTGTTTAACCTCCTCAAATCAAGGGCTGAAGAAAGTTCTAATTCACTCATCTTCCAACTTTATGTGATTTTCCCCAATATTATAATTCTATCCTGACTCCTTGACCCCCAGATTAAGCATTATTATTGTTTTATACAACTAATAGTTTAGGTTACTCACCTATTTACCAATTTCTTTGCTTATTATGCCCCATTACATTTTAAATGTTACAACTGCATTCATTTTCCTTCCTCATGAAGTAAATCCTTGGGAAGTTCTTTCAGTAAAAATGTGTTGATAATAAACCCTGTTTTTATTTACGTGAAGATGTCTTTATTTTTGTCTCATTCTTGAAAATTTTATTTGTTATAGACCCCTAGGATAGTATTTATCTCTTAGACATAATTCTACTACCTTACTGCTTTTAGTGTAGCCATTGGTCTATTGACCATTACTTGGAAGATGATCTTTTCTATTTGACTGCTTTTAAGTTATTTTTCTGTGATCCTCTTCAGTTTTACTATGTGTAGGTATAGATTTCCTTTTAAGGCATCCTTTTGCCATTCTCAACATGAGGATTTGTGTTTATCAAGACTCCTAGAAAATTCTCAGCCAACATCTTAAATATTCACTCTTTTCCTTTCTATTGTCTCTGGAACACCAGTTAAATGAATTTTATAATTTATTCATTCATTTCTGTCTTTTAACCTGTTTTTAATTTTAAATATCTTGTCTTTGAGCTGTTTTTTGTGCAGTATTTTTAGATTTCTTTTCTCATTTTTTCTAAAATTGTACATAATTTTTTATTTCATTGAGTTTTAAATTTTGTTTTTTATTTCTGGAAGTTCTATTTGGCTCTTTAAAAAAGAATTTTAAAAATTATCTTAAATCCAATTTGATTCTTTTACTGAGATAATATTTATGATTTCTCATTCCTTTCTCAAAATTCCATTTTTTAAAAACATTGGGTATTTTATATTTTGGGGCCTTTGCTGGTATCATTTTGCTGAATATTGTTTCTACAGACTTTCATTTCTGATGCTTCATTTTCTTGTTTAGTTTGTGATTGTCTATGAGCTGATTATTTTTCTTAGATGTTTCCTGGAGAAATGCTTTCAGGCACAGGGTGAGATTCATTCCTCCAAAGAGGATGTATCTTTGCTACTGCCAGTCAATTGTAGCCACTTGCCCACCTGTGACTACTTTAGTTTCAACTAAACTCTCAAATATTTTGGATTATACAATTAGAGTGAATTCAAACTGCAAAACATTGTAAAGACCAGTAAAACTCAAGGGAGACTTATTTTCCCTTTATTCAGAGAAAGAGCCAATTTCCGCTTTGCTATTTTATGATCTAAGTAACTCCTAGCCCTGTCCTGTCCCCTCCAATTGTCCATTTCCTAATACTTGGAACCTATTAATTACTTTATATGGCAAAAGGGGTTTTTCAGGTGAGATTATGTCAAGGACCTTGTGATGGAGAGATCATCGTGGGCCACATGGGTGGGCCCAGTGTCATTGCAAGGCACCTTATAAAAGGGGTACAAGAGGTGGAGGGGTGGAGGATGGAGCTGCAAGCCAGGGAACAGAGTAGTCTCTAGAGGTGAAAAAAGCAATCTGCTTGAGCTATCTTAAACTATCAGAGGCTGCGTGGCTCAAACAAAGAAATGGATTTCTCACAGTTTTGGACACTAAAACTTCCAGATCAAGTTTCCTGCATGTTCAGTTTCAGGTGAGAACCTTCATCATGGCTTGCAAGTGGCCACCTTCTTGGTATGTCCTCACACGGCCTTCCCCTGCCACAGGATTTTTCCTTCCTCTTCCTCTTCTGAGTCCACAAGCCCTATCAGATAAAGGCCCCACCCTTGTAACCTCACTCAACTTTATCTCCTAAATATTTTATTTTCAAATATAGTCAACAGGATTCTTTTTTGTATGGCGGGGGTGGGGAACAGTTCAATCCATAGCAAACAAGGAAACAAATTCTTCCCTGAAGCTTCCAGAAGGAGTGCAGCCTGCCAAAACCTTGATTTTAGATTTCTGGCCTCCAGACTTAGAAGATAATAAATTTGTGTTGTTAAGTAACTAAGTTTCTGATAATCTGTTACCGCAGTGATAGGAAATTAATAGATTCCTTTTGATATTTTTTGGCGACCTTTCAATGTGAGACGAGTGGCCTTTGGAATTCCACTTTTTCTAGGAAAGCGTGATACTCTTCTATAAAACTACCCACTTTCGGTGGCTTGGATCTACGCTCTGGTGCTCTGTGCAGCTGCAGGGGGGAGCCAGCAGGTGCAGAGCTTCCCAGAGGCCTTTGTGGTGGAGAGTTGATCTGGTACCCTCACCCACCCCGCCTCTCCGTCATGCTTTTTTTTTTTTTTTTTTTTTTGGGTGTCTATAGACTTTCTCTCTGACAGCTCATCAGTGCTTTTTACAAATCATGTTTTCAATATCCAGCATTTTAGCTGTTTCAATCAGGTGGGGTTTTCAGAGTGTGCAGTCTGTCATAATGCGGGAAATTGAAGACTAGGGAGCCTTTCATAATTACTCTCTGAAAGTATTCCTCCCACCGCACAGCAGGGTACACAGATGCCATCAGTTTCTACCTTTCTTACTGGCCCTCTGAAGCCTGGAAGTCCCCTGAAGCTGGAATCCCTCAGTCAACTTCTTATAGAGAGTGAGAACTTAAATACTAATGACTTACATCATGGGCTCCTTAGAGACTGTTTTTCTAAACAATTCATTATCTACTATTCATAAAGTATTTCCTAGGAGGGAAGGATTTGGCTGCCAAGTTTCGCTTGAGGAAATAGCTATTGAAACTGACCCTGTTTATACTCTTGTGTCATAATTATCTGGTGGATAGTTCTTAAAGCTTTTAGTAGCTTTCTTCTTTTCAATTTTCAAAATCCAAAGAAGTCTGGAATAACGACATGAGTTGCATCTACTGCTACTGTGCTCTCCTAGATTTTTCTTTTTTTTTTCCAGTAGACAGATTGTCAACTAATTTACTCAGAGCTTCTCTGTGTTTAACTCTGTCAAGAAAAGTAACCTGAAAATCAGATAGATGATAGTTTTTCTTATTCCACCTTGAATCATCTCGATGAACAAAGGGAGGTTGGTTTCTTTTTATATGCAGCATACCTTAAAGCCAAGCATATTACTGCTAGAGCGACATTTCATGTTTTTCTTTTTGCCCATAACAGTATTTGTTTTGTAATAGCTTTAATAAAGAAGTCATTGTGGTTGAGTCACAGATAATGCTTTTTAAAAAGTCCATTTTCTATAAGGATGTCAAGACAAGCCCCGAAAATGCTTGAGATACAGAGAATAAAACCTATTAATAGCTCAGTGCAGTGCAAATGTCCCCATTTTAAATACAAGTGGCAAAGCCCAAATGTTTGGTGTTGTTAGATTGTAGCATTTAGCAATATAAATGGGAAACATGGAAACAATGTAAATGAGTATACTTTTTTTGGGTGAATTCTGAGGAGTTTCTCTGGAAAACAAGGTTATTAGAATACACGCTACAGTACAATGTATTTATGTCAGTGAAATTGGGGGGACCCAGATGTGGAGTTTGTTTGTTTTACCATAATCATCGGAAAAGTGACTACATTCTTAGTTTATTACATATTGATGAAGCATTTTGAAAAAATTTCTGCTGTTATCAACTATGTGCAGTTTTGTTTTTTTTGTTTGTTTGTTTGTTTTTTAAAGTAAGTATTGGCTTCTAATGTTGTTCCACAGTAAATATAAGATTTATGTAAAATTTTTTATTTTTTAAGATATTACTTTGCAATTTAATCTCACTGAAAGAGAATTTTTTTTTTTTTTTTTTTGCTGGAGAAAATTCGTCTCCTGAACTGTTTATTATACCATATATGTTTTTCTGTGAATCTCCCTTGCCCTTTATATGGTTTTTATTTCTCAACAAAAATAAGTGGCTCTATTTTTAGTATTTTATAATGCTGAATACTACAGTACTCAGACATTTTACTCCTTGTTTGGGAAAATGTCCTGTGATGTACATTATGATTTGGGGTAATCAACACTGAAGGCAGTAGTCAAGAGAAGGTTTTAGATAATTTCAGTATAAGGTTTTCACTCCTTTTTATATTATGTTCCCAGTACAGTTTAAATTTTATTTATCCTGGAACCGTTTTGCATGCTAAGCACACATCTTTGCCTGAAGCTGGTGTGGGCAGTCAAGAACTGTGAGTTAAACTATAAATTATTCCTTCCAGTGTACATCACTACACACTTCTATTTGGTGAATTTCAGATAATGGTAGGAACTTTCTAAAGATATTTCTGACTCCTGCTCTCATCTCAATGATGAATAGTTGTGTTACGATGAGAGCACCTTCACCCAGCTCTGCTCCTTCACCAGCCCACGGGCTAACCCAGACCCTCTGTCCCTCAGGAAGGCACTGCCCGGTGGCCCCTAGTGTTAACCCCGCAGAGCAGTGCATCGTATATTAGCACATCCACTTCTAGTCTCATCCACTCTTTTGCCTGCCAAGGATCATTTGGCTGTGCTAGGATAAAGTCTTGATTTCCGAAGATAAAAAGAAAAGGTCATACTCTTTATAAAGACCTACTACTTGCAAAGGAAGTGTAATTATTCTAACATTGGGCTTTGCTTTCTCACATACAATAGGGAAAGCTAGAAGACAGTTAAAATCCATATACTCTTGAAATGGAAGGCCTTTAACCCAATAATCTTATGCAGTGAGGCCATCATTTATGAGGGTAAAATAACATTTTTTGAACAGGGAAAGATTCAACAAGTAACATGAACCCTACCTAAAGAAAATACTGAGGAATTCAGTTTATTCAAATGAGAATTAATTCAGAGCAGATTTCAAGATAGGGTAAGTAAGGAAAAGGAAAGCATTGTGAGTAGTGACTCTTGTAAAATATATTTGGTTAAATCTAAAATGCGTATTTGAAATAGAGAAATTACATAAGATTCTTGACACATCCGATTATGCTCTAAGGGATATAAGCTATTATGCAAATGAATTTCAATAATATTTACATCTTTAGATCCAAGAGGTGGACAGCATGGGGAAATGAACACATTAATCGCAGTAAATATCTTTCAAGCACATGCTATAGGCTTTGTTTTAGGCCCCGAGGCAGACAGCTCACTATTTTATATGTCCATTCTAGCAGAGAACTGTAGGGTCATGGGGTGTCCCCTGTCGCTGTGCTGAGGCGCTGGATCTGGGAGAGAAAGAGAAGACACCAAAGAACAGAATAAGAGCAGTTGGGCTCCAGAGACCAGTGCCACTTAGAAGCGGAGTCAGGCAGGCCCAGCGTCCTCTGTGTCTATTAGGTATAGGCTGGGGGCCAGGGTGGTGAGTGAGGTCACCCTCAGGATACTGATGGGGTCAAGACAGTCACGGTCCACCTCCGCTAGGCCTCTGAGACACCGAGGTGTGCAGTGCGCACCGGCTCTCGCCTCGGGCAGGCCTCTTTCAAGGATTTCTGTGGGAGACTGAGTCAGCACAGCAGCAGGAAAGCTGACAAGGCATACAGCCACCGGGGCCTAAAACCCCTGGGACGTTCACCGGATGGCTGGCCTGAGGCCAGCTTTCCATGAGAACAGGACACAAGATACTACAACTCCCTTTCAGGAGGGGTGACTCTGGCTCCAAGCCTGCCATGCAGCAGGTGTCTTTATGGTACTGAACGCTGTCACCTGGGCCGGCCTGCCAGGTAGCACGTGCCCTTTCAGGCAGGGGCACTACCGCCTGGGCCACTGGTTCTTGTCCTGGTGTGGCTGTTTTTCCCTGGGTCATGCTCTGCTTTAGATACTCCTCTGGCGACAAACTAAGATATGATTGTATAAAAGGATTATATATATAAAGAAATAAATGAGCAGTAAGTTATTCTTCAGGCAATAGTTGTGCCGGGGGTCTGCTTAGCTCTCTATTTTGGGTGCCCAGAAGGCGGGGTTGCCCACAGAACAGACAACAGACAAATTCACAGGTTAACAAGATAATTTGAGTATTAAGTATTGTGAAGGATTTAAAATCGGGTAATTGTATAGCAGATGAGAGGTTGGGGCAGTACCTTAGAATGGATCATTGGGGAGTGTCTGTAAACACAGTGACTTTTGGTCTTAGACTTGCGTGAGAAGGGCAACACAGCCGAGGACACGGGAAGACAATTTTATTATTTGGCTTGGAATGACTTCTTCCCAGTGACAAGGTTTGCACTTCTCCAGAGCCTGATGGCTGCAGGGAACGGTGGGCAGCTGGGTTTCTTCCTGGGGGACTGGCCATATCCCTGGAGTTACAAAGTCATTGGATGTGGAGGACTCTGGAATACCATCATTTCCCTGATCCTCAAGAGGCCACGGAGTATTGTGCATGGGCCAAATCTTTCCTGCATCAGAGACTTTAAGAGTATAGAGAGAACAGAGAGCATAAAGGATTCTTTCAGATTCTTCAGCGGAAGTTGGACAGTTTGCCTGCTTCTATACCATAAGCCCAAGGGAGTATCCTTCACCACTTCTGCTTGTAGATTTCTTGCTTCTCAGGATAGTTTAAAACCTGATCTAAGTTTTCAGTGAGCCACTGAAGAAACATGATAAAGTAACTAAGGCTCACAAGCCAGAGAAATAAAGCAGAACAATCAGAATGTATGTGCTTCTGCTTTCAAATTGTAAAAAAAAAAAAAAAAAAAAAAAATTAAAAAATAGGTGCTAAGCAATACTACTGAAAGTAGGGAGATACTGTAAAGAAATCCTAAGTATAAATTATTTCTGCAAAATGTAGTGTGTGGAAAGCAGGACAAGAAGCAAAATAATTTTAAAGTACTTAGGGGGCAGGAAGGATGAGAGAGCAAGGCGTTATCTTTCAAAGCTGGGAAGGAAGGAGGGGAAAAGAGACACCTCGCAGGACAGTGTATAATGTATCATGACAATAGTGCATCATGGGAAAAGAATTGATACCTTGTTTCAAATCACTGCAGAGTTACAGCTGTTTCACTGAGTGCAGGCAGTCAAAAATTAGGAAAAAAGAAAAAAAAGTTTATCAGGATTTTTAGAGAAAGGAAGATGGAATAAGCAACAGTTTGATCAACAAAAGAGGAAAAAGAAAAAAATTAAATAGAAAAATAGAAGGCTAAAATCAAGTATTTCACATGCAATACATATGAATGGATTAAATTTTCCCATATGAAAATTTCAATATCAATTATAAGACATACCTCAAATCAATGTTCTTTACCAAAAACACGTATACAATAATCAAAGTTAGAGGCATAGGCAAAGAATTGACAAGCAGATACAAAACAAATCAGGATTGGTAATGCTGATAGTAAAAATGTAATGTAAAGAGGATTAAAGAGTGAAATTATAGAATGATAAAAGGCAAAATACACAAATAAGATATGTATATATGTGTATACATGTGTGCATGAAAGCCCAGGCTATGCAGAAATGTGAGAATGTTTATGGAAACTTGTCTCACAGCAGGCTGTGTATGATCCTGAATGCTGAGGGACAGCTACAACAAAACATTTTTTGAGGAATGCGCCTTAAACCTAGACTTGAAGAATATCCAGGATAACTGCAAATAAGATGAGCTTGCAATCAATTACAAAATCAAGACCAAATCAATTGCAAAACAAAGCCATCATGAATTACCTGAAATGGCAAACTGAATGAGAATCACAAAGTCTTCAGATATTAGAATTTATCTGCACACAATATAAACAAAATGTTTACTCTGCTTAAAGAAACAAGGTGTATCTAAATTATGATCAAATAATACTAAAAAATGATCAATCATGTGATAAAATAGCTGTATAGAATTTATACAGATTTTTTTCAAAAAGATATTTTTTCAAAGTTCTTTTTTTCCAAAATGGAAATTTGATCAGATAAAGCTGAAGGGAGAATCATCCAAAAATAGACGAGAAACAAAGCGAACTGGCATGAGGGGAATAAGGGATTCACATGTTAGAACTTATGACTGAGAATTTTCTAGAATTGCTGAAATACTACATTAATCAGATTCAGAGAACTCAACATACTCCAAATCAATAAATCCATAAAACTAAACATTTGGTAGAAAAACTACAGAGCAGCAAAATGGAAGCAATAAGGAATGATAGACTGGCTGGATCTAGTCAATAGCAGTACAAATCAAAGCACAGTGGAAAATCCTCAGAAGGCTTAGAAGAGTGAAATTATATACCCATTAAGTAAAACTGCTTTTCAAGAACAAGGGCAGAATAGATATTCTTCAGGCAAAATTAAAAGTGTATACCAATTTTAGTGCATCTAAAACATGTACTTAAAGAAATATTCCAGAAGCAAGCATTAGAAATGCAAAAAAAAAGCTAGGAAAGAAATCTGTAAACAAATGCCAATTATACAAACACTACATATAATGTCTAATTTGTGATTTTTAAAAATAAAAACTAAAAGATGGACAGAAGTAGCATATTAAGAAACAGGTAGTGTAGTGTTAGAGCACTTAAAGGTTTTCATACAAGCTAGGAGAAGAGATAAACGTGTGGGTTCTGCATGTTAAAACTATATGTGCTTATTGAATCATTTCGGGGTTTCTCTGATAGGATAGAAATAGAACTAAATAATTCATAGAAAAGGAAAACTAAGAAATTAAGGGAAAACTCTAGATGATGAGAAATAAATAAAAGCACCTGATAATGGTTTGGCTGTGTCCTTACCCAAATCTGATTTGAATTCCCACATGTTGTGGGAAGGACCTGGTACGAGCTGATCAAATCATGGGGGCAGGTCTTTACTATGCTATTCTCCGAATAGTGAATAAGTCTCAAACTCTTTCTGCCTGCTGCCATCCATGTAAGACATGATTTGTACCTTCTTGCCTTTCCCCATGATTGTGAGGCCTCCCCAGGCACTTGGAACTGTAAGTCCACTAAACCTCTTTATTTTGTGAATTTCCCAGTCTTGGGTATGTCTTTATCAGCAGAGTGAAAATAGACCAATACAGAAAATTGGTACCAGGTGTGGGATGTGACTGAAAAGATAGCCAAAAATGTGGAAGCAACTTTGGAACTGGGTAATAGGCAGAGGTTGAAACAGTTTGGAGGACTCAGAAGAAGACAGGAAAATATGGGAAAACTTGGAACTCCCTAGAGACTTGTTGAATGGCTTTGACCGAAATGCTGATAATGATATGGACAATGGGATCCAGGCTGAGATGCTTTCAGATGGAGATGAGGCACTTGGGAACTGGAGCAAAGGTGACTCTTGTTATGTTTTAGCAAAGAAACTGGCAGCATTTTGCCCCTGCCCTAGAGATTTGTGTAACTTTGAACTTGAGAGAGATGATTTAGGCTATCTGGCAGAAGAGACTTTCTAAGCAGCAAAGCATTCAAGAGGTGACTTGGATGGTGGTAAAGGCATTCAGCTTTGAAATGGAAGCAGAGCACGAAAGTTTGTAAAATTTGCAGCCTGACAATGCGATAGAAAAGAAAATTCTAATAATTGCCCAGACTCAGTTGTCTCTTTATTAGCAGTGTGAAAATGGAATAACACAGCAACATAGGAGAAGCAAATTGAACGTACTACATGAGATGTTAGAAGTGATTCCATGTATTAGTAATAACTATAGATATATAGTAAGTGTCCATTTAAAAGACCTTTGATGTTTAATTAACAGACTATGTTAAAAAACAATATTGCTCTTTACAGAAGACACAATGAAAACAGGAAGGTACAGAAGCCTTTGAGGTAAAGAGATGGAAAAAGAATGGAAAGAAAGATGGTGTAGCTATTCAAATAGCACAAAATGTATTCTTTCTGACAAAAATTATTAGAGATAGTATCATACTTGATATTGATGAAGAATTCAAATACCTAGGAAGATAAAACAACATTTATTTATACACCTAATAGCTTCAAAAAATGGAAAGCAAGCATTGACAGAGCACAAGGAAACTAATGATCTTCACCATCATAGTGGGAGACGCTAATACAAACTGTCTCTGTAATTGTTAAGCAGACAATATATCAAGATATAAAAGATTTGAACAGCACAATTAGCAGTATCGATCCAGTAGACATATACAGAACATTGCATGAAACAATTGAATACATACACTTTTGAAGCACACGGGAAACATGACATAAATTGACCATTTAGGAGATTTGCCATCAATATATTTCAAATGATTGAGACTCTCTATTCATACACTTCTACCACAATATAATTAGGTTAAAATGGCAAACATAAAGATAACAAAAAACTCCAATGGCAGACAGTGCTAATTATCCTCCAGTGTCCATTCTGTCTTTTAAAACTAAAATTTGTGAAGGTTTGGCTAGGAACATGGTGCTTCTGCCTACCTTGTAACTAACTTATGGAGATCAAGTTTTGGAGTGGGAAGTGCTTGATGCCACTTCCTCGTGACATGTTTTGGAAAGGAAATGGCTCTTAAGTCATTTTTTCTCTTTGCTTTTATCCACAGACTGGGATGCAGGTAAAGCCTGGATGAGGCAGCCTCTTCTTACAAAGGAGGGTCTTACACTGTAGTGGTTGGGAGAACAGAACAGTAAGACCAGCTCGTGGGGCAGAGCAGCCACTTAAACTGGGTCTGCCCCCTAACCGAGTGAGAAGTAAACTTAATTATTTTTTGAGCTACTTTACTTTTAGTTATGTTATAGCACCTTAGCTTATGTCACAGCTAATTCAGGCTCTCACATACACGGAAATTAAAAAACACACTTCTAAGTAATTAGGAATCAAAGAAGAAATCAAAATGGAAACTAGACTATACATAGAACTAAAGAGTAACAACAACGTAATTTTGCTTCCTTATTTATGCATATATGTTTATACATATTTTGTGGGCTGCCGTTAAGGCAGCCCTTAGAAATTATAGTCTTAAGTGCTTGTTCAACAGGCAAGGAGAAAGCCTGAAATTTCATAGGCTAAGGATGCATTTGAAAAAGTTGGAGAAGGGAATAAACACAAGGGAAGTAAAAGTAAGACTGCATTAAGTAGGCAGACCAAAATACAAAAAGCATTAATAAGCAAAAAGTTTCTTCAAACATGAATCAAAGTGACAAACCTCAGGCAAAACTGATTAAAAGCACATGGAAAACACATTAGAAAAGGAAAAGGGGCGTGGAAGCAATGTGGCGGAAATTCAAAGATAACGTATTTTGAAAGATTTCGTGTCAAAAAATTGGAAAACTTTGGCAAGAGTGACCAAAATTAGAGTTTAGTGTTCACAAAGAACAAAGAAACCTAGGTTAAAAAACAGAAGAAACGCTCAGGCTTTGGTTGGGGGCCGAAGGGCTGCACCCTGGGCAGGGGTCGCTATCCCTGGGGCAGGACCGGCACCAGGCCCCGGCCTGTTGGCACAGGGTGGCACAGCGGGAGGTGAGCTGCAGGCAAGTGAGCGTTACTGCCTGAGCTCTGCCTCCTGCGGGGCCAGCCATGGCACTGGATTCTCATAGAAGTGCAAACTTGACTGCGAACTGCACGTGCGAGGGGTCTAGACTGTGCCTCCTTCTGAGAATCCAGCCCTACCCCTGTCATTCAAGGAAAAATGATCTTCCACAAAACCAGTCCTTGGTGCCAAAAAGGTTGGGGAGCGCTGCCCTGGAACAAGGAGAAACAGCAGAGATACAGCACCCTCCGAAGGCTGGGGCCTCCCATTGCCACCCCTTAGCATACGCACAATTTTGACGTATCCCATGACTGATGATGTTCATCCTGATCACTTGATTAAGGTGTTCTACCTGCCAGGCTTCCCCACTGTGAAGCTATTCTTTTCCCTTTTGATATTAATGAATGTTTGGTTGGGAGAGGAACTTTGAAACTTTGTAAACATTCCATTCTTCATCACACTTTCAATTAGTTTATATTAATATACACTTATAGTTTACTATTTTCTTAAGTGGTTTAATATATTACTATTACTTGTTTTGATGTTAAGATTTTCCTGATTTAGCAAGTCCGCTGGGCCTGGATGAAGGTGGGGAATAGACACACACAGGACATAACGTTAAGGAGGCATTCGTTCTTAGGATTATGCAAGTGAAGGGTTGTTATTCATATGGTCCTGTGAATGAGTGTGTCCTTAAATGTTGCCTTCTGGGCATTTTTCTTCCCTAGTCCTGACCTGACTGTGAGGTTGGCTTTTTGTGTCATTTTGGCATGTCCCCCTCAGTTCCCTGTTATGTGAGCACAAGATGTTCCGGGCTTATCTCACACTTACCTTGTCCTAGCCTTAGAGTCAATTGCTTGTGCAAGAGTCCTGGTTTCTGTTACGGGGGAATGGAATTGAGAATTCAAAATCTAGGCACTTACTGTGCTCCTTGGTTTGGGGGCATTGGTGAGTGTGTTCACAGGCCCTCTCAGGGAGCAGAGAAAGGGAATACAGGGCTGGTTCCCCTCCTGCTGTTGCTGTGATACTGAGTTCTCATGAGATCTCAAGGTTTTATAAGTCTCTCTTCTCCCTTTTGCTGGTGCTTCTCTCTCCTGCTACCTTGTGAAGAAGGATGTGTTTGCTTCCCCTTCTGCCATGATTGTAAGTTTACTGAGGCCCCCCAGCCATGCTGAACTGTGAGTCAGTTAAACCTCTTTCCTTTGTAAATTACCCAATATTGGCTGTGTCTTTATTAGCAATGTGAGGACAGACTAATACAGTGAAAAATCTGGAGTCTATTATCTCTACCATACTTATTATTTGACCAAACATCTGTCCATATCCACTCTCCCATTTCTGCCACCATGCCATCCTATACTGGCACACATTCCACACTCCACACGGATGTGAGTGCCCTGCTCTGGGCTGCCCCACACGCATGTACCTTCCTCACCCTGCTGGAGCTCCTGATCCTCATGACAGGATTCCCCTGCACATATGTGTTGTGCTGCTTGGTGTCAAAAGACAACATTACAAGAAATGTAGTTTAAACACAGTAATTGCCTTTTATTTGCCATTCTAGAATTGGCAACACCTCATTCCAGAAGATAGAATGAGTATTTGAATGAGCTGAGAAGGGGATTTCGGCGTTACAGACAGAAAAGCACTGAAGAAAGTAGAAGCAGAACAAAAAGTGGATTGGCCATTTCCAAGTTCCTTACAGGGCTAAAGCAGAGGAGAGACTTTCTGATGACACTGACTCAGGTTGACTAGAATCTCCTGTGTTCCGGAAAACTGGCCCATTTCAAAGTTGAGTTTGATTATGTGCTTTTTTTTTTAAAAAAAAAAAAAGCACAAGTGACTACATTCTGATTTGCCCTGGTCTGCCGGGGCCCAGTGTAGGCTGGTTGTCTAAAACAATGGCCTCCCATAAATGTGATTAAAATTGGGCTCCCTCACCTGACATCGGCTCACCTTTTGTGTGAGCGCCTTCTTGTCTCTGCTCAGGCTCTCACTCCTTGGAATTGGGTTGTCTATGCACTTCACTCTGTTGGGCCACCCTGACGTGTGTGTTCTCCTCTCTCCTGTTCCTCACACGCTGCATGGGTGTCCTTCTCAGATTGGCTGGGCTCTCACTGGGATGCCTCTCCACAGGGATAACTACCTAATCCCACTTGCTCTGGGATGCCCAGGCTGGGTGACCATCCTCCTCAGATCGCCGCCTCTTTTTACTTAAGGTCTGACACTTTGTGCTGGATGTCTCTATTCCGTGGAAGACCTCCTCAACCTTCTTGGACTCTGATAGACTCCTTTCAGCTACTACAGATGTTTTCCTTGTTATGCCCCATTTAATGACTTTAGCACTGATTTTTTTTTTTTCAGAATTTTTTTTTTTTTTTTTTTTGAGACGGAATCTCGCTCTTGTTACCCAGGCTGGAGTGCAATGGCGCAATCTCGGCTCACCGCAACCTCCGTCTCCTGGGTTCAGGCAATTCTCCTGCCTCAGCCTCCCGAGTAGCTGGGACTACAGGCACGTGCCACCATGCCCAGCTAATTTTTTGTAGTTTTAGTAGAGACGGGGTTTCACCATGTTGACCAGGATGGTCTCGATCTCTTGACCTCGTGATCCACCCGCCTCGGCCTCCCAAAGTGCTGGGATTACAGGCTTGAGCCACCGCGCCCGGCCCAGAATTTTTTTTAGGAAGGTAAGGCAAAGAAAAATGGAAAAGAAAGACAAGTAAACCCAACTGTTTTCCCCCCAGGCTGGAATAAGCTCTTAGCAAATCTGACCAATATATTAGAAACAAGAAAACTACAGGCAAATCCATCATAAAAATAATGCAAAAATTCTAAATGAAATATTAGAACTTCAAACAAAATGATACTTTAATAGAACATATAAATAGATTATGACAAAGTTGAATTCATTTCAGGAATTTAATACTAACTTGATATTAGAAAAGAAATAATGCATTACATTCAAAGAAAAACAAAAATCATGTACTCTTAATAGATACAGTAATTTCATTTGTCATTTCAATATTTATAGTACAAAAATAAACGAAACAGAAGTGAACTTTCTTAATCTGATGAGTACTGAAAAAAATCCTACATCAGGCATGATATTTAAAGTACAATGTCGAACACTTTCCTTCTGAAATAAAGGATGAGACCAGAATACTTGCATTTCCATTTTTGAAAAAATTTTACTTTAAGTTCTGGGATACATGTACAGAATGCACAGGTTTGTTACATAGGTTTATGTGTGCCATGGTGGTTTGCTGTACCTCTCAACCCATCATCGAGGTTTCACGCCTCACATGCATTAGGTATTTGTCCTAATTCTTTCCCTCCCCTTGGTCCCCACTCCCTAACATGTCCTGGTGTGTGATGTTCCCCTTCCTGTGTCCATGTATTCCTATTGTTCAACTGCATTTATGAGTGAGATTAGGTGGTGTTTAGTTTTCTGTTCCTGTGTTAGTTTGCTGAGGATCATGGCTTCCAGTTTCATCCCTGTCCCTCCACATGACATGAACTCATTTTTTTATGGCTGCAATGATCTTCCATGGTGTATATGTGCCACATTTTCTTTATCCAGTCTATCACTGATGGACATTTGTGTTGGTTCCAAGTCTTTACTATTGTAAATAGTGCTGCAATAAATGTATGTGTATATATACACCAAGTAATGGGATTGCTGGGGAAAATGGTATTTCTGGTTCTACACCCTTGATGAATTGCCACACTGTCTTCCACAATGGTTGAACTAATTTATACTTCTACCGACAGTGTAAAAGCGTTCCCATTTCTCCATAGTCTCTCCAGCATCTGTTGTTTCCTGACTTTTTAATGATTGTCATTCTAACTGGCACAATGGTATCTCACTGTGGTTTTGATTTGCATTTCTCTAATGATCAGTGATGATGAGCTATTTTTTTCATGTTTGTTGGCTGCATAAATATCCTCTTTTGTGAGGTGTCTGTTCATATCCATTAAAAAATGGGGTTGTTTTTTTCTTGTAAATTTAAGTTCCTTGCAGATTCTGGATGCTAGAGCTTTGTCAGATAGCTTGCAAAAATGTTCTCCTATTCTGTTGGTTACCTGTTCACACCAATGATAGTTTCTTTGCTGTGTAGAAGCTCTTTAGTTTAATTAGATTGCATTTGTCAATTTTGGCTTTTGTTGCCATTGCTTTTGGTGTTTTAGTCATGAAGTCTTTGTCCATATCTGTGTCCTGAATGGTATTGCCTAGGTTTTCTTCTAGTTTTTTTTATGGCTTTGGGATTTACATTTAAGTTTTTAATGTGTCTTGAGTTAACTTTTGTATGAAGTGTAAGGAAGGGGTCCAGTTTCAGTTTTCTGCATATGGCTAGCCAGTTCTCCCAACACCATTTATTAAATAGGGAATTCTTTTCCCATTGCTTATTTTTGTCAGGTTTGTTGAAGGTCAGATGGTTGTAGATGTGTGGTGTTATTTCTGAGGTCTCTGTTCTTTTCCATTGGTATACATACCTGTTTTGGTTACTGTAGCCTTGTAGTATAGTTTGAAGTCAGGTAGCATGATGCTTCCAGATTTGTTCTTTAAGCTTAAGGTCATCTTGGATACACAGGCTTTTTTTTTTTTTTTTTTTGTTCCATATAAAATTTAAAGTAGTTTTTTAAAAATTCTGCTAAGAAAGTCACTGGTAGCTTGATAGGAATAGCACTGAATCTATAAATTACTTTGGGCAGTATGGTCATTTTCAAGATGTTGATTCTTCCCATCCATGAGGATGGAATGATTTTCCATTTGTTTGTGACCTCTCTTACTTGAGCAGTGGTTTGCATTCTCTATGAAGAGGTCCTTAGTGTCCCTTTAAGCTGTATTTTTAGGTATTTCATTCTCTTTATAGCAATTGTAAATGGGAGTTCACTAATGATTTGGCTCTCTGCTTGACTATTGTTGCTGTATGGGAATGCTTGTGATTTTTTGCACGTTGGTTTTGTATACTGAGACTTTGCTGAAGTTGCTTATCAGCTCTGAGTTTTGGGGCTGAGATGGTGGGGTTTTCTAAATATGTAATCATGTCGTCTGCAGTCAGACAATTTGAGTTCTTCACTTCCTGTTTGAATACGCTTTATTTCTTTCTCTTACCTGATTGCCCTGGCCAGAACTTCCAATATTATGTTGTATAGGAGTGGTGAGAGAGGGTATCCTTGTCTTGTGTCAGTTTTAAAGGAAATGCTTCCAGCTTTTGCCCATTCAGTATGATGTTGGCTGTGGGTTTGTCATAAATAGCCCTTACTATTTTGAGATATGTTCCATCAATACCTAGTTAGTTTACTGAGAGGTTTTTGTTTTGTTGTTGTTGTTGTTTTTGTTGTTGTTGTTGTTTGATGGAGTCTTGCTCTGTCACCCAGGCTGGAGTAGTGCAGTGGTGCCATCTTGGCTCACTGCAACCTCTACCTCCCAGGTTCAAACAGTTCTGCATCAGCCTCCCTAGTAGCTGGGACTACAGGCATCTGCCACCATGCCAGACTAATTTTTTTGTATTTTTAGTAGAGTTGAGGTTTCACCATGTTAGCCAGGATGGTCTCAATCTCCTGACCTCGTGATCTGCCCACCTCAGCCTCACAAAGTGCTGGGATTACAGGCGTGAGCCACCATGCCTCGCTGAGAGTTTACAGCATGATGGGATATTGAATTTTATCCGAGTCCTTTTCTACATCTGTTGAGAAAGTCATGTGGTTTTCGTCACTGGTTCTGTTTATGTGGTTGATTACATTTAATAATTTTTGTATGTTGAACCAGCTTTGCATCCCAGGGAAAAAGCCAACTTAATTGTTGTGGTTAAGCTTTTTTTTTTTTCCCCTGTGATGATGTGCTGGTGGATTTAGTTTGCCAGCATTTCATTGAGGATTTTTACATTGATGTTCATCAGGGATATTAGCCTGAAATTTTCTTTTTTCATCGTGTCACTATCTCTTTCAGTTCTGCTGTGATCTTAGTTCTTTTCTTCTTCTAGCTGTTGAATTTGTTTACTCTTGCTTCTCCAGTTACTTTAATTGTGATGTTAGAATATCAGTTGTAGATCTTTCCAGCTTTCTGTTGCAGGCATTTAGTGCTGTAAATTTTCCTTTTAACAGTGCTTTAGCTGTGTCCCGGAGATTCTGGTACATTGTCTCTTTTTTCTCATTGGCTTCAAAGAAGTTCTTGATTTCTGCCTTAATTTTGTTATTTACCCAGGAGTCATTCAGGAGCAGATTGTTCATTTTCCATGTACTTGTGTGGTTTTGAGCAAGTTTTTAAATCCTGAGTTTTAATTTGATTGCACTGTGGTCTGAGAGATTGTTATGATTTCTGTTCTTTTGCATTTGCTGAGGAGTGTTTTACTTCCAACTATGTGGTTGATTACAGAATAAGTGCTATGTGGTGCTGAGAAGAATGTGTATTCTGTTGATTTTGGTGGAGAGTTCTGTAGATGTCTAGGTCTGCTTGGTCCAGAACTGAGTTCAAGTCCTGAATATCCTTGTTAGTTTTCTGTTTCATTGATCTGTCTAATATTTGACAGTGGGGTGTTAAAGTGTCCCACTATTATTGTGTGGGAGTCTCTCTTTGTAGGTCTCTAAGAACTTGTTTTATGTATTTGGGTGCTCCTGTATTGGGTGCATATATATTTAGGATAGTTAGCTCTTCTTGTTGCATTGATCCCTTTACCATTATGTAATGCCCTTCTTTTTCTGTTTTGATCTATGTTGGTTTAAAGTCTGTTTTTTCAGAGACTAGGATTGCAATCCCTGTTGTTTTTTTTTTTTTTTTTTTTTTTTTTTTTTTTTTTTTTTTTTTTTTTCTTTTTTTTTTTTTTGGCTTTCCACTTGCTTGGTAAGTAGTCCTCCATCCCTTTATTTTGAGCTTATGTGTGTCTTTGCACTTGAGATTGGTCGGTCTCCTGAATACAGTATGCTGAGGGATCTTGACTCTTTATCCAGTTTGTCAGTGTCTTTTGATTGGAGAATGTAGCCCTTAAATACATTTAAGGTTAATACTGTTATGTGTGAATTTCATCCTGTCATTATGATGCTAGCTGGTTATTTTGCACATTAGTTGATGCAGTTTCTTCATTGTGTCACTGGTCTTTATATTTTGGTGTGTTTTTGCAGTGGCTGGTACTGGTTTTTCCTTTCCATATTTAGTGCTTCCTTTAGGAGCTCTTGTAAGGCAGGCCTCATGGTGACAAAATCCCTCAGCATCTGCTTGTCTGGAGAATTTCCATTTTTATTCATCATTGTATGGGAGGTCTTATCAATAACATAAGAAAAGTCTAAATTATAGGCAGGAATCAGAACACATTTCTAAGTTTCCAACTTTAAAAAAAACTTTAAATATTTATCATATTGAAAAACTAAGCTACCATCAATTCTTAGAAAAAGTAAGACAGGTGTGGGTAATTGAAGATGGCTACAAATTCTTTCTACTACTTCAGTTCCTTTTTCCTTGACTCTAAGTTGGTCTTGATGACTTGCTTGACTAGAATGTGACAGAAGGGATGGACTTCGACTGCTAATGCTAGGTCAAGAGAAACTCATTCCTGATCTCTTGGAACTCTGATTCAGGGACCCCTGAGACACAATTAGAAAGTTCAATACTGGAGAAGATCACATGTAGATCTTCAAGCCAACAATCCAAACTGAGCCTTGTGTTCCAACTCTCCATGTTGATGTACCAGAAAGGTATATGAAGTCGTCTGAGGCCCTCCTGATCAGCCCATTAGTCAACTGAATCCTGCCAAGAAACCTGTCAGTTTCACACGGAACAGAACTGCTGATCTGAGCTCTGCCTGAACTCTTGACTCACAGAACAATAAAGTATAATTAAAAGGTTGCTGTTTTAAACCACTAAGCTTTAAAATTTGTTTTACAATAAAAGATAAACAGAACGTATATTTAACAAAAATTAAGCACAAAAATGATAGCTTCTAAATGAAAATATACATGGATATTTCCTTATTTAAATTTTACTGCCTTTTCTCTTATCACTTTTTGAATTCCTGTACGTATTTTTCAAAATTTGTTTACTCAGCCAAACCAGTCTTTTTTTATCAGATTGGCAGACATAAAATAATTCTTCCAAAAAGACAGTGTGTATTTCTATTCAAATATTTTCCCTGAAAGTGTTTCAACCAAGAGATTAATAAGTGTTCCTTGACAAAACTCAGTGTTTATTCTCTGATATGCAAGGTTGCACTGAACAGAACGAAGACATCAGCCTGATTTCTTAAGTTAGAAATGATTGAAATTGGTTCATCTGTAGGATTCACTAAGGCCAGGCTTGTTGAGGTAAATGTATTTCTAATGATGTGTTTAGAATCCTTGGCAGAATGTGTTGACCTCTCTGTCAGATTGTTTAGCTGAGCACATTATTCAAACATTTCTGTTAATATAGAGTGCCCAAGTCAAGAAGTAATGCATGATAGGCTTTGGAGCTTGGAAAAAATAACAATGTTTATTTTATTTTTTAAAATTTTTAGACTAGAATCGCTGAGACATAAAAAATGATTTCCTATGACAATTCTGAGACTTCTAATCAGATGGAAAATATTCAGAAGTTCTTGGAATCAAATTTGGTTTTGATTATTATAATTGTAGATGGCTTTGAATAGAAAGATCTTTAGAGGGGGTGTGTGTGTGTGTGTGTGTAGACACACACACACACACACACATACACTGGTGTAGCAGAAAAGTCTCAGTCTGAAAGTCCAGGCATGGGCACCCTGATACTATATCTTCCTCCATATAATTTGGTTTTAGAAAAATTCTGTCTCTCTGCAGTCCTCAATTTCCTCAGTATTAAGTGAAGAGGGTGGGTTAGCATTAATAAAATTTGAGACCCAGAAGAAAGCTGAGAATTCATCTAGTTGGACTTTCTCATTTTATAGATGAGAATACTATGTACTAGAATACACACAGTATACATAGGATAACTTTGCAATGTGTTGACCGTGATGGTTAGTATTGAAGGAGGTCAACTTGATTGGATTGAAGGATGCAAAGTACCATTCCTGGGTGTGTCTGTGAGGTTGTTGTCAAAGGAGATTTATACTGAAGTCGTGGACTGGGAAAGGCAGACCCACCCTCAGTCTGGGTGGGCACAATCTAATCAGCTGTCAGTGCAGTCAGAATAAAAGCAGGCTGAAGAACATGGAAACACTCAGCCGGTTTAATTTTATGGCCTACATCTTCCTCCCACACTGGGTGCTTCCTACCCTTAAACATCAGCCTCCAAGTTCTTCAGCCTTGGGACTCAGGCTGTCTTCCTTGCTCCTCAGTTTGCAAATGGCCTATTGTGGGACCTCACCTTGTGATTCTGTGAGGCAATACTCCTTAATAAACTCCCCTCTATATATACCTCTATTAGTTCTGTCCCTCTAGAGAACGCTGACTAATAAAGTGACCAAATGGAGACACTTTGAGAGTCAAAGGGGCCCCCAAAACAATAAAATGATTAAACTTTAAGAAAATTTCCTAATAAAATTATATTAATGGGCCTATAGTATAGTTCTATTAAAAATCTTTTTTAAAACTAAGATTCTTTCTCAAAATGTATATATATATATATATATAAAAATAACCCTTCATAATGTAAATATAAATGAGCACAATAATTATTGGTATATGTTTATTTACCTTAATCAGTTTCTTACATGAGCTCATCTGTCATATATCAATTGTATAATTTCTGAAAAACATACTTTTTTCTCAAAATTGACTTATTTTTAGGTTTCTGATAAAATTGCTTATAATACTATATAAAGTTGCACTTATTTAATGAATTTTGTATGGGACACTTTGGGTGACCTTTCTCTGTAGATCTCAACCTTGATTAAGTTCTCCCTCTACCGGTAATGGGTAACCTCAGAATGAATTCTGCAAAATGTGATTGTATTTTTATATTAATATAATTATTTCAGTCAAAATATTTTCAATGGTAATGTCTTTTTACCCCCCAAAATTATATTTCATTGCAAATATTTTACAAGGTAAATCTCATTAAACATTATCTATGATTTTAAATAATATTTTTAATTCCAAATTTAGAAAGATGTTGCAAAATTTTAAGTCATTTTTTTCCCACTGGTTTGAGGAATAAAAAGTTTAAAGTAGAATGTCCATTAAAAGATTCCTCCCACAATAAGTGATAATCTAAAGCACAATTTCTAAGTATTCTAAATTAAATATTGTATACTCTTGAGCTCTTATTTTTAGTCCTTCGTTGATTGCATAGGGCTAATTTAAATTCTTACTGTGTGTAAGTTTTGTTTTCAATAATTGCAGTTACTAAAAGTTTCAAAAGGTGAAGCTTCTTGATGCTCCATTTATTGGGTAGGTTGATTAAAGATTTTCAACAGATTAAAAAATATATATAATCAAAACTTAGATTACTTAGATTAGCATTTTTCAGTACTATTGTTGGGTGCTTAATTTGATAGAGAAATTGGTTTTTCAGTGGTGCAATTATTGAGTTGATGATGTTCAGCAAAAAGAAAAAGGAATATACTGCCCTGCTGAAGTATGTTTTTATATTTAACATCAGCTTCATTAAAAGCATTTTGTGATTGAGATAATCTACCTCAGAAGTCAGCAGACTTGTACAAAGAGCCAGATACGAAATATTTCAGACTTTGTGAGCCATATTGTCACTGTTGCCGCTACTCAGTTTTACCACCATACCATGAAAGCAGCCATAGACAATAGCAATCAAATACGTGGGGTTGTGTTTACAGGGCCATCGTAACAAAGTGTCACAGACTAGTTACTTCAAACTACACACAATTATTCTCATACACTTTTGAAGGCCAGAAGTGTAATCAAGATATTGGCAAGGTTGGTTCCTTCTAGTGGTTCTGAGGGATAATCTGTTCCATGCCTTTCTCCTAGTTTCTGATGGTTGCCAGCAACCTTCGGCATTCCTTGACTTGTGGCAGCATAACTCAAAAGTCTGCCTCTGAAGTCACATGGCATTCTTCCTTTGTGCCTGTCTCTGCATCTCTGGTTCAAATTTCCCTTTTTTTTAAAAAATTGTACTTCAGGTTCTGCGGTACATGTGTAGATCATGCAGGATTGTTGCATAGGTACACACATGGCAAGGTGGTTTGCTGCCTCCATCCCCCCATCATCTATATCTGGTATTTCTCCCCTTGTTATCCATCCCCACGCCCCACTGTCCCTCCCCTAGCCACCCCCCAACTGACGGCAGTATGTGATGCTCCCCTCCCTATGTCCATGTGTTCTTGTTCAACACCCCCCAACTGACTGCAGTATGTGATGCTCCCCTCCCTGTGTCCATGTGTTCTTGCTCAACACCCCCCAACTGACTGCAGTATGTGATGCTCCCCTCCCTGTGTCCATGTGTTCTTGTTCAACACCCCGCAACTGACGGCAGTATGCGATGCTCCCCTCCCTATGTCCATGTGTTCTTGTTCAACACCCCCCAACTGACGGCAGTATGTGATGCTCCCCACCCTGTTACCATGTGTTCTCATCGTTCAACACCTGCCTATGAGTGAGAACATGTGGTGTTTGGTTTTCTGTTCTTGTGTCAGTTTGCTGAGAATGATGGTTTCCAGATTCATCCATGTCCCTATGAAGGACATGAACTCATTGTTTTTATGGCTGCATAGTATTCCATGGTGTATATGTGCAACCATTGTGGAAGACAGTGTGGTGATTCCTCAAGGACCTCGAAATAGAAATACTATTTGACCCAGCAATCCCATTACTGGTTATATATCCCCCAAATTATAAATTGTTCTATTATAAAGACACGTGCACATGTATGTTCATTGTGGCACTGTTCACAATGCAAAGACCTGGAACCAACCCACATGCCCATTGATGATAGACTGGATGAACAAATTTCCCTGTTTTTATAAAGATGACAGTGATTAGATTGGGGCCATCTTAATCCAGTATGACTTCATCTTATCTTGATTGTACATGCAGAGACCTGATTTCCAAATAAGGTCATATTTTCGGGTGCCAGGGTGTTAAGATTTGAATATACCTTTTAAAGAGACACAATTCTATCCACTATACTATGTTTCAAGGAAACATTTACAAAATCATGTTTTGTGGGTATTATTTGTCAACCCTTCCTCTAACTGAACTGAAGTTGTATTAAACTGCTTGTAAATTTTATATTAATTGGTAAAATATTGCAGCTTAAATTCAGTTACAAATCATGTAGGCAGTGCAACCAATTCCAATTCCAATTCTGCTTATAAGTCACTTAATTTAGTAAAGAATGTTATTTTTTCATAACAGTATATCAACCTAAATTTATATTCACATAAATATTTTTATATGTATGATTAACTTTTAGCTGAGTTTCAATAGCATTCATAATAATTTCAAATGTTTTCTCTTTTATAGAATGAATCTCCAAAAATTTTACTTTGATTTCTTGAATTGAAAAATCTGAATCATGATTAGAATTAACGGACTTTAAAAAAATTTTCTAATGACACTTGTATAAAACTGGCATCATTGTGTTGTGTGCAAAGTTATGGTTCTACTAATAGAATTAACATATTAAAAAGCATATACTCTTTTTTCAGTCTTGCACAAGAAAACTCAGAATTAAAAATAAGCAAAGACTAACTTAGATTGCATTTGATCTAAAGGCAAAGTCATGCTTCACAGAGTTACATGTAAACTCATAGCTAAAGGTTTTACATCATCACCCCTGGTCACAACCTTATGAAAATAGTTACTACTTTTGAAGTCGATGTTTTGCAGATTTGTCTTCTGATTCTCTTGCAGTTAGTAATGTCCCTCTCACCCTCTTGGTTGATGACGAATGCTAGTATTCTGTGAAAGTTAGACTTTATCATTGATCTTCTTCTGCAGTGGAGAATACTAGATTTTTATTAGTCATGTATTAGTTTAAGTGACTTATGCTGAAAAGTCTTATCAAAAGGAAAAGTACCAAACAGCCATAGACATCACATAGTATAAGTGATGAACTATCATAGCAAAAGTATTCAGACTACATTTTCTACACCTGTGCTAGGACTGCTTAACGTCTATTTCTCATGTGTGTTAAACACATTTCTGTCTTGTAATGCCTTACCTATATCACTCGTCCCACCAGCTGGAAGCCTGGTTTTCTGCATCACACACTGACCATGGCATGAACCATCTCACCTGGATGGTGCAGGTGCTGGCAAGGGCAGCAGTGTCAAATGCTTCTCCTCCTACCGTGAGGACTAGAGGAAGGTGACTGTTCCCACCTCTATTGTCTGATTGTGTTTTGTTTTATTAGCAAATGTCCTGAGTCACAATCCTGGAAGAGGACGATTTCGTTACAGTGCATCTCAAAAATGGCAAGAAAAGATAGGGCTGACGCCTGTATATCTTTCAGATTTTATGAAACTATGTTACAGTCAGAACACTGTTAATTGCATGTACATGTCACACATAGACATGCCCATGGCAGAAGAGGCACGTCCCAGTGGAACTGTGCTTAACCAATTTAGGCTTATTTTAATCTATTAATATTTCACTTAAAATCCTGAACGAATACTGAACTTCCAGGATGCGGTATAATAGCCATTAATTGTAGCTGTCGTAGGTAACTGCTCCTTAATGTTCATCCTTAGAATAATGTCGTGCGGTAAAGCAGAATTTCAGGCCCTTGGGCCTATTGGAGTTAGTTTATTTTTATGAAAGTGTGCTTTAGGCTTAACTTCTGCACATTATCACATTATCTCCTGTGTGTTATTTTAATTTTCTTTAATTTACCTAAATAAATTTCCCTAAAGTAATTTGTCCCTCCCTTAGAATATATCCGGCTTGAAGTGGGTTAACGGAAACAGCTCTCTTCTGGAGAAAACAGCATAGTCTCTGGAGAAATGTAAAAAACCTTCTGAGCTGGTGGTTCTTAAACCCTAGGGTGCATAAGAATCACCTGGGTGCTTATTAAAACTGTAGATTTCTTCTCTTCCTGGCAGTAGAAATTAAAAGTTCAATTACATTTTGGACATTTTAAGGGCTACTGACTTCCTTATTACCCCTCCTTTTTACTTTCAAAATGCCTGTTTTCTGTTCCCTTTCTTCCATGTAACAAATACTTACTGAGTTTCTACCTTGTATCAAGCAGTGTCTTGATAAATAGGGTAAGGTCACCCTTAGCAAAGATGCAGGATCGCAAATTAAAAACAGTAGTAAGTGAATGCTTTCTAAATAAAGATTAGACGCCTAACTTATTTTGTAGATCTTTAGATACTGTTACCTCTTTTTAAAAAAATACATAATATAGCCTCCTTTGAAATCTTAACTTTTCCTTATTATTGTGACCCTGAAATGGAATTGATTTGTGATTTACAAAATATTTAATAGTGTCCAAGATTGTCATAAAGAGAAAGTTTTTGATCTTTTCTAATAGCTGATATTCATAAACCCTTCTTAGAGATCCTAAAATGTTTCCGGAGAATGATCAATTGTGCATAATTAATTATATTGTTTGCCTGTTTTAACATTGGAAAACCAGAAGCAGTCAGGACTTTAACTTTGAACACTGGAGTAAACCTGTGATGGCAAAGTCAATAGCACTGGTTCGCAAACTAGAGAACTTAAGGGGATTTCGGTTATTATCACTGATAGAAGATACATGTTATTAATGCATTATCTTAAAAGAGGAGTCAAGTTTATGCTGCAAAACCAATAGAACACTATTAAAAGACTACTTTCTTGGGCATGTCATCTTCTTTGGGTTTCTAGAAGACTGAAAAATGATTGTCGACTTGCTATGATACCACATAAATTTTTGACTCTTTGGTCAAATTTGTCTGAATTGATTAAACAAAAAACAGGAGAATAAAGAATAGGAAGATTAAAAATTCAAGGCAGGCTTAGGCAATAAACCAAATGACTGAATATGAAGTTTGACTTTAAAAAAGAGTTTTTTATTAGATTCTCACAAGTAGAGTTCAAGCTTAACACTTCAGAATGAGAGATTTCCAAAATCCTGGCTTTCAGTGAACAAGGATAAAAACAGAAAAAACTGCCCATAAAATTTTAAGAAAATCTAGAATGACTTATACAATCTAAAGTTTGGCAGCCAATATATTTCTTTTTTATACAATCCCAAGAAAAAATGTCAAATATTTATAGATGTACTAGAAAATGATAAGAACAGGTTTTCTGATATAAGCTGTAACATTTAACATTTCTAATTTTATTAGAAACCTTTAAAATATACTGGATTCTTCTAACACAGAAACTGGCAGATTTATAGCTCTTCAGATATATTTAGTATTCAGCTCTTTTAACTTTTATTTTGAAGATTTCCTTACCCCTGAGAGACATTATATTGTTTGCAGAATTCTTGGTTTATTTTGGGGAAATTAAAGTGTGTGTGTGTGTGTGTGTGTGTGTGTGTGTGCGTGTGCGTGTGCGTGTGCGTGCACGCGCGCGCGTGTGTGTATCTTTTTTTTTTTTTTTTTGATGGATTCTAACTCTGTCACCCAGGCTGGAGTGCAGTGGTGCAATGTCGGCTCACTGCAACCTCAGCCTCCCAGGTTCAGGCAATTCTCCTACCTCAGCCTCCCGAGTAGCTGGGATTACAGATGTGCGCCACCACTCGTGGCTAATTTTTATATTTTTCATAGAGACGGGGCCTCACCATATTGGTCAGGCTGGTCTTGAGCTCCTGACCTCATGATCTGCCCACCTCAGCCTCTCAAAGTGCTGGGATTACAGGCATGAGTAATCCCAGTAGTCTAATGAGTGAGTGAATAAATAAGAAAATACACTGGCCACCACACCCAGCTGGTAGATTTTATTAATTATTCACCCACTCATTAGATTCTTTCAGTCTTGCAACATTCTATATTGAACAGACACGTTTCATGCAAGGATTTGTTCTAAGTCATTGCCAAGGGCAGTGATTAAGTGTGCAGGTTTTGGGGCAGATGGGTAAATGTTGCTGTTCTAGCTTGATCAATTAACATCAGCATGCTATGTGTATTATGTCTCTAAGTCTCCATCTGTACAATGAAGAGAATAACAGAACTTAAAATTTTGCAAAAGTGGAAGTCGAACACTTAATTTGTAATAAAGCTTAATTGCAAAATTTATAGTGGTCACTCATTCTCTGTGTCACGTTTTTCATTAGAAAAGCAGATTTACATCATTTGTCTGATCTACCTCATAACTGATATAAAGACAAAAGGCACAACGTATATTAATGTACTTTGTAAACCCTGCAACGCTATGGTTAGAGGTCTTCCTGAATTATGTCTATGATCTAGATCTCTGATGTCGTATAGACCTGGGATGGAGAAGGTGCTCAGTAAGGATTTGTTGAATGAACCATATTTATTTATTAATAAATAGAATCTACTTTATCAGGAACTTCTTGCCAGGATTAAATAGAAATGCATTTAAAGAGGTGGCACCATTACTTGTTACTTGGTAACAAGGTAGTATCTTTACTGGATACTTGGTAAAATATTCGATATGAGAGTTGTTGCTATATTATAGCTTTTGTGCTATATATGTCCAAAATAAATGTAAGCAACAATTATTTTCATTTTAAAAAGCCCCAAATATGCAACAACATATGAAAGCAGCTTAGGATTAAAGAGCCCATTGTACCCCTTTGACACTTACCACATTTGTCTCATTTTTTTCCTTTGTGCATGTGACATATCCCCTTTCCACCCCCTCACCCCAGACTCGTGTTTTAAGCTTCCTTCAGATGTGATACGTCTCGTGTGCCGAGAGGGCTCAGTGCCACTGGCTGCAGCCTGGTAGTTGTTCCCCTGGAAGCTTGGTTAAAACTTAGTACTTCCTTCTGAGTGAGACTTGATCCTTGATAAGAGCCAGAGACTGGAGATTTCTCTAGAAGTTCATAGTCAGCACTGCATATGCATCGATAGTAATGCCCGGCAGAAATTCTCCCTTAGCTTTGGGTCTGTTTAGTGTAGCAACTGTTAGTATGAGTAGCTCAGCTCCTTCAGCATTTTAATGGGAAAGGATTTTTTTTTTGGAGATTAGTCATCATATTTTTTCTTTCCATTTATTTTATTGCATTTTAGGTTTTGGGGAACATGTGAAGAACATGCAAGATTGTGGCATAGGTACACACGTGGCAGTGTGATTTGCTGCCTTCCTCCCCATCACCTACATCTGGCATCTCTCCCCTTGCTATCTCTCCACAACTCCACACCCCCCGACCCTCCCCTGTTTCCCCCCAACTGACCCCAGTGTGTAGTGCTCCCCTCCCTGTGTCCATGTGTTCTCATTGTTCATCACCCACCTATGAGTGAGAACATGTGGTGTTTGATCTTCTGCTCTTCTGTCAGTTTGCTGAGAATGATGGTTTCCAGGTTCATCCATGTCCCTACAAAGGACACAAACTCATCGTTTTTGATGGCTGCATAATATCCCATGGTGTATATGTGCCACATTTTCCCTGTCTGGTCTATCATCGATGGGCATTTGGGTTGGTTCCAGGTCTTTGCTATTGTAAACAGTGCTGCAATGAACATTCGTGTGCACGTGTCCTTATAGTAGAACGATTTGTAATCCTTTGGATATATACCCAGTAATGGGATTGCTAGGTCAAATGGAAGTTCTATTTCTAGGTCCTTGAGGAATCGCCACACTGTCTTCCACAATGGTTGAACTAATTTAGATTCCCACCAACAGTGTAAAAGTGTTCCTATTTCTCCATATCCTCTCCAGCATCTGTTGTCTCTGGGTTTTTTAATGATCACCATTCTAACTGGCATGAGATGGTATCTCAGTTTGGTTTTGATTTGCATTTCTCAAATGACCAGTGATGATGAGCATTTTTTCATATGTTTGTTGGCCTCATGTATGTATTCTTTTGTAAAGCATCTGTTCATATCCTTCACCCAATTTTGAATGGGCTTGTTTGTTTTTTTCTTGTGAATCTGTTTTAGTTCTTTGTAAGCTCTGGATATCAGCCCTTTGTCAGATGGGTAAACTGCAAAAATTTTTCCCATTCTGTTGGTTGCCGATTCACTCTAATCACTGTTTCTTTTGCTGTGCAGAAGCTGTGGAGTTTGACTAGGTCCAATTTGTCTATTTTGGCTTTTGTTGCCAATGCTTTTGGTGTTTTGGTCATGAAGTCCTTGCCTACACCTATGTCCTGAATGGTTTTGCCTAGATTTTCTTCTAGGGTTTTTATGGTGTTAGGTCTTATGTTTAAGTCTTTAATCCATCTGGAGTTAATTTTAGTGTAAGGTGTCAGGAAGGGGTCCAGTTTCTGCTTTCCGCACATGGCTGGCCAGTTTTCCCAACACCATTTCTTAAACAGGAAATCCTTTCCCCATTGCTTGTTTTTGTCTGGTTTGTCAAAGATCAGATGGTTGTAGATATGTTGTGTTGCCTCTGAGACCTCTGTTCTATTCCATTGGTCTATATCTCTGTTTTGATACCAGTACCATGCTGTTTTGATTACTGTAGCCTTGTAGTATAGTTTGAAGTCTGGTAGTGTGATGCCTCCCGCTTTGTTCTTTTTGCTTACAATTGACTTGGCTATGCGGGCTCTCTTTTGGTTCCATATGAAGTTTAAGGTATTTTTTTCCAGTTCTGCGAAGAAGTTCATTGGTAGCTTGATGGGGATAGTGTTGAATCTGTAAATTACTTTGGGTAGTATGGCCATTTTCACGATATTGATTCTTCCTAACCATGAACATGGAATGTTTCTCCATCTGTTTGTGTCCTCTCTTATTTCGTTGAGCAGTGGCTTGTAGTTCTCCTTGAAGAGGTCCTTTACGTTCCTTGTTAGCTGTATTCCTAGGTATTTTATTCTCTTTGTGGCAATTGTGCATGGCAGTTCGTTCTTGATTTGGCTCTCTTTAAGTCTGTTATTGGTGTATAGGAATGCATGTGATTTTTGCACATTGATTTTGTATCCTGAGACTTTGCTGAACTTGCTTATCAGTTTCAGGAGATTTGGGGCTGAGACGAAGGGGTCTTCTAGATATACAATCATGTCATCTGCAAATAGAGACAATTTGACTTCCTCCTTTCCTATTTGAATACACTTTATTTCTTTTTCTTGCCTAATTGTTCTGGCTAGAGCTTCCAATACTATATTGAATAGGAGTGGTGAGAGAGGACATCCTTGTCTAGTGCCAGATTTCAAGGGGAATGCTTCCAGTTTTTGCCCATTCAGTATGATATTGGCTGTTGGTTTGTCGTAAATAGCTTTTATTATTTTGAGATACATTCTGTCAATACCTAGCTTATTGAGGGTTTTTAGCATAAAGGGCTATTGAATTTTGTCAAGGGCCTTCTCTGCATCAACTGAGATAATCATTTTATGAGACCAACATCATCCTGATTCCAAAACCCCACAGAGACTCAACAAGAAAAGAAAACTTCAGGCCAATATACATGATGAACATAGATGCAAAAATCTTCAATAAAATACTGACAAGCCGATTGCAACAGCACATCAAAAAGCTTATCCACCATGATCAAGTAGGCTTCATCCCGGGGATGCAAGGCTGGTTCAACATATGCAAGTGTATAAACGTAATTCACCATATAAACAGAACCAAAGGAAAGGATATTTAAGCTTTCCACTAGAATAGGTGCTCTGCAAGGACCTGAAATATTCACTGTTGTCTGGCAGGGAGGGAAGAATGTCATGTTACTGGCATGGTGTCTTGTAAACCTAGAATTTTGAATATCTTTTTATGGCATCTTTCACAGTTGTTTAAAACCTTTTTCCTTTCATATCTATTAGTTTCCAATCCCATTTTTTATACCTGTAAAAAAAAGTGGTTTGAAAAACTGTATTAGAGCTTTGTTCTCTGAAAGAGAGCAGCAGAGACCATTTTTTTATTAATGCTCTTTGGCAATATTACTACTTATGTTACTAGCATAATCCACTGACCTCACATTCTTTCATAGCTGAGTTTAAGAACTAGTGGAGAAAAGTTTTTAGGTATTACTTATTTTTTGAAGGTATGTGTTCAGACTGGCTAATGCAGGAGATCCCCGCATTTAGAGAATGCCTTCGGGTTATCAGAGTTTATCTGATTCCAACTCAGTGAGTAACCATTTATTAAGTTCCTATTTGTCAGGCTGAAAAGCTTGATCCCTTCAGAGATAATTCATAATGTAAGGGCAAGATAATTAAAAGCAACACCTATTTTAAAGTCCAAAGAAGGAAGAAAATGAAGAGAATCGTGTTCACAGGCTAGTTTACCCATGGTCCTTAAGGTAAACTAGATAAAGGAAGAGAAAGGATAGAGCCTACAATTGAGTTTCAGGAGATTTCCTTAGTAAAGCTTTGGAATGAAGCACAGTTATCAGGAAAGATTTAGAGAAACAATAGTGAGAGTGACTGGAAAAATACCCGTATCCTATAAGCTAAAAGATAAAATGTTTGAACAAGGGAATACCAAAAATTTATATTTGAAAAAAAATTGGCTGTTGTGTTTGGCTTGAAAAGAGTGACCTCACATTAGAAAGCAACCTGGTGGAAGGTGACAAAGCTGTACAGGCAGGAATAAGAGCAGTGAGGAAGCGCAGACAGCAGTGGGAGGTTTAATGCCGGAAGGAATTTAACCAAGAAGGAAGAACGAAATAGACCAATAGCTGAGAAAGGTAAAGGGCTCAAATGAAGATTTTGGTTGCTTTTTCTTTCAGTTTCTAGTCAGGTTGGACTTAATAATTGTTTAAGTTTTGAAGAGCTAAACCAAGTATTGTACTTAACCACGTTAGCTGGCATTTTGTTATTTGCCAACAGGCTATTAATTACGGTTTTCATTGGTAAGAGGTGGTTGTTAACATAGTTAATGAGTACCCTGTTAGAGTATAAATGGAGCTTATTGGCCTTTGCCTTTGGATGCCAGCATCAAACAAGTCAGTAACTGCTGTGGATGGTTAATTTCTTAGAAATGGCTACTTCTCTTACAGCATCAGAGTGGTTACCCCCTTGATCTTCAGTGAGTAAAGAGGAAACAGAACAAGCTACTAAATATGTGAACTGGGATTGCACATGTGAGTTCTCCAACAGGGAGTAAGATTTTGGAAGGAGCAGTTAAATCCATTGAAAGGTTGAACTCCTCAAGTCATTCCATTTCCAATGGCTAACATTGTCATAGCGGAAAGATGGCCACAAAGATGGTATAGTCAGAAAGCAGCTTTAGACTGCTGAATAGTGGCGTTCTCCACTATTCTTTATCTAGTAAGAGGTGTAAAGCTAACTTTGGCCTGAGGATGCCTCCATACTTTATCTGTCATAACAAACTGCAACTTAGTATGTAACTAACTGAAAGCCACATTTAGGGGTGTACTTTTGTAATAGGTAGCTAAGTTGCAGCCAGCCACTGCAGCCAACTTCAGTCACAGGCTGCCAGCTAATCCGACTATATTCAAATAAGGTAAACACAGAGCTGTGACTGGTCAAGCTGCTTCTGTGTGTCACTTCATTTTTCCTGTCTATAAATGCTGTCTGTCCACAATACAGAGTGGAACTCTCTGAATGTCTCCTCATTCAATGTCCCCATTTCATGAATTAGGCTGCCCAATTTGTGAATTGTTCATTGCTCAAATAAGCTGTTTAATTTGTGTAAAGTTTTTAGGAGGTCAAAGACCTCAAGCAGAATTTCATGCTTTGTTGATGTTTAACAACTCAAATATGGCTATTGCCATCTCAAGAGCAATGCATTTTTCAGGCAATGTCAAGAAAAGACAAGGACTCCATGGTTGTTCAGGTTGAGGGTGGTTTTGTTTTCATTTAGTTTCTGGGGGTAACTTGAGTTGTTGCTTAAAAAAGAAAAGCTCTAGTTGTTGAAACAATCTAGGATTTTTAGGTATTCAGGTATACCAACAGGTGCTCAAATTGTTTTCAGTATCCGTCAGCCTAATGGAAGTCAGGCATTTCCTGTTGATCATGCTGTATATCTCAGTTAAACAGAACTTTGATTTTTTTTTTGGCTAAAATTTTATTAATCTCTTGTTGATCAGAACTGCTGCTAACTTGTTAGAAAATGTTTAGCAAACAGAATCATAAAGAAATTTTAAAAATGGGATTTATAAGGAAGTTGTCTTAGTCTATTTTGTGCTGCTGTAACAGATTACCCCAGACTGGGTAATTGATAAGAAACGGAACGTTCTCATATTTCAGGATTCTGGGAAGCCCAATATCAAGGTGCAGGCATCTGGTGAGGACCTTCGAGCTGCATGATAACATGGCAGCAAAGAAAGGAAGAAAAGAGGGCAGGGTGGGAGAGGTAACTTCCCTTTCCTCTTTTTGTTTTATCCAGATCTTCAGCCAGTTGGTTGGTACCTACCCACACTGAGGGCAGATCTTTCCTGCCCAGACTGAGGGCAGATCTTTCCCACTCAGTCCATGGATCCACACACCAATCTCTCCTAGAAATATCCGCAGAAACACACCCAGAATTACTATTTACCAGTTCTCAAAGTATATTTTAATTCAGTCAACTTGACCTAAAATCAGCATCATAAATGTTAATACAAACATATTTAATGATGAAAAAGTTGAGAGCTATTGCCAGAAATCTTCGATTAATGGTATGGCTTCCTACCTGTACTGGAAATCAGTGATTTTCTTAAACACTTCTTTGAAAATCTAATGCGTTTGCTTACAAATAAATCAAATAGCCTAACATGTAGAATTATCTAAATTGCCTGATTATCTGTATTTTGTAGACAGATTGTGTGATTGGAGGAGCCAGCTTCTTAGACATTTTGGGAAGCTGCCCCTCCCGGTTTTACCTGTAACCTTGCCATGTAAACTCATGCTGAAGCTGCTAGGGGTGGGAAACCTTAGACAGTGTGAATAATTGCGGTTTTATTTACTGCTGAGGAATAAACACATGCTGGCGTTTTTATTACTATTCTGGGACTTGTACGCATCATTTTCCATGATTGCTGTTGCCCAGCCGGGCTGCTACTTGGGCAATCTGGCAGAAGGAGAAAATGTTATCTCATTGCAAATTCTCTTTTTAATTATCAGGGATTTGGAATTCCAATCCAAGAGATTAAAGCTGTGTAAATAAAAGAAATACCACACAAAACCTCCAAAAGTCAGTTTCTAATTTTATTTTTAAGAGTCTTCAAAATCCATGTGAATTCAAGGTCCTTTTTTTTTTTTTAACAGCACAGCAATGATAATCTTTTATAACATGAGAAAGTCTATATGCTTTCATTAGGATAAAAATGTTAATGTTTTTGCATTCTAGTTACTGAAATCAGAGAAATTTGGGGACATAAATGCCCAGCAGCACTTTTACCCATGGGTGTTCAAGTTTTTCCTATCTTGTGAATTATTAGGTAAAAATCCATACTGTATTTGTTGAAAATACCATGTACTACATCTCTTTAAAAACGCAACACTTCATTAACCCCTTTGAGTTTTCACATGATTTTTGCCATATGGGGTAGCAAAAAATTGAAATGGAAATGATCTAATTATGTAAGGTAAATTTTTACTTAAAATAGTTCCAAGTCTTAAGTCAGACACAGCTTTATGCAGTTGAAAATATAGAAGCATCACTAGTAAACAATAAGTTATTCAATAGTAATAATTTTTCCACTTTTGTTCTATAGACAGTTTTTTCCCTTTATTAAAAGTGCCACAGAAACTTCCCGTGATCTTGCTGACTTCTAAAGGTTACTTAAAAATTTCCTGGATACATATCAGAGGTATTCAAGTAACCAAGTATTTTTGGATAAATGGAAATTTTAAAAATCAGCAAAAAATCAGTATCATGCAGATACCACATTTGGGATTAAAAAACTTGTACAGTATTCTGTTACTGGATTTTACGTATCAGTTATATGAGCCTGCTTATTTCAAAATTTCTTAGAGCTTCAGCTTTTTCATATTCAAAATGAAAGGGTTAGACTACAGAGTATTTAGGCTTCTCTTCACAGCTGTCTCTGTTTGACTTGTTTTTGCAGTTAATATTTGTGAACTAGCAGAAGGTTAGTCTGTTTTAAGTTGGGTTATAATGTTCCCATTTGAAAGAGACGGTTAAGAATATGCCACTAAGAACCAGACCATCTGTATCTGAATGGCTCTGCTGCTTATTACCTATTTAATTTGGGGGCAAATTAATCTCTTAATTCTTCTGTTTATCTGCAAAACCATGATAATAATTCTTTATCTCATAGGATTGTTAGGAGATGAGATTAATCAACATACGCAAAAGCTTGGAACAATGCTTCATGTATAGTTGTGTTCTATAAGTATTATTTGTTATTATTAAATATGAATAAGATTTCAGTGCAGGACTCTGGAATCACACTATGTGTTTCAGAGGGAAAGGGGTCTAATATAGATGATTAGTGCTCATGAAATAGGGAAGGGTTGGAGGAGTTAGTGTTGAGACTTTGACACTGCTTCAGGGCACACTGCCATAGCTGCAACCCAGCCACCAAATTTTATAGCACATTGGTGGATTTAATTTGCATCCAGAACTCCAACTACAGAAGTGTCTGGGGAATGTGGCATTTACTTTTCAGGAAGGAATGAATGTTGAGTGCCAATTACCTATATCTAGCTCTAGCTGCCTAACAACCTCAACTTCTTCCCAGAGGGCCCCAATCAGTGTTTCTGAGAACTCTCTCTGATACGTTATCTTTCTAATCCTGACAACAACCCTGTGAGTTACATATCCCCAATTTAGAGACGAAAACAGGCTTAGAGTGAGCAGGCAAGTGACTTGACCAAGTTGAAATTGTTGAACCAATTGTGAGTGTAGGTGGTCTGATTCCCAGAGGCTTGTCTACTGTCCTGTATGTTTCATGCTTCAGACTTGCGCCCTTTGTGCTCGCCAAGGACTTAAAGGAATGTGCCCCATTCAGTTCCACCTTTACTCATTGCAATAGGTGAAATTAAAGCTACAGATAAGTTTAAGAAACATATTGATGAGGACTTAATCTGACAAATTGTCCACAAACCATTGTTGAATAATAAGATGGTCCTACGGGTGGGAAGAGAGGGGAGACAGCATAAAAGAATGCCATCAATAACACTAATATCCAGTGCCTATGGTAAATCACATTCTTTTGATCTTGTCCAAAATGGGCAGAGGCTGATTATTGAAGATATGATGGCTAACAATTGAAAAATCATCATTCAATATTAGGCATTCCAGTACATTTTTTTTTTCATATACAATAGATGCTGCTTCTAGAATTTGCCAATGTTTTGACATAATTCTGCTTTCTAGGAATCCAGAATATACTATAATTTGGTAATATTTGACTCATAAAATGCACCTGAGCTCTTAGAAACATTTTCAGATGTTTCTTTTTTATTATAGTTCAAGTTCCGGGTTACATGGTGCAGAACGTGCAGGTTTGTTACACAGGTATACACGTGCCATGGTGGTTTGCTGCATCCATCACCCCGTCATCTACCTTAGGTATTTCTCCTAATGCTATCCCTTCCCTGGTCTCCCCCCACCCCTCCCCTCCACCCCAACAGGCCCGATGTGTAATGTTCCCCTTCCTGTGTCCATGTATTCTCATTGTTCAACACCCACTTATGAGTAAGAACATGAGAAGTTTGGATTTCTGTTCTTGTGTCAGTTTTCTGAGAATGATGGTTTCCAGCTTCATGTCCCTGCAAAGGACATGAACTCATCATTTTTTATGGTTGCATAGTATTCCATGGTGTATATGTGCCACATTTTCCTTCTCCAGT
>NW_022437072.1:1396725-1416725 GCF_009761245.1 Sapajus apella
GGGCCGGCCGGAGGGGCGGCGGGGCAGGGGGCCGGCCGGAGGGGCGGCGGGGCAGGGGGCCGGCCGGAGGGGCGGCGGGGCAGGGGGCCGGCCGGAGGGGCGGCGGGGCAGGGGGCCGGCCGGAGGGGCGGCGGGGCAGGGGGCCGGCCGGAGGGGCGGCGGGGCAGGGGGCCGGCCGGAGGGGCGGCGGGGCAGGGGGCCGGCCGGAGGGGCGGCGGGGCAGGGGGCCGGCCGGAGGGGCGGCGGGGCAGGGGGCCGGCCGGAGGGGCGGGGGGCAGGGGGCCGCCGGAGGGGCGGCTGTGCCTCACCGGAGCTGGAGCGCTGTGCTGTGCGACGCGCTGCTCCTGTCCGTCCTGCCCGGCAGGGACGTTAAGTCTGTGAAGCTGAACCCACGTCTGCGCCTCTTCCCTGGTACTGTGCCCCGGGAAGATGGCGGCTTTCTAAGCCCCTGAGGGGCCGCTGCCCGTTCCCGGAGACGCCCTGCCCAGCAGGAAGGGAGCGTGGCGCCGCCGTCCGCCTGCGGGGCCTCGTGGAGCTGCGTGACTTCCGGTTTGCACAGGCGCGCCCCTCCCCCCACGAGCCTGCTGCCCCGCGTCGGCCGAGGGCGGCGCTGGCGAGCGTTTCACCCGTGGGTGTCGGCTGGCTGGTGTTCGTGGGGGGGGCCCGCTGGCCCAGATCACTTGGCTCCCGGCGGCAGCCCCCCGTTTCAGGGGAATGAGCGGTTCAGTGTAGCTGGCCTGCCGGCCCCACGGGGGCATGAGAGAAAACATGGCTGCGACTAAAATGGCCGCCGGTTTTGTGCTGGAGACCCGGGCTCTGGTGTTGCTGTCGCCCAGGGAATCTCCTGGTCTGCGGGTTGCGAAGAGCCGGAAAAGCTTAGTACCTGGGCCGGAGTGTCGGGAGGAGTCCGCCCGGGCTTCCCTTGGCTGGGAGAGGGGGTTGCTGGGCCCCTCGGGCTTGCCCCCGAGGCGACGCCTCCCCTGCCTGGGCGCCGCCTCCTCGGCTGCATCCTCTGTCCAGCCAGCCCCGGCGTGGACCACGCACCTGTGCTGGAAGCCTGGAGATCGCCGTCTTTGTGGCGTGTCACTGGGAAGCGGCGCCGCAGCTGCTCCTGTTCCGCCATCTTGGTGTTTGCTCTCCATGTTTCTTCTTTTCTTCATTTGAGGAGAACATACGATGTGGTGAGTACTGTTCTATGAGCTGCTAATAAAATGGTGAAAAAATGTAAGGTCCTAGTAATAGTTTCACTTCATGGGGAGAACAGGCAGTAAATAAGAAATTAAACGAACGAAAAGCATATTTCAAGGGTTTGAAAATTACCAAGAAGAAAATAAGATAAAGTTGGGTTAGAAAGCAAGGGTGCATTTACTTAGAGACAGTCGTGTGCGGCATCACCCAAGCTGGAGTGCAGTGGCGTGATCTCTGCTCACTGCAGTCTCCGCCTTTTGAGTTTCAGTGATTCTTATGCCTCAGCCACCCAAATACCTGCGATTACAGTCATGTGCCACCACGCCCAGCTAATTTTTTTTTTTTTTTTTTTTTGAGACAGAGTCTTGTTCTGTCACCAGGCTGGAGTGCAGTGGTGCGATCTCGGCTCACTGCAACCTCCACCTGCCGGTTTCAAGCAATGCTCCTGCCTCAGCTTCCCGAGTAGCTGGGACTACAGGCGACTGCCCCCATGCGCAGCTAATTTTTGTATTTTTTTTTTCAGTAGTGACAGGGCTTCACCATGTTGGCCAGCCAGGTCTCCGACTTCGACCTCAAAGAGATCTGCCTGTCTTGGCCTCCCAAAGTGCTGGGATTGTAGGTATGATCCACTGTGCTCAGCCGGTAAGGGGTTATTTTAGCTAGGCTGGTACAGGAGGCTTCTCTGGGAAGTGACATTTCAGCTGAGATCAGCATGAGAGTGAGTCAGTCAGTCATGTGGCACCTGGAAAGGAATGATACGATCAGAAGAAATGGCAAATGCAGAGGCGAAATGTGATGACCTTTATGTGTTTGAAGGCAAGAAAGACTAGCTATGAACAGAGAGTAGTGGACACAGTAAAAAGTGGTATACATTGAAGTAAGTGAGTTAGATTCAGATCTAGATTTTTTATATTTCTTTATTTTTTGCATGGGGAACTGTTAGATTGTTGTTAGTGGAGATACAGTATGGCCCAATTTTTGTTTTATAGAGATTAATTGGCTACTGCATGGAGAATGAGCCCTCAGAAGAGAGTGGGAATAGAGAACCCACCAGATGCCATTAGCTTGAGTGAGAGTTAATGACATCTTGAATTACAGTTAGAGCAGTGAAAATGGTGAGAAGTGGTCAGATTCTAGGTGTATTTTTTGGAACTGACCCAATGTCCCAGTAGATGGGTTTGGGTGGTGAGAAACAGAAGAATCAAGGATGACACAAACGTTTTAATCTGATCAACAGGATGGATGATGGTGTCATTTACTGAGACTTAGAAGACCAGGGAAAAAGTTACTTTAGAAAGTCAAGAATTATTTTTTTTTGATACATTAAATTTGAGGTATATATTAGATTTTCAAACAGATGTAGAGTAGTTGGATATGTAAGTATAGAGTTTAGTGGGGAGATTGGGACTAAATATTTGAATCTGGGAATCATCAAAATGTGGATGCCAGTGGTAAGTATAGAGGGGATGAGATTGTCTAGAGAGACTAGAAAGAAGTAAGAGGGCCAAAAAGAGAATCGTGGATAATTGAACAAATCGGGGAGTGAAGAAGGTCAAAGTGGACTAAAAGATGGAAAGCAGTGTGCTAGGGGAAAAATCTGGAAAACTAAAGTGACGCAGGTGCCTAGAGAATACAGAGATAACAGAATTAGCTAAATGTGTCGAATGCTGCAGGATATATAATAGGACAGTTAATTGACTATTGGATTAGCAAAGGGAGGGCCATTAGTTAACTTAAAAAAAATGGTTTTCAAATAGTGGAGAGGGAGTTTTACTGAAAGTAGAAAATGATGACTGAAGTTACCAAAGTGATTCTATCAAAAACAAAACTTGACAAATGGGACCTACTTAAAGGGCTTCGGCAGAGCAAAAGAAACTATCAATACAGTGTGCTGGTCCATGCCTGTAATAGCAGCACTTTGGAAGGCCGAGGGGATGGATCATTTGACGTCAAGAGTTCCAGACCAGCTTGGCCAACATGGTGAAACCCCATCTTTACTTAAAAAAAAATGCAAATATTAGCCAGGCATGGTGCGAGTGTCTGTAATCCCAGCCACTCGGGAGGCTGAGGCACAAGAATTGCTTGAGCCTGGGAGGTGGAGGTTGCAGTGAGCTGAGATTGCACTACTGCACTCCAGCCAGGCAGACTGAGTAAGACCTTATCTCAAAAAAAAAAAAAAAAAAAAAAAAAAAAAACAAAAAACAGATTAAACCTACAGAATGAGAGAAAATACTTGCAAACTGTGCATCTGAAAAAGGTCTAATATCTGGAATCTATAAAGGACTTAAATTTACAAGCAAAAAAACAGCCCTCTTAAAAAGTGAGCAAAGGACATGAACAGATACTTTTCAAAAGACATACATGTGGCCAAAAAGAGTATGAGAAAATACTCAACATCAGTTATTAGAGAAATGTAAATTAAAACCGCAATGAGATATTATCTCACACCAGTCAGAATGGCTATTTATACTTAAAATTCAAAAAATAACAGATGCTGGTGAGGTTGCAGAGAAAGGGGAATGCTTCTATACTGTTGATGGGAATGAAAATTAGTTCAGCCATTGTGGAAAGCAGTGTACTAAGTCCTCAAATGATTTAATACAGAATTACCATTTGACCTAGTAAGCCCATTAATCAGTATATGCCCAAAGGAATATAAATCATTCTACTATAAATACACATAAACACATATATGTTCATTACAGCACTATTCACAATAGCAAAGACATTCAATAAACCTAAATGCCCATCAGAGATAGATTGGATAAAGAAAATGTGGTACATACACTCCACGGAACACTGTGCAGCCATAAAAAATGAGATCATGTTTTTTGTAGCAACATGGATGGAGCTGGAGGCCATTATTCTAAGCAAACTCACTCGAGCAGAAAACCAAATACCACGTTTTCATAAGTGGGAGCTAAACAAAGAGAACGCATGAACATAAAGAGAACAAATGACAGCAGGGCCTGCTATCCAGTGAAGGGTGAGAGGAGGGAGAGGATCAAAACACTATCGTTCTGGGCTTATTACCTAGGTGATGAAATTATCTGTATACCAGAAGCCCGAGACATGTAGTTACCTATGTAACAAAACTGCACATGTACCTCTGAATCTGAAATAAAAGTTGAAGAAAGTGGAAAATGAGTATTTCCTTCTGTGATGTGCCGCAAACATGCCTAGAGAAATACAAGCAGGGGTTCTTAATGGGGTTGTAAAACTGATGGCCGTTTTTCGTCTCTGTCCCCAAGGTTCTATGATGTGGTTTGAAGCTAGTTTTACATAGCTTTCCCTCATATTAAATTGGAGACTCAGGCTTAGAATTTCTCCCACCAAATTGTATTCTTATTAAGAAGAGCAGTAAAATACCTCACACTACTACCTTATCATATGTTTCAGCTGATTCATTTAATAGAAAACCATATTTTTTAGCTTAATTTAAGACTCTATCTAGGGCAAGCTCCAGGAGAAATTAGGTAGTGAATGCCCTGTTTCGTAGCTGGTTGCTGGAAAATTTGAATAATTTACAAAAACGTACTTTCCTGAAATATCAAGCAGTTCAATGAATCATGTTGGCATTCCCAAACACTAATGCACATAATGAGAGAATATACTCCATTATACATGACATCTGGACTGGGAACAAAAACAGAATGTCAGCACATACAGTAAAGGTTATAATAATGGTTACAGCCAATCTGGCTGACAATAGTGTGTGCTCTTTTGACTGCTCGTGGGTGAACAAGACGATCTTTTCAAAGCAAATAAACACATTAACACAAGATAGGCAATGTTTTGAGACAGTGCCAAATTGCAAATATCGTGTGTGGACTCCTCTCAGGGGTTGTGAATTTGGGGAAGGTATGTTTTGGGACATGTCACTGAATTTGCTGAAATGTGGAGCTTTCTTTCCTCTTCCCTACTGAGAGAAGCTGGAAATGTTTAAGGGTTAGTAGCTCATGCCAAGATGTGGATGTTGATGTCCTAGTTGTTTCCTGACTCCCCCTCTGCGAGCATATGTTCAGCTTGGCGGCTCCGCATTGTCTGGAGGAGGCTTTCAGAGTGGTTCTGGGCAGAGCTAGACACTTGCTGAAGAGCATCTGATCCCACTTCATTTCCCTATAGCATGACTTACTGTGCCAGTCACCAGGAGGAAGCTGGCAACTTGAATTCTGGGCTTTCTCCATGAAGTGAGGCACCACAGTGTTTGTATGTATGACATTGTGTTTGTGGGTTATTAAAGAAGACATTTTGACTTGTTTTTGCTAATACTTGGGCAATGGAAAGGTGCCTTAGATATCCCACAGTCAAAAGGATCATCAGGATGACTGTCACATAGAAAGCATGTGAAAATACACGAAGTAATGCCCATGAAAACTGTTTGTCAACTCTAAGGTGTGCTCTGAAGAATTAGTTGTTATCGTGGTAAATATTAGCGTTTCTCAATGGATAAAAATATTTATTGAGCAGGGTTTGAAGACTCAAGTGTTTCAAGTCCAGGGAGGCAGCTTGAACATTTGGGTCAGGATATAACAGGCGTGGTGGGTCCTAAAGAAAACTGGCGATTGCACACCTATCCATATTCAGTCAGTTAGAGAACAACACAATAAAAGCCACAAAAACACTTTTGTAGGATAAGATCTTGCTAATTGCCAGCTAGTGACTTAATAGCACAGAATAATGGAATTTTCCAGATAAAGTTTTGAGATTGTTAATCTTTCATTTCACCAATAAATAAATGGAGGTGAAATCTCTCAATTTAAGTCCCATAGGTACTAAGAGTCAGAGTTAGGACTGGAATACAAATGCCTGGTGTTTTCTGTGTCAAGCTGTGTAAGGCATATAGACTCATGTAGCCAAAGACTGGGACCTAAGCAGTACGATTATTTTACTCTGATAAAATAATATGGTACTTTCATATGTATTTTTCTTTTTCTCAGAGGATAATGATCAGTCCTTGCCAAACCCACTTTTAGGCCCTGATCATAAAACTTTTTGTTTTTAAAGACAAGCATTGTCTTCTGTTTCTCCTGTGTTGTATTTTTTAATTTTAATTTTTCGTGTGTGTGTCCATAGTAGGTATATATATTTATGGGGTACTTGAGATATTTTGATACAGCTATACAATGTGTAATATATTAGGGTAAATGGGACCTCCATCACCCCAACCATATATCCTTTCTTTGTGTTACAAACAATCCAGTTACACTCTTTTAGTTATTTGAAAAGTATACAAGTTATTGTTGACCGTAGTCACCCTGCTGTGCTATCAAACACTAGGTCTCACTCATTCTGTTAACTATATTTTTGAACCCATTAGCCATCGCTATTCTCTCTCTACCACCACTGGCCTTCCTAGCCTCTAGTAACCTCATTCTACTCCCTATGTTCATGAGCTGAATTATTTTAATTTTTAGCTTCCACAGATGAGTGAGAACATGTGAAATTTGTCTTTCTGTGCCTGGCTTATTTCACCTAACACAATGTTCTCTAGTTCCATCCGTGCTGTTGCAAATTATAGGATCTCATTCTTGTGGCTGAATAGTACTCTAATGCGTATATGTACCACATTTTCTTTCTCTTTCTTTTTTCCAGATAGGCGCTCTATTACCTTGGCTGAAGTGCAATGGCAACAATCATGAGGCACTGCAGCCTTGACCTCCCAGGCACAAGCTGTCCTCCTGTCTCAGCCTCTTGAGTAGCTGGGACTACAAGGGTGCACCACCATGCCTAGCTAATTTTTTTTTACTTTGTAGAGATGAGGGCTCACTATGTTGCCAAGGTTAGTCTCGAACTCCTTGGCTCAAGCAGTCCTCCCACCTTGACCCCCTTAAAGTGCTGGGATTACAGTTGTAAACCACCACCCTGGCCACATTTTCTTGATCCATTCATCTGTTGATGGACACTTAGGTTGCTTCTCAATCTTAGCTGTTGTGAAGAGTTGAGTAGTGCTGCAGTAAACAGGGGAGTGCAGACATAAACCTTTTTGAACCAAATTCTTGTTGTTATTTTAGACAAGGTTTCACTCCTGTTGCCCAGGCTGGAGTGCAGTGGCACGTTCCTGGCTCACAATAATTTCCACTTCCTGGGCTCAAGCAATCCTCCTGCCTCAGCCTCCCAAGTAAGTGGGACGGCAGGCTTGTGCCACCATGCCTGACTAATTTCCGTATTTTTAGTACAGACAGGGTTTCACCATGTTGGCTCCCGATCTGAAGTGAACCACCTCCCAAAGTGCTGAGATTACAGGTATGAGCCACTGCGCTCAGCCCAAATTCTTGTTTTAAATGATGTCACAGGAGAATATATTCATGATACTTATAATCAGTGGAATATGCCTGGAGTTGGAAAAATTTGAACATGTAGGAGCGGCAGGGCTATTTATGAATGAAAATTCAATACCAAACAGTAAAGAAATACATCAGATGAATTATTTGTGGCCATACAACATAGACCTTCCGCAATGCAGGAAAAATACAAGCAATTTTCAGATAACACAATTTAAGCAGAGATGTTACTTTTAAAAAATAAGAACTTTTATGCTTTGGGTTGAAGTGTCAATTGTAATTCCACTTTGGAAATAGTTTTGCATGATACTTAAAAAGTAAAATGAGTGAGTACACTAAGACAGCTCTATAGCTTGGTGAAACTAACATGTTTCTAAGGAGACACATCAGTGTTCAAAGCAACATCTGTTAAAGCAAAAAGCATAGGAACAAGCCAAATGCACGTCTACATTTACAATGGATAAATGGCGTATGATGGAATAATAGTGTGAAACGGACCACAGCTACATGTATTAGTAAGAGTGAAAAAAGTTACATTAAAATATATACACAGAATTTAAAATTTAAAAAACATCTGAAACTGAACAACACGTGGATAGGAAATTAATGTGGGTTTAAACTATAAAGAACATTAAGGGAATAATTAACATAAAAGTAAAGATAGTGGTTACCTCCGAAGAGAGGGACAAAGGAGGTAGGGGAACGGGGGCTTCAGGGATATTGATGATGTTGTTTCTTAAAATGGTGGCAGGTTCACTGCTCTTATTCTTAAAATGTATATATTCATCTTTTATGTAAATTTTATGTCACAATATCTGAGAAGTATAATTGTTAAGAAATACTGTGTAATTGTTTGGGTTTTCCCCCTCATTCTTAACTGACAGATGGGTAGTTGATCATAGGTCATGATTTATACACAGTCATGCACTGCATAACGATGTTTTGGACAGTGACAGACCGCAGATGCAACAGGGGTTCTGTAAGATGATAAGGGTGCTGAGAAACTCCTGTGGCATAGTGGCATGTGACTGCGTCTTAATGTAGCACAGTGTGTTGCCTTTTCTTTGAGATATGTTTAGACTCGCAAATACTTACTGTCTTACAACTGCCTACAGTATTCACTACAGAAACATGCTGTACATGTTGGTAGCCTAGGAGAAATAGGCTAAACCTTATAGCCTAGGTATGTAGTAGGCTATACCATCTAGGTTTGTGGTTTACACCCTGTGTTGTTAGTACAGCGACAAAATCACCTAAGCAACACGTGATTGACCATATTTGTTTAATTTTATTAAGTTTTGTGGTGAAAAAAATGGAAAAAATAGTTTGTGATCTTAAATTTTTCTACGCTCAATTGTTATAATTTTTAACCTCCCAGTGGTTTTTAGTAGTTTTAAGTATATTAAGTTGTTGTGTGACTGATCTCCAGAACATTCTCATCTTGGAAAACTGAAACTCTTGATTCATTAAACAACTCCCCCTTTCCCCTGCTCTGGCAAGGCACTGACAGCCACCATTCCGGTTTGTTTCTGTGATTGGGTTCCATGAATTTGACGACTCTAGGTATCTCATATAAGAGGATTCATACAGTACAGTAGACTTCCCATATTTGTGGTTTCACTTCTTGTAGTTTGTTATCTGCTGTCAACTGTGGTTTGAAAATATTAAAAGTTCCAGAAATAATTCATATATTTTAAATTGGGTGACGTTCTGAGTAGTGTGATGAGGTCTTGTTCCATTCGGCCCAGGATGTGAATCATTCCTTTGTCCAGCATAGCCATTTTGCATGTGCTGCCTGCCTGGTAGGCACCAAGTAGCCATCTCAGTGATCAGATTGCCTGTCCTGGTATTGCAGTGTTTGTTTTCAAGTAACCCTTATTTTACTTAATGGCCCCAAGTGCAAGGGCCCCAAGTGATACTGGCATATTGTTACAATTGTCCTATTTTATTATTAGTTATCGTTATTAATCTCTTACTCTGCCTAATTCATAAATTAAACTTTATTGTAGGTATGTATGTACAGGAGGAAACATCATATATGTAAGTATCATTAATATCCTTGGTTTCAGGCATCCACTGGGGATCTTGGAATGTATCCCTTGAGGATATGGGAAGACTCTTACACTTGTCTTTTGTGACTAGATTATTTGACTTAGTATAGTGTCCCCAAGATTTATCTGTATTGTAGGATGTGGTCAGAATTTCTTTCCTTTTAAGGCTGAATAATACTCCATTGTATGTATATTAGTCTCTTTTCACACTGCTGATAAAGACATACCTGAGACGGGAATTTACAAAAGAAAGAGGTTTAATGGACTTACAATTCCCCATGGCTGGGGAGGCCTCACAATCATGCAGGGAGGAGCAAGTCATAGTTACATGGATGGCAGCAGGCAAAGAGAGAGCTTGTGCAGGGAAACTCCCCCTTTTAAGACCATCAGATCTTACAAGACTGACTTACTATGATGAAAACAGCATAAGAAAGATCTGCCCTCATGATTCAGTTACCTCTCACTGGATCCCTCCCACAGCATGTGGGAATTCAAGATGACATTTGGGTGGGGACACAGCCAAACCGTATCAGTATGTGTATACCACATCATGTTTATCCATTCCACTGTTAATGGACACCTAGGTTGTTTCCACCACTTGGCTGTTGTGAATAGTGCTGCTACAAACATAGGTGTGCAAATGTGTCTTTAAGATCTTGCTTTAAATTCTTGTGAATAGAGATCAAGAAGCAGAATTGGTGAATCGTATGGCAATTCTATTTTAATTTTTTTTAGGGATACCTTTTATAGTGGCAGTACAATTTTACATTCCCAGCAACACTATACAAAGTTATTTTCATCATTGCTAATTTTTTCCTATTTTTATCAACATTTAGCTGCTTTTTTTCTTCTGATGGTAGCCTTCCTAATGGGTGTGAGGTGATAGCTCATTGTAGTTTTGATTTGCATTTCCCTAATGATTAGTAATGTTGGGTCTCTTCACATATGTGGTCATTTATATATCATCTTGGGAGAAATGTTGGTTCAAAGGACTTGTCCATTTTAAAAACTTGGGCTATGAATTACCTTGTAAAAGGTGCTCTTGTTATTTTCTGGCTATTAACCTTTTATCAGATATGATTTAAAAACATCCCATCCTGTAGGTTGCATTTTCATTCTGTGGATTATGTCCTTTGCACGGAAGCTTCTACTTTTGTTGCCTATGCTTTTATTACCATAATCAAGAAATGCTTGCCAAATCCAATGTCATGAAGATTTTTCCCTATTTTTCCTTTTGTGCTTTACAGCTTAGATCTTTTAGGTCTTTGATCTATTTTGAGTTAAATTTTGGATGTGGTGTAAGGTAAAGGTCCAGCTGCATTTTTTTGTCTATGGATATTCAGTTTTCTCAACACCATTTGTTGAAGAGACTGTCTTTTCTCCATTGAATGGTCTTGGTGTCCTTGTGGAATATCTTTCACAATTTAAGGATTATGTATATGTATTTAGCACCTTCAAGACTTCATTTAGCTGTTTCAGTTTTCATTATAGTTTTCGAGAAGTCAGTTTTCAGCTCCATTGTTCTGCTTTTCTAGAAAAACGCTTTAAAAATCTTTTAAAATTCTTTTTGGTATACTACAATGAGTCTAGGTGTGGATTTCTTTATTAACCTGGTGTAAGATTTTCTGGGATACCTTGTCTTTTGTCAGTTCTTCATCAATATTTCTTCTGTTAGTGCTTCTGTTTCATTCTTTTTAGGATCTTCTGAAAATCTTAGTAGTTGGTTTTTTTTTTTTGTTTTGCAAGACAGGGTTTTGCTCTGTCACCCAAGCTAGAGTGCAGTGGCACGATCCCAGCTCCCTGCAGCTTTCATTTCCCAGGCTCACGTGATTCTCCTGCCTCAGCTTCCCAAGTAGCTGGGATTACAGGAGACATCACATCATTAGTACATCTTTATTACACCCTCTCACTCAGACTTCATGTTTCCCAACATCTCAGATGTCATGTTTTTCATCTGTCTCTTTGTGTTTCATTCTGCATTCAATCTTTAGCTCTCTTTGAATTTACTTTCTTTTCTGCTATATCAAATAAGTTATTTAACCCTTCCTTTGATTTCCTAACTTTAATACTCTTCTTTTCTACTTAGAGTTTTGCAAATCTGTTGGTTCATAGTTTTGGTAGTTGCTTATTCTGCCATTATATTCTTCTAACCGCTGTAGGCTGAATGTCTGTGTCCCCCCAGATTCATGTGTTGAAAACTTCATCACCAATGTGATGGTATTTGAAGATGGGGCCTCTGGGAGATGATTGGGATTAGAAGAGGTCATGAGGGCAGAGCTCTCATAGGGCTCTTAGAAAAAGAGGAGGAGACAGATCTCTGCATGCACACACCAAGGAAGGGCATGTAATTATGCAACCAGGAAGACAGCTGTCACCAAAACCTTGACCATGTTGGTTCCCTGGTCTTGGACTTCTAGTCTCCAGAATTGTGAAAAATTGAATACTTGTTGTTTAAGCCACTAAGTCTATAGTAATTCGTTATTGTAGCCTGAAATAAGATATGAACCTCTGTTCTTTTTTAACGTTATTCATATTTTACATTGTGTCTGATAATGTAAACACCTGCAGTTTATATGGAATTGACTTGTTCTTTTAAGTCTCAGTCACACAGGCTTGTTTCCAGTTGTGATTTGTGCGTTTCAGCTGTGAGCTTATGCTTGTTGAGACTTTTATCTGTGGGAATTCTTTAGGGCCTGAGGTTGAGGTCATTTCTCCAGAGAGGATTTCTTTGCCTCTGTCTAGCATTGGAGGGCACTACCATTTGGACTACCTTAAATTATTTTCTACTTGAGGTTTCTCAGGCTGTAAAATAAAGTCTGATCTCGCGTCTGTTATGAAGTTGGCTTTATTGTTAGCGATTCTCAGGTGAGACATTTTTTTCTCTCCACTCATGGCCTAGTTGTAGTCAGGCAGTTCTCCTCGCTGTACTTGTCCATAGGTGCTTTTATTTATGTAGGTCACTCTTTGACTGAGTTGTCATCTTTGAGTACCGACTTTTTGGAGGATTGTAATTAGACTTCTCATCTTCCGGCATTCTTCAGCTTTGTTTTCTCAATCTCACATTTATCAGGTAAAAACCAGGTGACCTGCAAACGCTTTTTGGAATTCCACTGGTTTCAGTACTTGGCCTCCCTCTGGATTTGCTCTTTCTTGGCATTTTTTGGCTTTCAGAATTTCCCCACTTTATTGCCAGTTTAGATGAATTTTAAAAGATACTTTGAAATCCTGCATCTTAAAAGATATTAGGTCAGAGAATATCTATCTTGCTGTAATGCTGGACTTAGAACTCCTCCATGACTTTTATATTTGAAATTTCTGTGTATTACAACTATAACCACTTACAATGTAATGTGCTCCCACATTGAAATTGAATGAATCTTGTCTGCTGTTCACTTTTTGGATTACTGAGTAATTAAAAAATTCAGTTTTATGAAATGTTTTTATGTTCATATTAGCTGCTTAATAGGTGGATGAACCCTGAAATTTCAGTGTCTTAACATAGGTGAAATTTCTTACAAAAATTCTCTTGGTGGTGGTGGAGAGAGTGTGGCAATTTTCTTTCATGAAGTATTCACAGACATGGGCTGATAAAAATCAATTCTTCCATACATGACGTCCAGATGGCAGATAGGGAAGAATTATACTAGAAGTTACTTTGAAGCAGGTGTGGAAGTGCTATACCTAGCTACTGCCTAGAACACATTGCCTCCTACTCACTTACACGGCCCATATTGGAGGGCTGGGAAATGTAGTCCTTGGTGTATAAGTTGCTTCCCAGAGATGGCCCTGGACCTTGGAATGAGGGCCTGAATCTTGGGTAGACAGCTAGTCTGCACCTACTGCAGTCCTCTTCTCTGGCCACCAGGTATCCATCATGTACCCTTCTTTGCATGTACAGAACACAAAGAGAAAACCTGAAATCCATCCCAATTACACGTCCAGTGCAAGGTTTAGAATTTCTCTGTGATGTGCAGTTCTTTCCATCAGGTTCATGTGTGGCTTCTTGTGACATGGTAACTCAAGTAAAGATTTAAGTCAGGTGTCACTAGGATGTTCTTTAGATGTGAGAATTCTTACGTGAGCCTCATGAATTAGCCTGTCAATTTTATCACATATTATCTGCCCCACTTATATCTTACAGTTCTCTGTAACCTCTTCTTTTACTTAACCAAAAAAAAAAAAAAAACAAACAAACAACGATGTTTTACCCAAAAGTAGTCACTTTTGCTTTCAAGTGTCTTGGTGCCAGGAATACCCACTCAGCAGTTTTCCTGAAGTGAGATAAACATTGATTTCTTCTGTGTCATGGGGTCTCTCCACAGGGTGCTTGCCTCCCTGAAGTGTTTGCACTTGGTAGGATAACTCTTTCTGCTTCAAATATTTTTTTGTACCCGAGTGCACGCCTGCTGCGAGTAGAGCTGGGAAAGGATAGGCTCCAGCTCCAGCTGCCACTGTGTGCCTCTGGCCACGTTGCCAGCTCTGGTTTGTGATGTCAGAGTCATTCATTTCCCCAGCTCCTCTCTCCTTTTTGGCTCATCTCTTGCAGAGCTCCCAGTCTTGCTCTGATACATCTTGCCTTTACATGGCATCTCACTTTCTACTCTATGTAAAGCAGTGTATATATAAAAACAGAAAAAAACATTTAATTTCTTATGGGAAGAGATGTTACCTAGTTTTGTATGCCAGAATACCTGTGTCTCAGCTCCTACCCAGGCGGGATAAACTAGAGCTTTTTCAGTGCTTTACTATGTTTTATGACAGTCATATAAAATATTTTTTGGAATTATTTTCTTTAAGCCAAAATATCCCTAATAAATGTGGTAACACTGAGAACAAAACAAATGAGAATGGTATTTGAAAAAATACCTTATATCAATTGATAGTTTTCCCTTTACGTAGGTGTACTGTCTCTCCATAATAAAACCAACATCAGGCATACGAGCATGGGCAGCTGATGAACCAGCCCCCTGACCACTTGCCTGGAGGTGTGGCTTTGAAGAAACAACAGACCTGCTTTGGATAAGATAAACATTTGGCCCCACATGAAACTCAACATTAACTTAGGAAAGTAGAAGAAAGATGATGTGGGGATTCGAAGACTGTATTGTGTTGCTTTCTTCACCTTGTGTTTGAGATTCTCTTGGATTAGTTTGTAAACTTTGGCTCCACTTGGACTTTTGTAAGGTTGGAGACATGCTAAGAATTTTGATACCAGGAATGCTACCAGGAGCTTTTGTATTCCAGGACTACATCTGAAGGAAAATAACCTGTCTCAGTGGTTAATTGCTTTTATTTTTGGATCCACCATTTTCCTGCCATTGGTTCTCTTTTCTTTACCCATAATGCTGTAGAGATGGCAGATAGGCCAGATGCATAACTTTAAGTTTGCAGAGGAAGAAAAAATGGCTCATCTTTACTCAGCCTAAGGGAATTGCTAAGCAATCAGAAGTTTGCTAATGAGCACAAATAGACAATCTATTCTTGAAGATGCAATGAAGAAAAACATCTAAAATAAACTCCGGAGGAGGAGGAGAGAAGAAATAAGGGAGTCAGTCACACTTCCCCGTTCTCTTCAGATCCAAAATGTTGAGACAAAAGTGAGACATTACTTGAAAAATTAAGTTAAAGCATGAATGAATCAATTGTTTCAATGAGGGGTGGCTGTTTATTCAATAAAAATAGGGTAAAATAGAGAAGGCCTCTAAGAAGACAAGAGAGATAGTACTTTATATAAACTTTCCAATAATCTGAAACTTGAAACTGTTTGAGGTGCCATTGTGAAAGTTGTAAAAAGGAAAATATCTTGTTACTATCAACGAAATTCTAAAATATTATCAAGTCCCAAAAAGAAAAAAAAGTATGTATTTGGTGGTAATCAGCGTGAAACTTGATTTGCATTCTTCCAGAAATTTATTTAACAATTCCATTGATACATTTAAGTAAAATCTTAAAACTGAATCTGTCAATATTTGAGGGTAGACATATTATTGTACTGATGGCAACCATTTATTTATTTAACTCTTGTCTTAAAATTCATACCTGTTTCCCAGCTTTCCCAATCCACAATAATTTAGGAAAAAGAATTCCTACTGGCTGGCCAGTTGCTGAGTTGAAGAATTAGGATAATGCTACATAAGATAAGGGAAAACTGAAGGTAACAGGGAGGCTGGATCCATCTACATCAGTGATGTGAGAAAGGAGAACCAGCATTCACTAGGACTAGAGTAGGAGAAAGAGGTCTGAAGGCATGGAATAGTCTTAGAATATGGGAAAAGCAGACAGGAGAGGAAAGAATCTCAGAAGTACTGTCATGAGTCTAAAATTAGGTCCTCTTTTCAGGAACTTTGAGTTGTATAATAAATGTTGGCATATATTTTCTAAATAATCTTGGTTACTCTTTGAATGCAGCGGAGTAAACCTGATACATGAAAGCCACTCCTATGTTTATGTATATTTATGTAATAATTCCCGTGATGAAAACTAGTAATAATGAACTTTGATAGCAGTATCATAACTTTTGAAAAAAATTGTTACTGAATTACTGAATGTCCAATAATAATTTGAAAATGATTATTTCTTTTTCCTCACTGCCCTCCTGGCCATGAATATAGTTAAATGCAAATGCAGTGAAATGAATAGGCTTTTGTAATTGTATGTTGAACAATCAGTAAATGGTAGGAGAGAATTGGTTTTGTATATTTTTCTGTATCTTACGTACACGTCTACAACAACTTATATAGCCCAATTTGTGTATTAAGAGGTGCAGAAGAAGTAAAAGTTGAGAATGTGACTATTATTATTCTGTTAAAGTATTTTTCAGGTTTCTTAAGGCCTTTGGATTCTGTATTTCTTAGGCACTAAAAATTACGCTACTTGAGCATGTCCTTGGGAAGGTCTGGGCTTCAGTCCAGGCACCTGCAGGGCTGGCTCATGCAAAACAGAGAAGTACAGGCAATTTATCTCTGGCAGTTTCCTTTTCAGCATCCGTGGTTTCTTGCTGTGACTCAGTCGTCAAGGGTTATTCTACCATTTGTAAGTTTTCCTTAGTTCCTATCGGGGTGAGTGAATATGACCCTGTAGGAATAATTTTTTTTTAGTAGAAGACCATTAAAAGACTAAAAAGTTTTTGCTAAGAAACTTCATTTACTCTTTCATTCATCCAACCATCCATTCATTCAATTCCTGTGTAATGGCCAAGTAGTAATGAGTTAATATTTTCTGACCACTTAGCATATCCCAGGAGCTGTTGTAGGCATTGCATCTGTATAATGAACTAATTTTACTTTCACAATGACTCTATGAGGCAGGAGCTATGGTCCTCATTTTCTAGATGAGTTAATAGAAGCGAATTTTACATGACTTTTCCCAAAGTTCTGCGGTTAGTTAACAACTGATCAATAGTGGACCAGTCAGGCAGGGTGGCTCCAGAGCTGCCCACTTCCTGCTTCCTGTATCAGGCGGCCTGATAGTACTCACTGACTTCGAGAGCTGTGGCTGAGCTCACCTTTGTGAGTTCATGTCTTACTTTTGACACACCATTTCAAAGTCATTTTTGGGGTGAAGGGGAAGGAGTCAGGAGAAGATTAATCTCCAGTGACATTGTAATGATGAAGATAGGGGAAGATTTGTTTTGGAGGGCACTTTATGTAGAACTGAAGTATTTCATATAATCATAGCTTTCCTATCTGGTTCTGCAGCTTTTCCAGAAATAATGATTGCTGACCCATGGGCCAGATACAAAGTTTAGTTTTCATTATTTCACTGAAACACTTAAAAATACTTAGTTTTGAACTTGCAGTAAAACTTCTGCAGTGAATATTTCTCAGACGTTTATGAAGCAAATAATTACTAAAATTGCTGCAAACAGATCAATATCCACGAGATCAAGGTTCGCTTGCACTCAAGTTTATTCCAACATTGAACTTCTCTTCCTCCAGCTAACAGTTTTCAGAAAACACATGTAGATGTGTTTGAAAGAGTTTCTGTGGATGATGTTCTTTGACTTCATATTCTTCCTGAGAAAGAAATTGATAGGATGCAATTGGGTTGTTAGCAGTGTTTATCAGTCCTGGCTACATAATTTAGTTACCTGAAGAATTAAAAATGCTACTGTTCCCTGGGCCCACTTAGAGAGTTTCTGATTTAATTGGCCTGGGTTAGAGCCCTCACACTAGACATTCTAAAAAACCCTACAGGGAATATACATATGTTGAATGCCACTGGATTAGAGTATAAAATGATTTTATTTTCCCCTCCCCATATCTTTCTTTACTGCTCTTCCATTTTTAGAACTTGGTATTAATCAAAACCTATTTTTAAAAATGAATCAAGAAATCCCAAATAGAAATGATTTATAAGTGATCGATAATTTTATATTTTTCTCATGTTTTTAATATTCAAGGAATAGCTAAATGGCATCATTTGGAATAAAAATCAAATTATAGCACAGCTGTGTTAATTATGAAAACAGATTAAAGCTTTATGCCTTCTCATTTGTGTTTCTTATTTGGAGTCAGGCTTTTATATTTCCTTTTGCTTATACTTCCTAGTCCCATTCCCTCTCTTTCCTCCACTTTCCCTGTCACTCTGTTTAACATTTTACCGGTACCCAAAAGCCTGACATTGTTGTGGTTTCCTCAAGGTCTTTCACAGGTGCCACAGACACTCTGCATTCCTTATCTGCAATAAGGCAAAGTGTGAGGAGCAAGGAAGATTAAAAACAAACTTTAATGGTATATACCCTCCACTTTCACATTTCATCTGTGCCTGAAGATATTGTGACCTAAATTACAAAATACATTATTGTTTCAGAAAAGGCAGCTGTTCAGGTTTTCTCTTAGCAAGTTCAAATTGAACTCCATGGAATATGGAACAGGAGAAATTATTTATAATCTATTCAGTTGCCAACATTTCCTTTGGGCTGCAAAGAATATACATTTGTATTCCTGTTACACTCTATTGTGCTCTTCTATCTTTCACCATCCCCTAGGGATGATGAACCCAAGGAAAGGGTTGGAAGAAGAAAAAGATGCTTGCTAAACTCCTAGGTTTCTGGCAGCAAGAAAAATGTGAATAAAATGCATGTTTAGTCCAACAGTCCTTCTTAAGTCGTTTATAAATAAATAGTATACAATAATCGATTTTGTATGGTATGATTATTTTTATTCAGAAGTATAGATACATAGAAATACAGTATTTGAAAAACATAGGAAGTTATTTTATTTATCTCTGGAAACCATATTGGCACTTATGGAAAAGCAGTCAGACTCAGTATGATGTTTATGCACAGACCAAGAATATGACTTAAACCTGTAGTAATTTTCTTCATCACTGCTGTGAACTATTTTAAAAGAGCAATTTTAATAATTAGTCTGATTATGAACTTTTCCATCTGAGTGACCATGTAAACCTGCCTGTATAAAGAAAGTGAAAAAAGGAAACTAGTAAATTGCTCTGCAAAATATCAGGATCATTGAAAAACTTTTCAGCCCTTGTTTCTAATGGAGGTCTTCAACTGAAAACATATGTGTGAAAGTGCTAGCTTTACCTGTTTTTAAAAATGTTGAATAATGAAAATATTGATCTATTTCATAATATTCGTTACTCCTGATGCATTTCATACTTAAACTGTAACACTGGAATAGCATCCTTTCTTTAAGTGGTCATCATATAACAAAGCTAATACTTACTTTAAAAATAACAATTGGCAATTTCTATGATTATGATCCACTGCGTTGGATAGTCAGTTTTGAGTGGAATCAATAAAGAAAACTGGCTACTATTTTGGTGGAATAGTTTGCTTTTGGAAGTGATATATTCAACCTGCCTTAAAAATTGCTGCTAAAGCCATTACTCTTCACCTAATGAGAGACTTTCCTGGACTCTTAATGAAAACGGTCATTCTCCAGTGCAGTGTTCAATACTGACTGTGGACTGTGCTGTTCCAGACCTGAATTGAAATTCATCAATGCCTGTCTTGTTGGTGAGATCATTAGGAAGCAATGCATTATTAAAGAGTTTTTCAGACACAGAGGGTTTGGAATTGCTATTGATAACAAATGTTGCTAATGTTTTCCTGCAAAATTGCATGGTGAAAGGCCAGGGATCCAAAGCTTCAAGCAGTTTTGAGAGCCTGGAGTGGAATATGTAACTACTTGTGATAGCTATGAGCTTTGAGTGATAGCTATGAGCTTTGAGTGAGAGCTATGAGCTTTGAGTGAGAGCTGTGAGCTTTGAGTGAGAGCTATGAGCTTTGAGTGAGAGCTGCTGTTTTGTCCATTAGCTAGAAACATACAGGAGTTCAAGCAGCAATGACAGAATCCCCAGGAAAAAAAAATTATAATGTTGAATTTCCTTCACACACAAAAAATTTGTAGTGATAAAGCCTTTTTATTTAGAAGAGCTGCTCTCCAGTGTTTATTGAAGAGTAGTAGGTCCAGAGGTTAACAGATAAATAGAGCCCTTCAGTTGCTGAGTT
>NW_022437072.1:1419225-1512397 GCF_009761245.1 Sapajus apella
ATCTGAAACACCTGTGGTGCCAAGCATTTTGAATAAATGATTCTCAATTTGTGTTATCTCGTATGTCTGTGTGTCTATGTCTATCTGTTTATTTTAGAATTCCTCCCTTAAGATTTTACTTGTCATGAGTCAGTCATTTATGTAAAGGAGAAACTTATGTTTTCTATTGGTGGGAAAGTTTATTTAAGAAATAAAGAGGACTTCTGTGGTAGGTAGAAATTTGGACCATCGAACTTTTTTTCTCAGTTAATATACTACATCAAAGTTTAATTTAACAAAGGTAAATTACAAATCATCAATAGAACAAAATAGCATTAATTTATTTTTAAAACTTTAAAAGTGAGATTTTAAAAAATTATCTTAAATATAAGGTAATTTATATACAAGTCACACCTTCTGGGAACTTACACTAGTAGGGATATTTAAGGTATTTAATTATATAAATTACCTGTACGTTGATATAAAATCACTCTCTCCTCCTTCTTTCAAAGTACCTCCCAGTACCTGAAAAAGTGTAGCGTATTTAGGTGTACACTGTTTACCATCTGCTCCCTACTAGTGTAAGTTCCCAGAAGGTGTGAGTTGTTTTGATCATGCGGTATGTGTACCATCAAGAGCACAGGTCAGGAAACCTTTTCTGTAAAGGGCCAGATACGGTTGTAGGCTTGGCTCATCATGCTGTCTTGTTGCAGCTACTCAACTCTGTTGCAGCATGAGTGTCGGCACAGAAAACCCAAGCACTTAGTTGTTTCTGTGTCCCAAAAAAGTTTTATTTACAAAGGCAGATGTTGGTCTGGATTCGGCCTGCAGGTCGTAGTTTGCTAACTCTTGATCTAGAGCAGGTCCTGTCCTATAGTAGAATCTCAGTAGCTGTTTATTAAGTTCATGAGCTAAAACAGTAATTGCTATTCATGTAAGACATGTTTAAAACATTAATGCTTTAGCATAATGCTTTAACATGTATATTTAGCCCACCCTGGACAAAAGTCCCTGCTTGGAAGATGTATTATTTTCTGATCCATTCCTTTCTATAAGACTTTATTGATCTAACATTTGGCCATGTGGACAGCAGCTTCCTAAGTTTGGATCAACTTTGTTTGCCTTCAACAAGTGTCCTTTCTCTTACTTTCTTTTCTCTTGTTTCCCGGTTCTATCTTAAAACCTATCTTTTTATCAGCAGTCTTTTATTGATTTTTTTCCTCTGACATTTCCAGTTTCTAAGCTTGTACTCTTGACCCAAGAATCATGTTCTTGGCTAAAATGATTTCTTTAGCACACAATTTTGAGCTTTGGAACTATTATATAACCCTGTGATTCAAGTAAATTCTGAGAAAGAAACCTTTCAGGGTGTTTCTTTGGGCTTTATTTTACTTTTAAAAGCCTTATTAAAATTACAAATTTCGGTTTAGGAATTGGGAAGAAAAAAGAAATGAAGGGTATAGTTTAAGGTTGATAGGTACTTTAAGAATCTTTAGACTTTTAAATTTAATGAACTGAGTGGAGAATAAAAGAATATAGATATCTAAGGATTTCCTATAATGCTCTTTAGTTCAGATTTTAAGTTTTTTAAAAGATTTTTATTTGGCTAGAGTAGAAATTTAAATATCATAGACATTCTGTCTATGATTTGATTTTCTTCTGCTTACAAAGCTAATAAGTTCACCTGTTACTATTTAATGGATGCTAGCAGAAAATAGAATACTCCTAGGTTCAAATAAAGACATAAAGGACTTTATGACATAGCAAGCAGCAAGGGTGTCAGTGTATTTGTGTTGGCACCCCTTGCTCCCAGTTCCTACAGAACTGCCACAGTTTGGCCCAGATGTATGCTAAGCACATAGTGGGTTTGCACTGTGGCTGAGGAGTGTGCTGAGTTGGGATGGTCTACTGCTTTTATGTATAGTAAATACAGCTTGTTCTTTGTCTAGGGGCAGAGGCCAACCTCCTCTGTCAGGGTTGCTTACTGCAAACACAGCCCTGAGAAATGGACTGAATGAAGAGTGGTCAGGACCTTGAATTCCTGGCACACCCAGTATGACATGAAAGAAAGTGCTAGGCCTGAGGAGGACTGTCTCTGCTGACGATAGGTAGAATGATTGGAAGCAAGAAGTTACATGAGACTAGCTGGGAGTAGCACACGTTGACCCTGGTGATCTCCTAGAGAAGAAATCAATGTGAAGAGAGGAGGACTATTAAGCTATGCAATATCTTACGGGGCTCCACTAAACCTCAAATGATTATTTCCTAGAGACTATTTCTGCCAGCCAATGAATCTGTACCCATGACATCTAACTATTTCTTGTCAGTTAGATACCAAAGTTTATTTTTGATTAAAATTAATTTATCTAGAAGGTGAACAGCTGAAATTTCATAGTTCAGATTCTCTATAAGTCCACAGATATCTCATCCCTCCACAATGAAACTTTTTTTATAGAAGTTTCTGATCAAAAATACTTCTTTATTTTTGTTGGATTCTTGTCAATATGAAATTCACATAAAACTTCAGCACCAAATTAGAAAGACATGAGCAAATTATTGCAGAGTAAGTATGTCATGCATTTAAATCTGAGGAGTACAGACATTGGTGTGAAGCTAATAAACTGCAGATTTTCTTGGTATTACTAGTACTGTCATAGATCCATTGCCATTGCTCAGTCTGAAACTCAGCTTGAATTACTAGACTAAACATGAGGAAACTTTGTGTTTTTGATTCTGCCTCAGACATTATAACATGGGCATAAAATTATGAAAAGGACAAATCCAAACATTTTGTTCATATTCTTTATTAAAAAAGATAACCAACAACTGAGTATAAATTAAGACTTAAAAAAATCTGGTAGTCTTGACGTAAGAGTTATGCTAGGGCAAGAGATTTTTTGTGACACAAGCATTTTTAGGAGTTATAATTTTCCATGTTGAAAGAAATGAAAAAACTAATGAGGAAAATAAAGTATGTTTTGAATTTTGAAATGCCAATAATGTATGATAAGGATACTTTCATTTTTGGCTATTTAATTTTTAAATTTTGGTGACTAATACAACTCCATCCAGTATTAGCAAGCAGTGTTTAGATACTCTTTTCAATACAATTCTGAGTTTGGTGTAAAGTTGATCTCGGGATACTAATGAAAGATTTATAGAGTTGGTCTAACACTATAATTGGAAGCCATTTCATAGCGGCCATGAGAATCTTTTTTCTAGGTTTATAATTTTAACAGGTTTATTGGACTTCTACAATATGGAGTGCGTATTTTTCTCTTAGTAGTTTACAACCAAGTGTGAGAATATACATATACATCATAGAAGACTTATATAAACCTTATTAATTAGTTCAGTTATCAAAGAACTATAGAAGTTTAGAAATTCAGGAAATTTATTTACATGATTCATTGCATTAATAGAGCAAAGGAAATATTATTTTGATCAATGTAAAAAACCAATCAAACAACAACCAAAACCCTTCAGAAAGTTCAGTACTGTGTGGTGAAGGGCTTTTTAACCTTTGGCACTTTAATTTGATACCAAAATTAAGGTTTTCACTTTTGTGAAGGTCACCACACACACAGCAGGCAGCCAACAGGATGAAGAATATATTTGCAATTCTAATATTGATGAGCTACTTTCTGAATATAACTTACTCTTGCATATCAACAAGAAAAAGAAATCCAAAAGGGTACGAATAGTTAGGTTACTAAGGAAAATCAGAAGACCATCAAGTGTATAAAGCTGAGAGGTAGGTGGCAGAACTCAACTCTGGAGGTGGGGCTTAGCTATTGGACCAAATTGAGGATTAGCGTAAACAGGGTGGGGCAGAAGCACCTTCCTATAAGACGGGCCCATCAGTGTGCCATGGCAACACCAAGAAATTACCACTCCTTTCCATGGCAACAATGAGACAACCTGGAAGTTACCACTCTCATCCTAGAAATTTCTGCATAAACTGCCTTTTAATTTGCATATAATTAAAAGTGGAGTATAAGTATGAATGAGTGCTGGACTGCCTCTAGGCTGCTGTTCTGGGCGCACTGCCGATGGTTAACCCTGTTCTGCAAGGAGCGGAACTGCTGCTTCAATAACAGTTGCTGTTCAACACTGACCCACCATTAAGTTCTTTCCTGGAGGAAGCCAAGAATTTTCCTGGGCTAAACCCCAATTTGGGGGCTTGCCTGACCTGTATCAAGGGGATGTCACATTCAACTATTAGAGAAATGAATACGAAAACAACAGTGAACACTTCTGAGAAGTCATCAAATTTCTTTTTTAAAGGGCCAGATAGTAAATACTTCAGGCTTTGCAGGCCATATTGCCCCTTTGCAATTACTCAACCCTGTCATAGTAGCATTCAAGCAGCCTAGGCAATACATGAACAAATGGGCATGGCTGTGTTCCAGTGAAACTTTATAAAAGCAAGTGGCTGGCCAATAGGCCATGCTTTGCAGATCCTTTTTGGTGCCAATAATTAGAAAGATGGACAATGCTGGCCTTTTCAGGCATATAAGAATATTGAAACTCTCACATGGCGCGGGTGGTAGTTGATAGTGGCAGTCACTACCTTGTTATATTTAGCATTATGTCACATTAAGTATCCTTCAACCCAAACTTCTACTTCTGGACTCATGTCTCACATTCTTTAATAGATTCATGGGACACATGTCTGAGATTGTTCATTGGAGCATTGGTTGTGATGGGGAGAACTGAAGGCAGTCAGTTACGGAGTGGATGCTAAGATGTGGATGTAGTAAATAGAGAATCAAGCAGAACTATGCAGTGGGCTAGATGAACAGACAGTTATATGGATGGAGCTTAACAGCAGTTCTGAACAAATGGTGAGAAAGAGAAGAAAGTAGAAAGTAAATTCCCATTTATTCAGGAACACATCCAAACGTCTACAGGTAAACACGTTAGAATATGTCCATGGAAGAAATGGAAAAATGGGGATTACAAGAAGCAAAACGTAAGATGGGTCTTTGGGAGCCCCATGATGATAGGGCGTTCAGAACTCGGGAGAATGAGATACTCTGTAATGGAGAGAAAAGGTCTAGGAAATGGAAGAAGAGACAAATCTAAGGGAGTGCCACCAAAAGAAGGCGACTTCAGCCTACCGTGAGTAGTGAGCAGCCAAACTCCCAAGAAGCTCCTTCCCTGCTGAAGGGCTAGGCCCACATTCCTTCTCCAGGATTTTCCCTGTGTGAATTTGATTCCTTTTCCAAGGTCTTCCCTGTGTGAATTGATTGCTTTTCCAAGGTCTTCCCTGTGTGAATTGATTCCTTTTCCAAGGTCTTCCCTGTGTGAATTGATTCCTTTTCCAAGATCTTCCCATGTGAATTGATTGCTTCTCCAGGATCTTCCTTGTGTGAATTGATTGCTTCTCCAGGATCTTCCCTGTGTGAATTGATTCCTTCTCCAGGATCTTCCTTGTGTGAATTGATTGCTTTTCCAGGATCTTCCCTGTGTGAATTAATGCCATAGGACATCTTCCCTGGCTCTACTCTGGTTGATGGGCCCAAACCCCACCCTTACCAACCATCTCCATTTTGCTGACCTGGGTCCAAGACCTTTGTTTCAGGACCTGTTTTTGACTGCCCGTGGCACCTTTAGAGCTGACATTTTCTGCTGGACGCAGTGGCTCAGGCCTTCCCAGCACTTTGGGAGGCTGAGATAGGTGGATCACGAGGGCAGGAGATCAAGACGATCCTGGCCAACATGGTGAAACCCCATCTCTACTAAAAATGCAAAGTTATGTGGGTGTGGTGGCACACGCCTGTAATCCCAATTACTTGGGAGGCTGAGGCAGGAGAATTGCTAGAACCCGGGAGGTAGAGTTTGCAGTGAGCAGAATTGCATCACTGAACTCCAGCCTGGTGACAGAGTGAGACCCTGTCTCAAAAAAATGAAAATAGTTTAAAAATAAAAAAAAAGATCTGACATTTTCTATTGTAATCTATTTCTAATGTAACCTATTCCATAGTGGTTGGCCACACTCCATCCTGCCTCAACCATAGTGCCTCAAACTAGACCTGTGGTAAGGTAGATGGGAAACTCAGAGTTCTAGTAAAAAAGACAAAAGTTATTTGTATTAATGCAAGGTGTAAAGAGCTGTCTAGGCATCCTCTCTATGCCACTTTTAGAGAGGCCACTTCTCTAAAATAAGCAAATGAATAAAGAACATAATATCAAAAATCTTTAGAATTTTTAAAATTTAAACCCTTACCATTACATAAACTTCTCTAAGTGAATAGTTGAAATTTTTTTCTGTAAAATTTAATATGGTTTTAGGGTATGAATAGCCTTGTATTTGCCAATCTATATATTTCTTTCTATTCAGAGTCCTAATTTGTGTGTGTGTGTGTGTGTGTGTGTGTGTGTGTGTGTGTGTGTGTGAAAAATGGTTACCTTTGTAACAGAAAGTAAAATAAGAATCAGTATCCACCTATTCCATCTAGAGAAGTCAAATTGGTAGTCATGAGTCTAGTTTGAGGCACTACTACATTTGAGGTAGGATTGAGTGTGACCAACCATTATGGGATAGATTAAGTCAGGACTAAACACAGAATTCCAAGTGAATACAAAAAATGCAAATGTGTGTGTATTTATATACATATAATAATATATATATAGAGAGAGAGGGAGAGAGAGAAAGCACTGGGCAAGATAATTGTCCTTTTGGAGGCTATAGAATAGTATAGAGAGTGATATCTCTGAAAAGATTTGAGATTACCCTGTTTCAAAGAAGACAAGATTTGGGGACTTTGTACAACTACCTGCTTGGATAATTGCGTAACTGACAACAAAACAGCCTAATATCTGGTGGCACAAATTTACAGAGAGATAAAATGTGTGTTGCTTTCTGTAATGTAGGATCTTTGTTTTGATAAAAGAATTTAGTGCAATCTGTTTCTTAAATAAGTTTGTCTTATAAGAATCTGATTTTGTTAAATAAATCCATTTTGAATTTCCCATACATTAAAAAGCTAGGTAGACATTTTTCTCAAATGCATTCCTCTTATGATACACTTTGTAAGTACTTACAAATCCTTTGTCTTAGAGAGTATTTCTTCTCAGGTTGGCTCACTGTTAGAATAACTCCCTGTGTACTTTCCACTTACATTTAGATTTTCTGTTGGTTATAACAATACATGTTTCGTTGAATAAAAAAGTGAAGACCATCTAGAGATGACAGTTTCATAATCTTAGACAGATAGTTGAGTCATAGCTTTTCTAATTCTATTCCACCACTGGAGCTGTTAGCCGTATTTCGTTTCCTCAGATCCAGAACTTAAACACCCTACGGCCTTGGTGCCAGCCAGCATCACCAGGCATCTGGACCAGTGGTAACAGCACATCCAGAACTCACACAGAGTTGTCCGTGTCACTCCCTTGAGCTATCTCCTGATCTTGGCACTGCGACCCGTTGGGTGTTATCCAACGAAAGTGTCCTCTTTCAGTGAGAATTCACTAAGAGTGTCAAAACTTGTTTGCTTTTTGTGGGTATGCTTGGCAGGCGACCCTCTTGTTACTTGATTTTTCTCAACCTCCTGATTGTGTCAGCAATTGTTGACTTTTTGGTGAGTGTGAGTTCCAATTTGACTTCTCTGGATGGAATAACTGGATACTGATTTATTTTATGTTCTGTTACAAAGGTAACCATTTTTCTTGGTGACGAAAGTGATCTGGCTGCCTGCATTGTCACTTTACTCACACTGTGCAGAGTAGATGAACGGCTGCAGAAGCATGGTTGTGTTAAGGGGACAGTTCCTGGTCTGCAGCTAATGTATTTTCAAAAGGTTTAAGAAACTTAACTTACAATTTTGGAGAGAAGAAAATGTACTTGACACCCGGGCCTCTAGGAGAATATATTTCATAAAAATAAGTAAATATATATCTTGAGTAAGTAATATAAATGCCTTGACTCTAGTAAATCAGGCAAAAATACTGGCACTTGGATTTATGGTGTCTTAGGAGGATTTTTTTTTTTAAAGAGGATTTTCCTCATTCCAATCTTTCAAAAACATAATCCTCTAGATTTAAAGAGATTCACTGCTGTTTGAAAGGGGGTCTGAGCTGTTACAGGTCTCTTGGGCAGCCAGCTTGCTGAAGTGTCTGAGTAGGTATGTGAATCAGCAAGATGCCTTTTCCTTTTAGTTTCAGTGCAGTGGGTAAAGCCTGACAAATAAATACAATGAGAGTAGGAGATTGGAGATGAACCCTATTTTAGTGAAAAAAACTGTGAACAAGAGCTGTTAGCTTTATTTCTTTGCCACATGAAGCGCAGAACCGAGTAACAATGCTGGGTAAGTATCCTTAAGGCACTTAAATGGTTGATGACTGACTAAAAATGCTAGACAAGTTTGCTACTGTTAGAAAACCATATTCGCTCACTTTGGGTGGCCTCTTTTGACTGGGGATTCTTACAGTGCTAGCTGTTAGCCTTGTGTAGCTGTACACTTCTAGCAAGATGGCACGTGAAACTCATGTTGTAACTCAGATGAGCAGAGGAAGTACGGTGGGTTCTGTCTATAAACAATATGATTTTAAAGATGAATTGCGGTAGCTGATTTGGATAATACCCAGTCTGTCTTAGAGAAAAAATGCTCTTCTGTTAGGGTTTAATCAGGACGTAGGAGGGAAGGATTATGGCCTATGCAATCTCATGATGAGGCCAAAGAACTGAAGTCCATGGATAAAATGCCCTTAGAGTCTCCTCTGGTTTTGGGGCAATACCTTTATCTGCTTTTCCCCATGGGCATTTGCAGAAGAAACCTGTGGATGATATAACCACTGATCTGGTCTCTTTCAAATTGGCTTCTGCAAACTGTAGGTCCTGAATGTCTGAAGCATCCTGTAGCCCACTGCTCCTCCCTTCCCTTCTCCACCCCTGCTGCAGTGGGCCTTTTTGATGGGCTACTCCTTTTTGTTTTTTTTTTTTTTGTTTGTTTTTGAGATGGAGTTTCACTCTTGTTGCCCAGGCTGGAGTGTGATCTGGGCCATTGCAACCTCTGCCTCCCATGTTCAAGTGATTCCCTGCCTCAGTCTCTGCAGTAGCTGGGATTACAAGTATGCACCACCATACCTGGCTAATTTTGTATTTTTAGTAGAGCTGGGGTTTTACCGTGTTGCCCAGGCTGGTCTTGAACTTCTGAGCTCAGGCAGTCCACCCACCTCGGCCTTCCAAAGTGCTGGGATTACAGGCGTTACCCACCGCGCCCAGCCAATGGGCTACTCTTTTCAGCTCAGAATCCACAACATGGAGAAAGGATGTCCAAAGAAAGTGTTTATCAGTGTTTCCAACTGTCTGACCCCATAACCCTACCAGATTGACTAGGAGGAGTCTTGCTTGAGGGAGGGAGGGAGGGGAAGCCCTGCCATCCATGGTACCCTCCTTTCCTTACTGAGAGCTGTGACTGCTGTTTTTCTTCTCCACCTCAAAATGCCTAGGGTCTGGATTAGAATGACCATGCTGCTTTGCTTGGGACTAAGGGGGTTTTGTTGGATGTAGGACTTTTGTTTTTAAAATCTAGAAAATCTAGGCAAACTGAAAAGAGTTGGTCACCCTCTTTCTCAATTCCAGCCCATTGAGTGATTCTCAATGGCAAATAGGGATATTTTCTCCATATACAGAGAGAACGCTATGGTCTAAATTCTTTTGGTTTTGTTAATGATATTCTGATGAGAGAGCAAATCTTTGTAAGATTTGCTTCAAATGCCATTCATAAACATTAGAATCTCACTCTTCTAGAACTATGTCACCATCCCAGAAGAAGAAAATCTTGAGCCAGCTCTAGAATATATTAAACATTTAGGAAAAATAGAGAAAATGTGAAAACTATCATTACATGAAAAGCTCTCCTTTTAAGAATAGAATAAGCTTATCCTGTATAACTGAAGCAGTGATTTTCAGAGTGCATTTCTGTGACAGCCAAGTTTTAGTGAGCGTTTCAGAGCTTTGATTCAGCTTTTGCTAAGCAATTATGTGCATGTATCTTATATATATTTATATACATGTATACATATCTACATGTACATGTGTAGACGAATAAAAACCTTTATTAAAAGCCAACACATGGCTAGGGATGTTTGCTCATGCCTGTAATACTAGCACTTTGGGAGGCCAAGGTGGGTGGACTGCCTGAGCTCAGGAGTTTGAGACCAGCCTGGGCAACACAGTGAAACCCTGACTCTACTAAAATACAAAAAAAAAAAAATAAGAAAATAAAAAAATAAAAAAAAAACCATGTGTGGTGGCAGTGTGTTCCTGTAATCCCAGCTACTTGAGAGGTTGAGGCAGGAGAATCACTTGAACCCAGGAGGTGGAGGTTGCAGTGAGCCAAGATTGCACCACTGCACTCCAGCCTGGGAGATAGAGCGAGACTCCATCTCAAAGAAAGAAAAAAAGTCAACACACTTGTAAAATAATATATTCTTTAAAAAGTTGCCAAATGGGACAAAGTAGCCTTTCCAGAATAATACATTTTTTTGGATTAGTACTTTATGCATGTTAATGTCTCTTGCCTGAACTTGCAACAAATCTCCTGTCATCTCATTCATAACTCTTCACATTTTAGATTACCACTAGTGAATAGAGACCATTTTTTTTTCTGGTTTATTTTATCTCTTGCATCTAGCATGACTCCAGGTCCATGGGAATATTTAATACTTTACAAATGAGTGACCACATTCTGAGGTTGCAATGTTTTGTCATTTTTAACTATTTACCTGCAAAATTCAAAATTGTTCTATGTAGTATGCATGCAAAGCAAAAATCTGAAGCAAGTGGAAAATGAGGATATTAATACCATAATGTTTGTAATGGCTCTTTGAAGAATTATTTCTATTTTGTGAACGTTGTGGCCTCAATACAGGAATAGTTGCCATAACTTAGCAAGGGTTCAAATAAATTGTTTTCAGTTAGTGAAACTGATATCCACTGATAGCAGATATTTATAGTCATCTGTGATGAGTGACGGGCCCCATTTATGTACATTTCCTAAGTCTTGGAACCTGTGACAGTTGTCTAACATGGCAAGGGGGAACTAAGTAAGTGTGCAGATGTAAATAAGATTCCTGGTCAGGAGACCTTAAAATCAGGACATTTTTCTGGATTGTCCAGGTGGGCCCAAAGTGATAAGAAATGTCCTTACATGTGGAAAAGGAAGGCAGAAGAATCAGTGATAGAATGTGAGAAAAACTTGACTAGCATAGCTGGCTTTGCAAAGGGAGGGGCAGGGCACAACCCAAGGAATGCAGGCTGCTACAGAAGGCGGAAAAGGGAGTCTTGTGTGGAGCCTCCATGAGGAGAGCAGCCCGGGGGCACTTCGGTTTTAGCCTGGTAAGCCACGCTTTGGACTTAGGACCTCCAGAACTGTAATGTAATAAACCTGTGTTGTTTTCAGACACAAAGTTTGCAGTGATTTGTTACAGCAGCAATGGGATCAGATATATCATCAAAACAGCAATATAGCATTGTTCTCATTTTTTTTATGTCAGTATTTTAAGTTGGAACTTAGGCACTACTGCTTGCATAATGCCACTCATGTTTTATTTTGTGTCGCTCACTAGATTGTAATAAAAGCGTTCTTTTTAGGCTAAAAATTATAATTTTTATATAAAAAAGGCACAATAGAACTAGCTGTTAAAGTTTTTAAATATGTTCTCTCCAACTTAGGTTAACTAAACATCTTGAGTATCTTAAAAAATAACTTTTATAAAATCTTTTTTTTTTTTTTTTGAGACAGAGACTCACTTTGTTACCCAGGCTGGAGTGCAGTGGTGTGATCTCTGCTCACTGCAACCTCTGCCTCCCAGGTTCACATGATTTTCCAGCCTCAGCCTCCCCCAAGTAGCTGGGATTACAGTCATGCGCCACAATGCCCAGTTAATTTTTTTAATTTTTTTTTTCTTTTTAGTAAAGATGGGGTTTTACCATGTTGCCCAGGTTGGTCTTGAACTCCTGAACTCAGGCAGTCCTCATCCTTCCAAACTGCTAGGATTGGAGGCATAAGCCACTGCTCCAAGCCTAAAATCTTTTTTTAATTACCAAAGTAATTACCAAAGTAATGTTAACTGTCGAATATTTGGTCAAGCAAAAAGAAGACCCTCTGTAACTCCAGTACCTCTCCCATCCAGATATAGCCACTGGCAATATTTTTGTGCATATCTATCTAGCTGTTTTGAAATGTTTATATCTGTACTTTTTTTTTTTTTTTTGCAAAATTGATATCTTACATGTGACTTTACTCAACTTTTTCTTAACATTTCATAAATGCTTTTCCATATTAAACATTTCTTTATGATACAGTTTTAACGCTTGGATAGCATTTCATTACACAAAAGTTACATGACCTAATTTTGTAATATTTAGGTGGTTTTCTGAAAAGTTTTTAGCTTCTATGTGCTTATTCCACAAACGTTTAGATAAAAAGAAAATGAAATAATGTTGAACCAGAAATAATTACTGTTATCACTTCATTTTACATTCACAAAAATTAAGTGTGTGAATATCCATGTATCTGTTGTCTCAGAATATGTAGTTTGTGGCATTAAATATTTCTACAACATCATTTTAAAACGCTATTTAGTATTTTATTTATTGTAACTTAATAAACCAACATACTGTTAGCTGTTTAGTTTGTTTACAAGTAAATCATTATTTATTTATTTTTGAGATGGAGTTTCACTCTTGTTGCCCAGGCTTGAGTGCAATGGCATGGTCCTGGCTCATTGCAAACTCCGCCTCCCAGGTTGAAGTGATTCTCCTGCCTCAGCTTCCCCAGTAGTTGGGATTACAGGTGTGCACCACCATGACTGGCTTTCTTTTTTTTTTTTTTTTTTCTGTATTTTTAGTAGAAACAGGGTTTCACCACGTTAGCCAGGCTGGCCTTAAACTCCTGACCTCAGATTATCCACCTGCCTCGGCCTCCCAAAGTGCTGGGATTACAGGTGTGAGCCACCAAGCCAGGCCACAAATCTTACTCACGTTTAACTTGCTTTTCTTGTGATAACTTTAGAAAAGTGAAATTTACATGTAAAGAGGATATTTAAATTTCAGGGCCTTGGATTTGTACTTAGGAAATGATTCTCAATAAACTGAGCAGATTTGCATTCTGATTATTTAGGAATAAACATATAGATTAATTACCACCTATAGATGAAAATCAAATCTAATTGTTTGATTTGCTTCTTCATAAATATTATACTATTAAGATTTGTTTTTTCTTTCCCCCTCCCTCAACATAAACTGCCTTCCTATAGTCTTCTTTGTTCATTTTAGGCTGGGATAGGTGGCAGTTTAGTAATTGATGGCTGTTCTTTACAGACTAGATTAATTTTTTTCATGCATTTATATTTTGCCTCTCAGTTTTATAATTTTTATTGGAAAATGAAGCCTTTAAATCTTACGTATCCAAATACATAAATCTTATTTTTAAAGCTTTTTCCCTTGGTTATCTTAGGCAGAAAGAAAGCTTTTGTTCGTCGTAATGTAAATATTCACCAGTTTTTATTGCTAGTGTTTTTGTTTAATTCAACTCATTAACCAAATGTTTTTGTTGGATATGGACTTAGTTAAGATCTGGCTTATTTTTCCCCACATGATTAACTCATTGCCCACTTATTAATTTATCTGCTTAGATTTGTAATGTCACTTTATACTATAGTGTCACATAATTTCTCATAAATACTAGGGCCTGAAGCGCTCTTTATTCTATTCTGTTGGTTTAGCTCTCTTTCCTTGAGCTAGCATTTTATTGTACTCATAAATAATATTTTGAAAATGTTGCTAGGCCCTTAAAAGGAAGTATATTTGGGGCTTGTAGGAATTAAAATTAGAAATATTAAAGTTTAGTAGATATTAAATCATCCTTATTAGCTGTAGTTTTTTAATCCTCTCCATCTTATTTTTGGCTACTTGGTGTGTGTTGGAGGATGATGTGTCTCGTATTCCTGTGCTTCTGTCAGCTTTTTGAGTGCATTTGCTTTTTGTACTTTCGTGCCATGTGATCTGATACATAGACATTCAGGATGCATCATTTTTATAGACTGTACTTTAGTATAAAACAATCCTCTTTATGACATAAAATACCTGTCTCTTGAATTCAACTTCTGATATAGATACTGTCATATTCTATCATTCTGATATCTTCAACATTCACTTTTCATTTTCTTTGTTTTGTCTTAAATTGTTTCTTATAAGTGATAGTTTATTTTTTTACATAGTCATCAAATTTGTATTTTAAAAAGGGAATCTAATTCTTGTGCATGTATAATCTGAAGTGATGTATTTGTTTTTTCTACTTCACTTTACCTTAAAATAATTGGTAGCACTTTTTTTGATCTTCTGTCAAATAGGCTGAAGTTCTTAACAGTCAGTAAAACTACAAGTGAGCACAGCAGCGTATTACAAACATCAAGAGCAAATACACAAGAGCTCTCACAAGTTAGATTATAATCTGTTCTGGGCTGAAGCCTCATTTATGAGCCTGTAAGTTAAACAACTGGACCTTTGACAAACCAAACACCTAGGTGTTAGTGTCAGTTATTGTTCATATGTTTTACCCTATTCCAGTGTCACAGGTATCCATCTAGTGCATCTCTACTGGACTGAGGTATAATCTTTCCTTGCTTCCCTGCGCTTTTGCTGGTATTTACCAATTCAGCACATGTGAAACTAGAATTTAGAAGGTGCATTTTGATCAGTGTTCTTCCTATGTGGAGTCTGGCTACATTAGAAACACTTTATCCTAGGATGCGTCAGACCAGTGTCAGTGCCTAATTAATATGTACAGATACTTCCTAATATTTTGGTTTCTCGAAGGTGTACCTATAAATTTTAAGTATTGGCTTCACCCTTTCTCTGGCTGCCTAAAAAAATGAATATACCTCAGTATACAGACTCAGTGTTAAACTCGGCTCTGAGGTTGGAAGGGAAGAGTGACAATGTGTGTGTGTATAGCTGCTAGCTGTGATTCTCATTACACCTTCAAATATCTCATAATTAGCAGACAATCTTTGAAGATTCCAGCAAAGGAGGCGCTCTCGTTCTACTCCTTCCTTGCCCCATTATTTAGTGCATGTAAGAAAATCTTTTTCTGGCCGGGCGCGGTGGCTCAAGCCTGTAATCCCAGCACTTTGGGAGGCCGAGGTGGGTGGATCACGAGGTCAAGAGATCGAGACCATCCTGGTCAACATGGTGAAACCCCGTCTCTACTAAAAATACAAAACATTAGCTGGGCATGGTGGCGTGTGCCTGTAATCCCAGCTACTCAGGAGGCTGAGGCAGGAGAATTGCCTGAACCCAGGAGGCGGAGGTTGCGGTGAGCCGAGATCGTGCCATTGCACTCCAGCCTGGGTAGCATGAGTGAAACTCCGTCTCAAAAAAAAAAAAAAAAAAAAAAAAGAAAATCTTTTTCTGAATCTTTAAAAGTATTTTACTGAAGAATTCCTAACCAAGGTTCATTTTGGTCTGGGTCTTGGGTTTCTCATGTCTTCATTATTCCGGGATGACTGGAAGAGCTGTCTCTCCATATTTTCTTCTCTTCCCAGCTTAGTCTGCCTTACACCCAGCTGTCAAGCTAATGTTCTTAAAGTTTCTAATGGTTTTTATCCACGTCAGCTTAGCATAGAAGTGTGCCACCATTTGGTTTCAAGCTTTTTACTTGATCCTTTTCTACTGTAACCAGACTGACCTGCTTGCTGTGTTCTAAATATTCCTGTTTTTCTACCTCCATGATTTCAGTTGTCCTCTTTACCTGGAATGTGAGTTCCTTCTTTCTCCTTCTCCTTTGCTGACTGTTAACATGTCTGTCTAGACTTCGAGTCTGGTCTCTGCAGACCCTACTTCAGAAAACGTTCTTGGCTTCTCTGCATGTGACCCCGCTCTCTTTTGCTGTTAGGCAGCCCTCTGTCCTTGTGTGACTCCTGTATGCCTCCACCTAACATTACCATCATTTGGTTACTAATCTATTCCCACCCCGTCTGTCTGTTTTCTGCCTTAGTTCCTGGTACCATTTTACAAGTAAGTTACTATTGAGTTGAAACTAGGACATTTGAGAAGTTTGCCCAGTTGTGAGTTGCCCAGTCATGAGTTGCCATGTGATTTGAATAGTCATTTAGTGCCTTTGTGCTTCTGCAAAATGCCATGTAAAATGGAAGGTAAGATGGAGTTCATCAGTCTGCTTCCAAAGGGTGTGATTTTTTTGCTCTTTGACAGACGTTCATCAAAATGTTAAAATAAATTTTCCCTCTTCAACTTTATTAGCCATTGTCTAGTAACTTTTCTTCCTCTTCCTAGAATGGATTTTCCAGAACTTTTCCATTTTCCTGTGATTTCATTTTTTCTTTCTGTCCTCTTTAGAATTAGTAGCATCACTGCAATAGAAGAACTTTTGTAAACCTCTTTTTTTAGAATTGCAATCCAGCAAAGCTCACACGTTCTCAAAGATCTTATCCTAAACATCGAAGAAATGAGTAGTCTAGTCATTAAATTTGAAACTTGACTTTTATGTAAAAAGTCAAATAATTTGCGTAAGTAATAGCATTAGAAATAATCTTTTCCTGACTATGTAAGTGGAAACATCGGAGTGGAGATTTTTACAGAAGGTTATCTCCAGTTGCAGAAAGATGACCCCAGTACTCATGGGTCATCTGCTTCTACTCCTGTAGCCCATGATAGAATAATTCTCCATGTTTGATAGTGGTTGAATGACTTGATACTTGCTCTTTTATACTTTCACTCAGGCTCCAGGGATACACATTTTTCACAATTGTTTTTTTCCTGTTTGGCAGCTCCTGTATGCTTTTTAACTTTCCTTACTGGGTAAGTTACTTCCCTTTTTCTAGGTGCAGCCAAAGACTCTTCACAGCATTTTAAGTTCTCAGTCCTATTTTCCAATTAAAAAATGAGGCAGCAGATATGCTGATGTGTAAGCCCTATTATTTTTCCTTTGGTAGCCTTCCGACCTTCCTGCAGGTTTCAGAGGTTCCTGTCATCTTAAGGTTTGGGTGTTGGCTATGGTGTATTTTATCAAAATTCAAACTGGTATCCGTTTAGTTTGTAAATGGTGAATTGACAGTAATCATAAATGCTAATGTTAATAATTATTTTCCTTATGCGATTACTGATGAAGGAGGATTTGATTTCAATGTGTATTACTTTAGAAGTTTTGATAAATTGTTCCTGATTGAATGTCCTCTCTTCAGTGAATATATTCCCTATGAAGGGAAGTGAAAATTGAGAAGGGACAGCAATGTTTGTTGTGACAGGTAAGATTTGTTTTAAGTGCTTCCTATGTGTTACCATAGTTGGCGCCATATGGCACTTTTAAGATAAGAAGATGGAAAGAAAGGAGTTGGGAGATTCTTTTTATAACTACTTGTAGCTGAAGTATACTTCTGGCTGAGTTTTATAAAAATATACTTCTAGCTGAGTTTTATAAAATATAAAAAGGTAAAACTATAGTGAGTCTGTAATTGCGTCAAATGAAATTTTTCTCATTCTGGTTTCTATACATATATAGACAGACAAGACACTTTCTTTCAGAAAACTTTGAAAAATTTATCCAAATTAGCTCTTTCACTTTGTTCATCAATATTCTATAATAATTTGAGATCAGGGAAGTGAACCTTCACTCACTTTGTGTACAGAATAACTCTTCTTTGTTCTAATAGTTGTTTATCCTTTCTGCTTGTGTGAAGATGTGAGAATTGAGAAACCAAGCTCACAAACCTGTCCGCCTTGAGACTCAATCTTTTGTTTTAATGTTCCTCAGTATGTGGAGACATCTCACTTAAGAATCATGTGAGGTGCTTGTTGTATTCCTGGGTGGTTCCTGAGATACACTAAACCACAGTCTCTTGGGGTAGTGATCAGGAATCTGCCTTACAGTAAGTAAGCAGATTGTAAAACCAGAAGCACCACAGATAGTTTCATTTTGAAAAGGAAATCTCCATGTTTTCTCTTCCCCTATGACTAAGGGCACCGGAGGAATTTAGCCTAGATGTGTCTTGAAGTTTTGGTAGGACTGTGTATTCAAACAGTTTCTGTGGATGGAAAAATTAGCTTTTGTATGTCACTGTTCACGTCAAAGGGGTGAGAGCTGTTAACGGTATTAATTGAATGACTTTCATATGTCAGGTATTCTGTCAAAGCAGTGGCAGGCTCAGGGTCATGGGCTGTGGATGACAATCCTAAGAGCAAGGATATGTCAGTCCCTGGCTCTTGCCTTGTCTGTCATTGTTTCTGGGACACTGCATAGAATAAAGAAGTTGAGGGTGAAGTTAGGGTTAATTTTCAGACCTAACTCCATCACTTACTAGGTCTAGTTGCAGAATCATTTTCTTGTTCATATGTGTATACATCTCTAAATTGGGGTTAAACACAGATTCTCTAAAAATTAGTTGATATGCATACGAGGCTCAGCATCGTTGCTGTCTCATTTTGAGCTCTCCATCTTAGAGAAGAACAGGAAAAAAGAGACTAGTTGATTACAGAAACCTAAGAATCCTCATGAAACAGATGATACCAACTAACATGATGGAAGTAGACAGTTGATGCTACAAAGAGGAGAGTTGCATATTTAGCAGGTCATCTTCATTTTATCTGAACAATTTAAAGATCAGCAGATAGAGATGGAAGAGAATCCCAAATTTTAACTCTACCCTCTATTCAGAAGGATTGATTGTAGGGGTTTTATTTATTTTTACATTGATTTACTTTAAGTTCTGGAACACGTGTACTGACCATGCAGGTTTGTTACATAGGTATACATGTGTCATGGTGGTTTGCTGCACCTATCAACCCGTCATCTAGGTTTTAAGCTCTACGTGCATTAGGTATTCATCCTAATGCTCTCTCTCCCCTTGCCCCCACCCCACTACAGGCCCTGGTGTGTGATGTTTCCCTCCCTGTGTCCATGCATTCACATCGTTCAGCTCCCACTTATGAGTGAGAAGATGTAGTGTTTAGTTTTCTGTTCCAGTGTTAATTTGCTAAGGATAATGGTTTCCAGCTTCATCAGTGTCCCTGTAAAGGACATGAACTCATTTATGGCTGCATAATATTCCATGGTGTATATGTGTCACCTTTTCTTTATCCGATCTATCATTGATGGGCATTTGGGTTGGTTCCAAGTCTTTACTGTTGTAAACCCTGCTGCAGTAAACGTGTGTTCATGTGTGTTTATAGAAGAATGATTTGTATTACTTTGTGTATATACCAAGTAATGGAATTTCTGGGTCAAATGTATTTCTGGTTCTATATCCTTGAGAAATCACCACACTTGATTGAACCAATTTATACTCCTACCATCAGTGTAAAAGTGTTCCTATTTCTTCACATCCTCACCAGCATTTGTTGTTTGCAGACTTTTTATTGATTGACATTCTAACTGGTGTCAGATGGTATCTCATTGTTCTTTTGATTTGTATTTCTCCGATAACCATAGGTGAGATGTTTTTTAATGTTTGTTGGCCACATAAATGTCTTCTTTTGAGATGTGTCCTTTCTTGTCATTTACCCACTTTCTGATAAGGTTGTTTTTTTCTTATAATTAGTTTGTTTCTTATAGATTTTTCATATTAGACCTTTGTCAGATTGATAGATTAAAAAATTTTCCCCCATTCTATAGGTTGCCTGTTCACTCTGATGATAGTTTCTTTTGCTGAGCAGAAGCTCTTTAGTTTAATTAGATCCCATTTCTCAATTTTGGCTTTTGTTGCAGTTGCTTTTGGTGTTTTAGTCATGAAGTCTTTGCCCATGCCTGTGTCCTGAATGGCATTGCCTAGGTTTTCTTCTAGGGTTTTCATAATTTTAGGTTTTACGTTTAAGTCTTTAATCTCTCATGAGTTAATATTTGTATAAGGTGTAAGGAAGGGGCCCAGTTTCAGTTTTTTGCATATGGCTAGCCAGTTTTCACAGCATCATTTATTAAATAGGGAATCATTTCCTTATTGCTTGTTTTTGTTGGGTTTGTTGAAGATCAGGTGGTTGTGGATGTGCAGTGTTATTTCTGAGGCCTTTATTGTGTTCCATTGGTCTGTATATGTTTTGGTACCAGTACCATGCTGTTTTGATTACTGTAGCCTTGTGGTATAGTTTGAAGTCAGGTAGCGTGATGCATCTGGCTTTTTTCTTTTTGCATGGATTGCCTTGGCTATAGGAGTTATTTTTTGGTTCCATATGAAATTTAAAGTAGTTTTTCTCATTCTGTGAAGAAATTCGATGGTAGCTTGATGGGAATAGCATTGACTCTATAAATTACTTTGGGCAGCATAGCTGTTTTCACAATATTCATTCTTCCTATCCATGAGCATGAAGTGTTTTTCCATTTGTTTGCGTCTTCTCTTATTTCTTTGAGCAGTGGTTTGTAGTTCTCCTTGAAGAAGTCTTTAATGTGCCTTGTAAATTGTATTCCTAAGTATTTTATTCTCTTTGTAGCAGTTGTGAATGTGAGTTCACTCATGATTTGGCTCTCTGCTTGTCTTATTATTGGTGTATAGGAAGGCTTGTGACTTTGCACATTGATTTTGTATGCTGAGACTTTGCTGAAGTTGCTTATCAGCCTAAGGAGATTTTGGGCTGAGATGATGGGATTTTCTAAATGTACAATCATGTCATCTGCAAACAGACACTTTGACTCCCTTTTTCCTATATGAATTCCCTTTATTTCTCTCTCTTGCCTGATTGGCCTGGTCAGAACTTCCAATACCATGTTGAATAGCAGTGGTGAGAGAGGGCACCTGTGTCTTGTACTAGTTTTCCAAGGGAATGCTTCCAGCTTTTGCCTCTTCAGCGTGATATTGTCTGTGGGTTTGTCATAAATAGCTGTTCTTATTTTGAGATATGTTCCATCAATACCTAGTTTATTGACAGTTTTTAGCATAAAGGGGTGTTGAATTTTATTGAAGGCCTTTTCTGCATCTATTGAGATGTTCATGTGGTTTTAGTCATTGGTTCTGTTTATGTGATGGATTATGTTTATTGATTTGCATATGTTGAACCAGCCTTGCATTATGGGGGATGAAGCTGACTTGATTGTGGTGGATAAGCTTTTTGATGTGCTGCTGGATGTGGTTTGCCAGTATTTTATTGAGGATTTTCACATTGGCATTCGTTAGGGATATTGGCCTGAAATTTCCTTTGTTGTTGTTGTGTCACTGACAGGTTTTGGAATCAGAGTGATGCTGGCCTCATAAAATGAGTTAGGGAGGAGTCCTTGTTTTTCTATTGTTTGGAACAGTTTCAGAAGGAATGGTGCCAGCTCCTCTTTCAACCTCTGGTAGAATTTGGCTGTGAATGCATTTGGTCTGGGCTTTTCTTGGTTGGAAAGCTATTAATTATTGCCTCAATTTGAGAACTTGTTTTTGGACTATTCAGGGATTAGTCTTGGGAGGGTGTATCTGTCCAGGAACTTATCCATTTCTTCTAGATTTTCTAGTTTATTTGTGTAGAGGTGTTTTATAGTATTCTCTGATGGTAATTTGTATTTCTGTGGGATGAGTAGTGATATCCCCTTTATCATTTTTTTTTGTTGTGTGTCTACTTGCTGCTGCTCTCTTTTCTTCTTTATTTTTATTTTTATTATTTTTTAAAAATATGGAATGCTTCATGAATTTGCATGTCATCCTTGTGCAGGGACCATGCTAATTTTCTCTGTATCGTTCCAGTTTTAGTATATGTGCTGCTGAAGCGAGCACTCTTTTTTTCTTTATTAGTCTAGCTAGTGGTCCATCTATTTCGTAAATCTTTTCAAAAAACCAGCTCCTGGATTCATTGATTTTTTTTTTTTGAAAGGTTTTTCATTTCTCTATCTCTTTTAGTTCTGCCCTTAGTTATTTCTTGTCTTCTGCTAGCTTTTGAATTTGTTTACTCTTGCTTCTCTAGTTCCTTTAACTGTGACATTACGGTGTCTATTTTAGATCTTTCCTGCTTTCTTATGTGGGCGCTTAGTACTATAAGTTTTTCTCTAGACACTGCTTTATCTCAGAGATTCTAATACGTTGTCTCTTTTTTCTTATTGGTTTCAAATAACTTACTTATTTCTGCCTTAATTTTGTTATTTACCCAGTAGTCATTCAGGAACAGGTTGTTCAGTTTCCATGCAGTTGTGCAGTTTTGAATGAGGTGTGAAGACAAGATTAGAGAAAAAAGATTGAAAAAGAATGAACAAAGCCTCTAAAAAAATATGGGACTATTTGAAAAGACCAAACCTATGACTGACTGGGGCCCCTGAAAGTGATGGGGAAATGGTACCAAGTTGGAAAACGCACTTCAGGATATTATCCAGGAGAACTTCCCCAACCTACCAAGACAGGTCAACATTCAAATTTAGGAAATACACAGAACACCACTAAGTTACTCCTTGAGAAGAGCAACCCTAAGACACATGATCATAAGATTGCCACGGTTGAAACAAAATGTTAAGGGCAGCTAGAGAGAAATGTCAGGTCACCTACAAAGGGAAGCCCATCAAACTAACAGTGGATCTTTCTGCAGAAACCTTACAAGCCAGAAGAGACTTGGGGCCAATATTCGATATTCTTAAAAGAAATAATTTTCAACCCAGAATTTCATATATAGCCAAACCATATTTCATAAGTGAAGGAGAAATAAAATCTTTTACAGACAAGTAAATGCTGAAGGATTTTGTCACCACCAGGTCTGCCTTACAAGAGCTCCTGAAGGAGGCAGTAGATATGGGGGGGGGGGGGAACTGTTAGCAGCCACTGCAAAAACATGCCAATTGTAAAGACCATCCACATTATGAATAAACTTCATCATCTAGTATGCAAAATAAGCAGCTAGCCTCATGACAGGATCAAATTCACACATAACAATATTAACCTGTAATGTCAATGGTCTATATGCCGCAGTTAAAAACACAGACAGGCAAATTGGATAAAGAATGAAGACCCATCGGTGTGCTATATTCAGGAGACACATCTCATGTGCAAAGACACACACAGTCAAAGCAATAGAGGAATATTTACCCAGCAAATGGAAAGCAAAATCAGGAGTTGCAATCCTAGTCTCTGATAAAACAGAGTTTAAAGCAACAAAGATTGAAAAAGACAAAGAAGGGCATTACATAATGGCGTTGGTAAATGCAACAAGACGAGCTAACTAACCTAAATTATACGCACCCAATAAAGGAGCACCCAGATTCATAAAACAAGTTCTTAAGAGACCTACAAAGAGACCCAGACTCCTACACAATCACAGAGGGAGACTTTAACACCCCACTGTCAATAATAAAGAGACTGAGACAGAAAATTAACAAGGATATTCAGGAGTTGAATTCAGCTCTAAACCAAGTAGACCTAATAAATATCTACGGAACTCTCCACCCCCAAATCAAAAGAATATACGCTCTTCTCAGCACCACGTAGCACTTATTCTAAAATTAACAACATAATTGAAAGTAAAACACTTCGCAGCAGAAGAATGGAAATCATAACAGCCTGTCTGACCACCGTGCAATCCAATTAGAACTCAGGAATAAGGAACTCATTCTAGTAGTTTTTTTCTGGTTGTCTTACCTTCTTGTAGGCTTTGATGTCTGTCCTCATAAAGTACCCATCTATTAATCCTGGAAAATTCTTTAGAGATTTGGTATTCCTGACATTTTGGCATAAAGAATGTATGTGTGGTCCTTTTCCCAAAGTCCATCATCAAGTGAACTTCAAGATTTCATATGTTGTAAAAATACTTGCTATATCTAAATATACTACATTGAAAAAGCTTTCAAATATATTGGCATAACATGTCTGTTTTTTATTTCCTGCCATTGTTTATATGGGTTTCTGCTTTTCCTTTGTTAACTATCTACAGATTTGTCTTTTTTATTGACCTTATTGAATAACTCACTTTGGATTTTATAGGAAATTTATGTTTTTTTAAATTTCAATAATATATGCTCTTTTTTTTTTTAAGTTTGTCCTTTGTTTTTCTACCCTTCCTAAGTTCAACATTTGCTCAAATTTCCCCATTTTGGTTTTTTTTTTTTTTTTTTGATATTTCCTTATTTAAAGCCCTAAATTTCCCTTTTCATAACATACATTTTTAATTGTAATACTTTTGTTGTCATTCAGTTTTTAAAATTTATTTTCCTTTGATTTTTTCAACATATGAAAATGTTCAACCCATATAATTGAATTTATGAAACTAAGCTTTTTAATGATTTTCATTTTTATTACATTTTGATCAGAGGCCGGGATCTATATTTTACTGTATGATTGCATGTATTTTGTAGAGAATTTCTGGTCGAGTCCATAATCATTTGTTGGAAAGATTCTATGAATTCTTGAAGACAGTGCGTATTCTCGATTTGTTCAGTGTGGGCATACACACATATACACACCATCTTCAAATGATCAAACTTGTAAATTTTTCTATTCAAATCATCAAAATTCTGACCTCCTTTTTTGTCTGCTTCATTTGTTAGTCTGAGAAAATGAGGCTAAAATCTCCCGCAGTAATTCTGGAATGGTCATGTTTTCTCACAGTTCTGGAAATTTATTCTTTGTGTAGTGATAGACACATAGAGACTATGCGAGAGACACAAGTTTCTCTTTCTTTTCACTTTCAACAATTTTCTGTCATTATTTCTTAGATGTGTTTTTGAAATAAATATTGTATAAATGAATGGCTTATTTAGCCTGAGGATCTGTTCATTCAAAAGGAAATTTAGTCTATTTAAATGTAGTATGCTTACAGGTATATTGTGATCATCTATGGTATAATCTCTTTGCCATGCTTTTCTTCTTTGCTGCTACTCTTTCTCTTCTCCTTCCTCTATTTCTTCTCCGTTTAAAAACTGATTCCTGCCATCCAGCGTATTAACTAGGTTTTCTGTGTACTTGCTTTTCCTATTCTTCTATTCCAGTGGTTTGTAAGTTGTTTAATATTTTTGCCTTTTGCGTTCATCAAAATTTTAACCTGCATACTTAATAAAGTATACCATGAATCACCGCCTTGATTCTCATCCAAGATGTTCAAGGACTTTAGAATACTTACATTCCAAACTTCTTACCTCCCATGTTATTTTTACTTTCATTCCACCTTATTTTTAGATTTATTTTTTTTTTGTTACAGTTAACAATTACATCGCTTCATCAACAAGTTTACCAACATCTTAGTGCCTTCTGCATCCACTTCCTTCATCCAGCTTCAGTTTCCTTCTTTGGTAAGTACATCTTTCATTACTTTCAAGAAGTATCAGTGGCTGGTAAGCTCTCTGCTTTCCTAAACATTCTTTTATATCTTATTTTTGAGTGATAATCTAGCTATGTATAGAAATCTAAACTGGTATTTGATTTTCTTGAGTGTGTTGAAACTATTTCATTGTCTTCTGGAAAGCAATTGTTGTTGATGAGAAATCTGCATTCAATTATCATTTTTAAAATAGGAAAATGATTGTTTTCCCCCTATATTTCTGGATGAATAGAAAGTGTCCTTTCTGCCTCCCTGGGCCTGTACGGTCACTGCACCTGGGTTCTTTGCCCTTACCTCATGAGCAGGGTTGCCTTTTAATTTTTCTAGCCTCATACAAGGTATTGGTCCTAAACACTCCGACTTTGTGTAAACTGAGGCCATCCCATCCTCAAACGGGTTGTAAAGCCCTGGCTTCCCAGTCTGTAAGGCCCACTTATGGGCCAGACTTCCTATAGAACCTTGAAACACCAGCTCTGTTTTTCCATTCCGAGTTTTTGTATTGCAGCCTGAGAATTTCATTGCCTTTCTTTTTTCCAGTTCAGTTTTTTATTTTTGAGACAGAGTTTCACTCTGTCACCCACACTAGAGTGCAGTGGTGCAATCTCAGCCCACTGCAGCCTCCACCTCCCAGGTTCAAATGATTCTCCAGCTTCTGCCTTCCAAGTAGCTAGAATTACAAGCATGTACCACCATGCCAAGCTAACTTTCGTAGTTTTTGGTAGAGACAGGGTTTCACCATGTTGGCCAGGTTGGTCTCGAACTCCTTACATCAAGTGATTCGCTTGCCTCAGCTTCCCAAAGTGCTGGGATTACAGGCCTGGGCCCCTTTGCCCGGCCTATTTATTTTGTCATAATATTTTAATTAGCATTACTAGGTATTTATGGTGGAAGGGAAGCTCATAAAGATCAGTTGAGTCCATCAGGATGTCAGAGACCAAATATATTTTTAAACTCATATTTTCCTAATTATACATTATATCTTATATTAAGTGCTGTAACTTCTGTGCTAAACTATTTCCTTAAAAACTCTCCTTTTTGGGATTTAATGTTTTCAGTGCTGGAATTTCATTCAGAGCAGGACAGGTCTTGGACATTTTAAGACCCATTTGGACCTTTAGTGGTATGACTGAGGAAGGTTCATGCAAAGAAGAGTTACTGTGTTAAAACTGTCAGCTGGTTGCAGTGTCTCATGCCTGTAATCCCAGCACTTTGGGAGATGAGGCTGGTGCATGATGAGGTCAAGAGATCGAGACCATCCTGGCCAACATGGTGAAGTCTCTACAAAAAATACAAAAGTTTGCTGGTTGTGGTGGCGCATGCCTGTAGTCCCAGCTATTCAGGAGGCTGAGACAGAAGAATCGCTTGAACCCAGAAGGCGGAGGTTGCAGTGAGCCGAGATTGTGCCACTGCACTCCAAGCTGGCAACAGAGTGTGAGACCCTGTCTTTGACAGTTCTGACAGAAAACAGATGGTTCACTCCAGTGGGATAATTAGAAAAAGAATAAAAAAGGTACTAATTAAAAATTTGGGGCTGGAAGAACCAAGTCCTGGTAAAGCACTGTGGTGAGTATAGCAGAGAGGAGTTCCACCTCAAGGTCTTGAGGGAATCTGGAGACCTTCTGGAGAGAGCTGCAGCTGTAGCTCCAATTTCAGGAGAGGACTTCCTGACAGCAGCTGTGGCCATAGCAGGGAAGTGTGGCCTGGCCGGGAGGAAGCAGGGCAGTAGTTGGGGGTGAGGGTAACATGTATTCTCATCCCTCTCTTCCACCTTCTCCTCTCCTGATGGTTCTCCTTATTGGTTGAACCAAAGAGCCAAGCTGATGCAATTATAGCATGCGTTTTAATCTTCTCCTGCTCATGTCTGAGATGGCAGCAGTTGCTACCAAAACTGCTGCTTAGAGATGTTGCTTTGGTTCCCCAACAGGCAGAACACTAGAAACTCAAGATGTCTAGGGCTGCCACTGGGACTAGAGGACAGGCTCGCATCCTGTGATACCTTTTATCAGGGATCTAAACATTTCACCACAGAGTAAAAAAAGATTGCAGACAGATAGGCGTTAGGGCTCATGAGAGCTGTGAAAGTGGGGATCTTTTATTTTTGTTTGTTTATGAATTTTAGAAAAGATTTCGGCCACCCAGGCTGGGGTGTAATGGTGCGATCATGGCTCGCTGTAGGCTCGAGCAGCCTTTCTACTTCAGCCTCCCTAGTAGCTGGGACCACCGGTGCATGCCACCCTGCCCAGCTAATTTTTAAATTTTTTGCATATGTTGCCCAGGCTGGGTCTTTTAAACCTATATTAGTTAAAATATTTTACATGTGCCCTCCAAATAATTATTTAGATATAAATTTGAAAGATTTATTACTGTATATTATGTGTCATATAAGGCATATAACAAATTATAAACATAATGAAAAATTTTAAAGATGGGCTTTTTCTTTAATTCCATAAAAACCTTTTTGGCCTTTGTATTTCCTTATGAGTTATAGAGTTATTTCAAATTCTACAAGAATGAAGTTGGAATTTTGATTAGGATTTGAATCTATGATCACTTTGGATAGTATTGACATCTTTATAAAATTGTGTATTATATCTCAACCCATAGTTTATCCATTTTTGCTAAAGCTTTTACATAGCTTTCTATTACTGAAAATAATAAAGTTCTATTTTTTTTTACAGCATCTTCATTTTGTTTTCATTTCTGCTTTATATTTTTGATGCTAGAGTAAACATTGTTCAAAAAGTGTAAATTCCATATTCTATTTATATAAGGTATTTATAGAAGTCAATTGCATAGAAGTAGAGAATACAGTAGTGGTTTTATTAGTGGGTAGGGTAATGTGGAGCTATTGAACGGGCATGAAGTTTCAGTTATGCTAGATGGATAAGCTCTAGAGATCTGCTGAGCAATGTAGTGCCTACAGAACAATGCAGTGTTGTACACTTCAAAATTTGTTAAGAAGGTAGAACCCATGTTGAGTGTTTTTACCACAAAATAAACCAGAGACACAAGGATGGATTGGGAGGTGATGGAAATGTGTATGACCTCGATTGTGATGATGGCGTCACAGGTATTTGCATCTGTCCAAACTTGCCCTATTGTGTACCTTATGTATGTGCAGTTCTTTCTGTATCAATTATACCCCAACAAAACTGTTAAAATGTAAATAATATGGTTTTTATGGGTGTGGTAAAGAAATTGATTTAACTTTAAAAAAATTAGTTAATATCCACACGCCAGCTAACCTCTTCCATGTCTGATAATTTTTCCATGGAGTTTTTGGATCTTTTTCTTTCGGCAGTCATGTCATCCTTGACTTATATGACAGTTTGGATTTATCTTTTCTGATACTGACACCACTTTGAAGTTGTCTGTTTGTGGCCAGGACTTCCAGTCAAATGTTGAACACAAGCGGTAACAGGAATCCTTACCTTGTTCTAGATCTTTGAACTTTTAAAAAAAAAGATACCCTCTGTCAGGTTCTTTGTATTTATAATTATAACTAATGAATGTTCAATAATTAAATGATTTTTTTTCTGCTTCCACTTAGATAATGAAGCGATATTTCTTCTTTAATCTATAAATGTTGTGAACTACATAAATGATACCCTAATGTCTAAATTTGCATTCCCGGGGTAAAACCAACAATTTGATAAAATGCATGAAATGATTTGGAAGTGTTTTCTATCCATATTTTGAAGTTATTTGTGTGTGATAAATGTTATGATTGATACTTTGTGTTTAAACATTCAACAGAAATCATGGAACATAGTCTTGGCCTTTTTGTGGTATTATGAATTACAATCTCAAGCTAGCTCTTTAATGTTTATAACAACATAATCTTCGTCTTGATTGAATTTTGGGGAGTTACTTCTAGGAGTGTGAGCATTTGATCTTGATTTTCAAATTTATTGGCAGAAAATATATTATTTAATCTTTACACATGTTTCTAATGTCCATTTTTAATTTCTGAATATAGTTTATTTGTACTTTCTTTTTTTCTGACAAATTCTGTAATCCTCTTCTCATTTTCAGTTTGAATGATTGGCTGCTCATTAATGTAGTCTTTTAATTATCTGATATAAACACTTAACATAATAAATTTATCCGGATACTGCCTTAGTTACATCCCATATATTTTGACATATAGAATTGTATTATTCTGTTGTAAATATTTTTTATCTTAGTTTGCTCGGGTATCATAACAAAATACCGTAGCGGGGCTGATTAACCAAGTAGGGTAGCAGCAAAGCCACTGTCTTGCTGTGTTCTCACGTGACAGACAGGAGGGGACAAGCGCTATGGTGTTTGTACTTTGAAGGGCAATGATCACATCATGAGAGTCTCACCGTCATAACCTCAACATCATCAAAACCTGTTTACCTCCCAAAGGTGCCATCTCTGGATACTATCACACTGGGGGTTAGGGATTCAACAGAGGAGTTTTCTGGGGGTACAATTCAGTCCATAGCACTATCCTTATACATCTTTATTGACTCATGAAACATTAGAAGTTTCAAAATAATATGTAATCTTTTGTTTTTGGTTATATTCATATATAGCTGTATATATGTGTTTACACATTTTATAGAGCATATGTTAAGCTGATTTTTGTATCTTTTCTGATTTTTTTTTTTGTTTGGTTTGTCTTCACTAAATGATGTGTGTTTAGATTCCCACTACAAAGGAAAACTTGTCTGTATTTTTGTTTTGGTTCTGTCAGTTCCATTTTCTATATTTCATGTTATGGTATCCATCTGCCTAATGTTGTTATATTTTCCAGATTATTTGATTATTATGCATGTTTTGCATCTATTAATGGTTAAGTTAGCTATATATGCAGATGCATCAGCTTTTTTGTTAATATTTGTATTGTTAACATTTTTCTATTCTAAGATTTTATTGTGTTCTTAATACTCTACAATATTTTGGTCTTTTTAAACCATATTTAGATAGATTTTTTTTCTCATTCTATTTCTCCCCCTTCAATAGCATGTAATTTATCTCCTCTTTTCTCATTCTTATAATATTTACTTGAGATAAAAGTACAGGTACACTTGTACTTACTGAAGCCAACGTTAATCAATATGTTTAATCTTAACGCATCCAGAGAAAAGACTGACAATTTTTTTTTTTTTTTTTTTGTAGAGATAGAGTCTCACTATGCTGCCCAGGCTGGCCTTGAACTCCTGGGCCCAAGTTATTTTCCCTCCTTGGCCTCCCTTTGTTCTGGGATTACAGACATGTGCCACCACACTGGCTAAGACCATGTTTGACACTTTAACTGAGATTTCCCTGATCCTGATACATGTCCTAGATTGGTCTCTATTTTATTTCTGTTTTGTTTTTCTTTTCACCTCACACATCAGGGATTGTTACTACTGTCTTACTCAGACAATTTTGTTTCGTTGACTTATCCACATATTTCTGAGTTTCCTGTTACATCTCAGATACTAGTAGGAGGTTTATATTTTTCTCCTGCCTGTAAAATGTCTTTTAGAAAGAGTCTATTGGTATTAAACTCTCTTGGGGCATTGGGCTGAAACATGTTGATTATCTTTCTATCCCTGTATGGCCTCCTCATTTCTGATAACACTTTTTTTCATGGCTAAACTTACAGTGTGTGTGTACATGTGTGTATGCAGATATTTTCTTCTTGCTGAGCATTATCTTTTCAGATTTTTATAATGCAGTTTCCTTGAATCAGTAATAGAGATGAATTGACATAGATTTTTTGAAAATCTTTTATGTTAAATATATCTCAATCCAAAGTGTGACACCATTGTACTTTTTATTCTTCTTTTGATTTCTTAAAGAGGTTTTGCTCATATATCATTATAAAATACACAATGAAGTAATACCTGAAGTGGATTCATATCCTATCATAGTATGTATGAAAATACTGATTAAGTAACTTCAAAATACAGATTTTTCTAATTTTGTATGTATTAATAGATAGAAACTATTTGACTCCTTAGTACCTATGAGATACAGTCTTCTAAAATAAAGTTCTTTGGGTGTGTTTTCCTGCACAAATCCTGTTAAAAATGTATTAAATAATGGCTACACCAAAATCAATCACTAAAATTTTACAACAAATAGGAATACTGCTTATAATTGAGATATGTCAGCTAAATCTTTATTTTTATATGCTGTTCTTCATTCTCCAGGCGTTTGGCAGGTTGCTGCCCTGAACTGTAGGATACTGAGGCAGGTGTGATGTTAAGGCATGCAGCCTGCGTTCTGTAGTGAGCTGCAACCTGGGCAGACACTCTGTGTGAGGATACTTGCTTAGTTTGCCTCTTTGGCCACCAGAATCTCACAATTTTGTCCGGAGTTTATTGTGTTGATAGATCTAGAGGTGCTGTTTCAGCTCGAAATGGAAAAGGGACAAACGTCTGCATAGATTAGTGGACTTGGGGAACATTTGTAAACTTGGCATCACCTCCAAAGGTCCTAAGGAGAGATAAGAATCTAAATGGTGGAAAGACAAATATGATAAAAACGAATTGGAAGCTATTTGTGAAAGTGCTTTGTGATGTGTGTATTCACCATCCAGAGTTCCTCTTATTTTTAGATTCAGCAGTTTAGAAACACTTTGTGTAGAATCTAAAAACAGATATTTCCAATGCCTGTCTGGCCTATGGGGTCAACCTGATGCACTAATGTGAAAAGTTCTTTGCCACTATGTAAAAACGGATAGACAGTAAGATATTACTTCAATGTTCAGCTATACATTCTGTAGGTAACTAGAGCATGGATACATATATGCATGCACAAATATGAAATTCAGCAAACTTGACATAATGTGCAAAATGTTACTAGCATTAGCATCTAATATTTCTTCACTAAGAAGTTGGTGACACCCTTTGGAAGATAAAGAGAAATAGCTTTTATTCTGGTGAAGTTCTTCTTATTTTTTATTTCAACTCCATTCTGTACTAGCCTGTGTTCTAGTTTTGAATGTGAATGCTTAATATTATTAGCAGACATTTCTTAGTTGTCTCTCATGTTTGCTGAAACCAAATGAGAAGGCTGTAGTATCCTTTACATCTCTTTCTGAGCGAGTATTCCGCAGCATGACGGCTGAGTTTTTCTTGGATGGCTCACCTCTTTCTGGCCGTGGTTGGTTTCTTTTAACTTTTAGCATTCAGATCTGCCTGATGGAACTCTTTTCACAAACTCTTTTCTGTCTCTCTACCAAATGTGCTTCACTCCTAGTCCCCGTCTCAGTTCTCACAACGTAAACGTGTAATTCTTCTCAAATAAAATCAGGGAGTATGTTCCGCTAATTTCATATTTTAAGTGCCTTTTAATTGCTTTCATTATTTTTTGCTGATATTCTTCCTATAATGTAGATAGAAGGAAATGATCATTTCAGAGAGAGTTATTGAAAGTGCAATTTTGGCCTTATTCCCTGGCCTACCCTTAGAACACCTGACGAAGAGATACTTGAAAGGAGTGGGGGTCCCAAACACCACAAGTCAGCCCTGCTTGCTTCTCTGGCGCATTCTACGCTATCCTCATCATCCTTTGCATTTTATGCTGTCGTGCTTCTAAATATATATATATTTTTTTACTACCTATCAAGGTGCCTTTAATCATACAATTCTTAGAGTGTGTCCTTTCTGCCCTTTTTCATCTGTCTAATTTCCATTCATCCCCTAAGTCTCAGTTTAAGTATCTTCATCCCTAGGAAACCTTCACATTGAACTAAGTAGCCCTCTGAGTTCCAGGAGTCCCAGCCGTGTATGCATAATGGGGAAATGATCTATTTGTATTTCTTTCTCTTTCTCCAGACAACAAGCTCTTCTGGAATGAGGAATCTCTATTTATTTTTGTATCCAGGCTTCAGATAGTTTATGTTTCATAAAAGCTAAGTCTGTAATTTCTTACAGAGACCTAAATTAAATCTTTTGAAAGACTCCAAATATCATCCAACAGGATTTCCAAATTTATGCACAGGATAACTTCAAAAGATGAAAATTTGCTCCCACTGAGAATATTAAATAGAATATGGTGTGAACCTCAAAGGCAATGCCAAAGGGCAATTTAAAAGCAGTTTTGAATACTGCTTGCACTGGTACAATAAACCTAGCATCTCCCCTGGATGAACAATTTGAAAAAGTAAACAACCATTTAGATATGTCTGTTAAAAAAAACCTAAACATCTTAGGTTGTAGTATTCATCTTTTAAAAGTAATTGTACCAACTTTCAAGGCTGAAGTAGTGCAACTTGGAATCTGTGACAAAGTAGGACTCCAATAGAATAAGAGCAGATGGAGAAAAGGGCAAATTTAATTATTTAAAAATCCATGAATTACGATCATAATAAAAAGCATGAGTCTCCCTGAGGTTGTAATCAGTCTAACATCTATTCTTGAAGCCTGTTCTTTGTCACCTGCCTTTTGTCTTTTGTTCTTTTTTCCGTTTTATATCCCCTCCTGGATATCTATCTATCTTAGAGGTACTATGTCGCCTACTTGAGCAGGTGTGACATCCCCTACAGCATTTAGAAGGGGATTTGTTTAAGAGGACAGGTACACCTACAGCATGTTATTAAATGAAGACTAAAAAACTAGTGAGAATGTAAATCATCCAACAAATTGTGCATCATTAATTCTTGATGCCAGCTCGATGTGGAAGAACAAAAATATGTTCCTCCTACCAAGTGTGCTGTAAAAATTTTCAAATTTATTTTGACAGATCTGTGTTGCTGTAAAACACACAGGGCCCCAAACTCTTAAAAATTAAAAGCACCACAGAGGATGAACTTGATGATAGCAGGGGACTTTCGAGTTTTGTTTTACATTCTACCATAGTACATAAATTTGCCGGTAACAGACGTGGTTCTCAATTATCCAAATAAAGTAAATAGGGTAAAATATTTGACAAAACTAGAAAGGTTCATATGAACCTATTTTTGCTGACTTCTAGAAAACCCTCGCTGATGTGAAACTATTGTGCTCCCTGCCAGATCTGTAGGTTTCGGGTGCTGCTCTGCAGCTCTGTGTTCAGTGGGAGAACTGCTGGATCAAAGCATAACCCCCTTGCGAAGAATGATACGTACTTTGCGTTGCAAAGACACAGGGATTCTGGTGTGTGTAAATGTTCATTTTTAAAGGGACTGAGTTTTCTGAGGCCACTGCTATATGACCCTACGTAATTGGTAGTTAGTGGGGAAAAAAATCAGTTAAGTGGTTAATTTCTGTGGATGAAGCAGTTTTGGTGGCTTTTCTGATCTTTAAAGCTTTTTTCTAGTTGTATTGGTTGGGGTTGATCACTGAAGTTCTCATACAGGACATTCATTTTGTACTGTGGGCTGTATATATAGAATCATTCAGAGAGGGGTAAGTAGTTGGTTTTCTTGGTTTACTGTCCTTGTATAAAGAGAAAACACTCGGGGTTTGTTAAGCACTGACTGACTCTCACTGACTTTAAGCTGCAGTTTCCTTAAACTCAAACCTCATTGCTTAAATTTTCATAGGACGTACGCTGTCTGTGGGGTTCCGTTCAGGGTCTTTAAGAAGAACTCTTCTCACGTGAGAAGACTAAAGTGAAAACAAGCTAATTATTTTCCGAATTTTATCCTGAAATGAAAGCAGATGCACATGGTTGCAAAGCATATCTTTCTTTGGTCCTCACTGAGGTTGCCCTAAGGGGAGGTGTCGCAGAGGCCACTATGGCAATCAGTGAACAAAATCATGTTATTTTAAATGGAAACAAATTGGCATCCCACGTGAATGGCTTTCTTTTTCCCTGCAATGCAATCTTGACATATTACAGCAATTTCTTGAGGAGTTTTGGGGGGATTAAGCACAAATAGCAACGCAAACCTGCAACCATAGTTTAGTGCCCAAAGAGACCACATTTCGTGTTGAAATAATACACAGTAGAGAAATAAAGCCGAGTGAGTGGAATACAATCCTTTAAGAAAAATAACCTATTTTCTGAGTTATTAAAGTTTTCAGCTTCCTTGGTTTTTGATGAGCTTATTTAAAATCTATGGGGGGAAAATTAGCTTAAAATGCCGACAGCTTGTAAAAACAATGAGAAATACTGGATTTTTCAAGGACTCCTTCCTTCAGTGCCCAAATAGTTTGATTTTTCCAATTTATCTCCTTTGTCTGATGATAAAAAGAAGAGAACCCTGTGAGAGCACAATTTTGAGGTCTTAATCCATACTTCTTTCCAGTTTATCTTTTACATTCAAAACAAACACCTTTAAAAGAATCCTTTTTGGTCTGAGAGAGCTAAATGCTAAGCTTAGGTATCAGCAGCTAATTACCTTCACATCTGGGGGGGATTGTCAATGAACTCTATCTCCTAAATATTTATTAAAGGGTTTGCAAAGAAAAAGCTATGTTCAGAAAACTGGAGCCTATGGAATATTCTTGTACCAAGCTGGTTCCATAGGAGGGGTGGTGTATGTTGGTTCATCTCAAACCTGCCTTACTGTAGATTCAAATGATAAAGCTCCGTGTCTGCATTGTAGTGAAAGTATGCCATATCCACCTCATGTTAAACGTTGCCTTTCACTTCCACACCTTAATTGACTTCTCCTTTTGAAGAAGATTCACTTTATGCTCTGGAAATCCTGTGCCAGCTCTAATGTTCTGAAAGCTCAGCGTCCCTTTCGTTTGCTTGTTGGTGTCCTTGCGTGCTATCTGGGGCTGGGAAAGTGTGCTGTCTGTGCTTCAGAAAACACCCAGAAGTGGTGCATCCTACACAGAAGAACCTGTTACTCTGTTGTGGTGGGACTGCATGCCCTGTCACAGACCCGGGTTGTTGCATAGGGTGTCAGTGTGCTGCGGCCTCTACCACCAGCACTCCCTTTGGCTCGGCCACTGCCAGTATCCTCATTGCCTCCTGCATATTTCATGCTGCTGCTTTGCCAGCGCTACCACCACCTGTGCCAGTGCTGACTCTCCTGCCAGGGCTGTCGCCGCAGTTTCCAGTGCTGTCAAGTTCCCTGCACCCCAGCAGCTGCCCTCAGTCGTGCTGCTGCCAGCACGGTCATTAGCACCAACCCTGCTGCTGTTCTCTCCTCACACTGAGCGGCCTCTCTTCTTTTTCTGACTTTGACAGAAAATCAACATCAAACTGAAAAACAAACCAGAACAAAATTACTCCCTAGGGTTCACATAGCCTCGTTACTATTGTCCCTATTTCTTTGAGCTTGAAACTGAGAATTTAGGGAATCTCAGGATAGTTTTTTTTGAGAGCGTCTCATTCTGTCACCCAGGCTAGAGCACCGTGACATGATCTTGGCTCACTGCAACCTCCACCTCCCGGGTTCATGTGATTCTCCTGCCTCAGCCTCCCAAGTAGCTGGGACTACAGGCACACACCACCATGCTTGGCTAAGTTTTGTATTTTGTATTTCGTATTTTTAGTACAAACAGGGTTTCACCATGATGGCTAGGCTGCTCTCAAACTCCTGATCTCAAGTGATCTACCTGCCTCAGCCTCCAAAGAGTTGGGATTACAGGTGTGAACCACACACCTGGCCTAATTTCAGGATTTCTATAATCCTCTTACTGGACTTCAGCCATTCTTTCACACCAGCTTGTGGGAGACCGAGGAGGGTGAGTACAGAAGACACACTCAGAAGAATAACCTTACCATTGAATGAGTTCAGTTAATCCCAAATAAGCTTGAGATACACATTTATCCAGGAAACAGGGCTTTCGATATTCCCTCCGCTGATAAAGGTGCGGGAAAAGAAGACTATGCCCAGGAGGGGTTCAGGGAGAACACCATGCTCAAGTGGAACCAGCCATTCCTGGTGATTGCTTTGTGGGAGAAGAGTGTGAAATTTAAACTGAAACAGGAAATTTCAACCTGTAAAGTTGATGGAGGTATAACAGCAGTAGGAAATCCAGAAAGAGGAGCCAGTTGAAAAGACGTAAGCAGAGCCAGAGTTTAAGCCTGATGGTTTTTTGTTATCAGTGGGACATAAGGGTAAATATATCTAGGAAGAAACAAGAAATGCACGGAGAGGCTAGGCTGGAGATCCAGACTTGGGAAAAATTTAAACAGGTGATGGCTATAACTGAGAGTGGGCAAAACTGTTAATTTAGGGAGGATAAACGGAAAATCTGAGCACATAAAGGAGGACTTCCTGAATGTGTGGAAGAAGGAAGGACACGAGTGGGCAGAAGAGTAAGAATAGTTAGAGGTGAACTTGGGATTGTAACATCTTGGAAATTATTCAAGGAGGAGGGAGTTTCAAGATGAAAGGCCATTATCCAATTGTGTAGGCATCAAGAGTGATAAAACTGTTTGATCATTAAGATGTCACGGTTCATTCTGAGACTGCAGTTTTATTAAAGCAGTGATGACCAATCTCCTATTACAAATAAAGAGTTGAATTGACAGAGTTCATCCACTTGTATCATAAATTACTCTTACAAAATGTTTCCCAGCGTTCTTCAAGCACATGCTGTAAGGTTATAATCATGTGAGTGTGCAAAGATGACGGTAAGAAATTTTTATTGCAGCAGTGTTTGTAATAGGAAAATCAAATTCCAAACTGATACAACCCACACAGATATTTGATTAAATCCTCATACAATCCAACAAAATACAACGACTTTAATGAGAAAGACTTACTTCGGTTGACACGGAAAGGAGGCATCTGTGATCAGTATTGGTAAATGAAACATGCATTTATAGTACATGACTATACTACTCTGTTCTTACGCTGCTAATAAAGACAAACCTGAGACTGTAGTTTATAAAGAAAAAGAGGTTTAATAGACTCACAGTTCCATGTGGCCGGGGTAGCCTCACAGCCATGGCAGAAGGCAAAGGAGGAGCAAAGTTATTACATCTTACGTGGTGGCAGGGAAGAGAGAGCTTGTGCAGGGGAAGTCCTCTTTATAAAACCATCAGATCTCATGAGACTTACTCACCATCAAGAAAACAGCGCAGGAAAGACCCAGCCACATGATTCAGTTACCTCTCACCAGGTCCTTTGTATGACATGTGGGAATTGTGGGAGCTACAATTCAAAATGAGATTTGGGTGGGGACACAGCAAAACCATATAAATGACAAATTTCTTTAAATATATTTGCATACAGATTTTTGGACACCTTAAAATAATGACACCATTTATTATTGAGTGGTACGATATCAGTTGATCTTTTCTTGTTTTTAAGATTTTTTATTTTTTAATTTTTAAGTGGAGAAACAGCTACTTTTGTAATTAAAAATGGGATCAAATGCAATAAAGCATAGAAAAAATAGTGACTTTACACCAAGGTCAAGGAAAAGAATTGAGGCTAGAGAATTGGGCATGGGTCTAATAAGAAAACGAAAGAACAAGGGAAAAACTTAAAGATCAAATGAGAGAATCACCTGAATAAGCAAGATTTCAGAAAATGTGCAAAAAGGATCAGACTAGGCCTTATTCCCTAGAAGGCAAATTCTGAAGTGGAAGGACAAAAAAGTTTGGATGGCTAAATGTATAGAAAAATGTGTACGTAGACAGATTAAAAATTTAAGTAGCTCAGAAGCTTCACACAAAGGCTTTTTCAATATTTCTGAACTATTTGAAAAAAACTAAGCTAATCTAAATATATTGATAGGCAGCTAATCAGCTTGTAGATAGACTACACCTTTTAAAAGGTCAAGGTGAAGTCTCAACTAAAGGTAAGAGTATATGTATGGGGAGCTGAGAAAAATGGAGAATTTTTGAATAATCACAAAAATGTGACGGTGACACAGCGAGGGAGGAAAAGAGTCAGGAGTATCAGGAGTCCAGGGGAATGGTACAGCTGGAATTTGCAGTGTAAGATTTTAATTCCTGTTATGTGTTAATAGGGTTAAATTCAACCTTCTAATCTATATCAGCCTTAAGAGTCCATAAAAGTGAAGGAACACTTCTGCACTAATCATGAATGATATTGAGCTGCTATTGATCCAAGCAGTGTTTGGGAATTTAGAAAAAATGTCTCGACAAACCTAGGTGGAAGCATAGATACAGTTACAAGTACAGAAACTATCTGTGTCATCACAAAATGCATTTTCAAGGACATAAACACAGTCCTGATGGCAGGCATTTTATTAGGCCACTAAGTTCTCGAAATTTTCTATAGCTTTAAAAATCAAACCTGCCCGACCGAGTTTTGTAGCCTTCCAGCTTTTCACATGCTTGCAACGCTTTTATTAGCTTGAATTAGGGCTGGCTTTGCCTTATGCATCTGGAAAAACTGATAGAAAGGTGTTTCTCCTGCTCTTCTTAAGGGATTCAGGTTAGAAGCTTCACACAGGGCTTTCTTAATATTTCAGAATTATTTGAGAAAAATGAAGCCGATCTAAATACATTGATAGGCAGTTAATCAGCTGGTGGTGCCCTTTGTCATTTCCTCTCAGTTTAAATGCATGGAATTGCCTGGGAAGGAGTACTGCATTATGGAAGAGCTAAGACTGATAGTCCAAAGTCCATTCTGTGTTGAAAATGGAAAGGGCAGAGAAGGAAGCATAAAGATTAGAGAAAAGATGGAATGACTTTTTGTCATTCCCTCAAATGACTGTTTATATTGGGCAATACTGCCGGCTTGTAGGTGCAGCTTGTAAGTTCTTCACATCAGAGGAGCCATTTAATATATAATAGAGAACAGTACAGGCAAGTCATTTATAAAAATGAAAACATTTCATATCTGCTTTTGTTTGGAACAAGTTTCCCACTTCTGAGACATGGCTTTTTTTTTTTCCCCTCGGATCAGGAAAATATGAACTAGGGAGGTCCACATGTAACAAATGAAAGACAGTAGAAATACATCAGTTTAGTTTGTTCTGATGTATATATTAAGCTATAAAAAGGCAATTGCAAAGATGTATTCATTTGTATCTATGACAGTTATCCATCCCTGATTATAATATTCTGCCAATAACATTATAGGCTAATTCAAAACTCTGACCACTTTAAATCACAAGCACATCTAGTTTCTAGCAGCAATTTTGGGCTGCAAAGACAAAATACATGTTTTTTTTTACACAGGGTGCTCATTTATTTTAATCAAACTCATTAATAAAGGTATCACGACAGTAATTCCTGTTTTAATATTGGTTACTTGATGCCCAGAGTAAATTGACTTACTCAAGGTCACGAGTGAATCTGAATAGCTAGAAGCAGTTCCTTTTGGGATGGGAGCAAGTGCGTCATCACGTCCTCTGGTACTTACTGCGAACTTCTGCATTTTGTCTGACGATAGCAGCAGAAGGAGGAGGAATAGGAAGCAGTATGGTGGGACAACGTGTAAGATGTTAAAGGGCTTCTGAATTGTAAGAAGGCCTAGGGTCAAGGTCCCCTAGAGCAAGTTAGTTTCTGTGAGGCTGATTTTTAAAGAGGGTAATGAGTAATAACTGAGACAAGATTTTTCTCATTTTTAACCATGTTATGATTTTTGTTTACTCCCTTCTCATACAAACACAAACCTTTATAGAATGTTATTAGGAAAACTAGTTTGTAAAATTGTAGAATAGTAGCTGTCACTATTAAAAGGTGATGCCTTTTTTTTTTTTTGGTTTTGTTTTTTTGAGACTGAGTCTCACTCTGTCACTAGGCTGGAGTGCAATGGCATGATCTTAGTTCACTGCAGCCTCTGCATCCCGGGTTCAAGCAATTCTTCTGCTTCAGCCTCCAAGTAGCTGGGGCTACAGGCCTGCGCCACCACACCCAGCTAATTTTTGTATTTTTAGTAGAGACGGGGTTTCATCACGTTGGCCAGGATGGTCTCCATCTCTTGACCTCGTGATCCGTCCACCTCGGCCTCCCAAAGTGCTGGGATTGCAGGCGTGAGTCACCGCGCCCAGCCATCTTTATCATTTTAAAGCTCTAAGTGAATTTAATTTTTCCTTAGCATCAAGGCTACCGGACAACTTTTCCCCCCCCATTAGAGAAGCCCGTTAGGTGGTAACTGTATCTTAGGCGGCAGCATTATAAATACAAGCTCTGTGGTGTTGTTCAGTGGTTAGCTGTCAGAAGCACAATTATACAGCACTTGTAGTGAAGGTTCTTCTATCTTGTTTTCTAAGTTTATGTAATTGGAAAAAGAAAATCAGTCCTTTTTGATTTTGATTTACAGTGATTTATCCCAGCACTATTAATTTATGCTTGAAAAATACCTGATTGCTTTCCTTATAGAGCATCAGATTTTTTTCAATCAACAGGTTCATTCTTTTATTCAATAAACATTTGTAGAACACCCATTCTCTGTGAGGTACTGTGTTAGACATTGAGATTTAAGGTTTAATTGGAAAGTCAGATGTGTAAACAGAAAATGACCACAGCCTGTGGTAACAGCTGTAATATACCTGTAAAAAGGCTCTTTAAATCAGGAATATATGATAGCCTTAGTCTGAGGAGTTTGAGCAAGATTCGTGAATGCAACAACATTTTTCTGGGATTTAAAGATTGAGTTTTTAAAAATTAGAAATGTGAGAATAGTTTCTGAAAAAGAAGACTATATTTAAAAAACAATACAAATATATCTTGCAGGAGGAGGATTGAGCTGGAGGCGATTATCCTTAGCAAATTGATGAAGAAACAAAACCAAATGCTGCATGTTCTCACTTATGAGTAGGAGCTAAATGATGAGAACTTTCAAACACAAGAAATCGGACGAGGGCCTACTTGAGGGTGTAGGGTGAGGGGTGTGAGGAGGGAGAGGAGCAGAAAAAATACTCTTGGGTACTAGGCTTAGTCCCTGGGTGACAAAATCTGTACAACAAAGTCCCGTGGCACAGGTTTACCTGTGTGACCTGTACATGGACCCCAGAGCTAAAATACCAGGAAAACATGACGTGCTCACCAATGCCAATCAATTATTTTGTGATAAATATGTAGGATGCTGTGAATTTATTGAAGTGTGAAGGGATGGTAGGGATATGAGCATAAATTATACTTAATAAAATTAATTAGTAATTGATAAACCACCATGTATTTATTTTTAGGATCTTGATTACCCTGCAATAGGCTTCAGTGTTTTTGGACTTTGATACAGGATCTTATAAAAATTAAAAGCCGTTGACTACTGAATATGAGGCAGATTTGGTTTATTTGACTCTTACTTTTTAAATGGAGTCTCCCTCTGTTGCTAGGCTAGTGTGCAGTGGCACTATCTTGGCTTACTGCAACGTCTGAATCCCTGGTTCAAGCTGTTCTCCTGCATTGGCCTCCTGAGTAGCTGGGATTACAGGCATGCGCCACCATGCCCAGATAATACATTTTTTTGTATTTTTAGTAGAGATGGGGTTTTGCCATGTTAGCCGGGATGGTCTCTATCTCCTGACCTCATGATCCACCTGTCTTGGCCTCCCAAAGTGCTGTGATGACAGGCACGAGCCGCTGCGCCTGGCCTGATTTCGCTCTTCCTTAGTCTATAATTTTGAGAGTAGGGGGCGCTTACCCAACGGGAGATATGGATATAAAGACTCAATAGCTGTTATGGACTGAATATTTCTGTTCCTCCTAAATTCATAGGGTGAAATCCTGACACTTAATATGATAGTATTAGGAGGTGGGGCTTTCAGTACTTAATTAAGTCATGAGGTTGGGGTCCTTATGATTGGTTTCTGCCCTTACGAAAGAGGAAGTGAACACAAGACGTTTCTTTTCCTTTTATGTGAGGATACAATGAGAAGATTATCTGCAAACCAACAAGAGTGCCCTCAGCAGATACTGGATCTTCTAGTGCCATAATCTTTAACTTTGCAGCTCTCAGAAGTGTGAAAAATTCGTGGTAGTTGTTTAGGCACCCAGCCTTGGTAATTTGTGATAGCAGCCTGAATTGACTAATGTAATAGGATGTGTGTGGTACTCACACCGTTGTCTGAATCCAGCTACTACGACTGGAAGTCAGGCTCTGCCCTTACTGTGTCACCATGGGCTAAATACTCTACTTCTCTGATAAGTGGATTGACTCAACCAATAATTTTTAGTTTAGTAATTTTGGCATGCAGTATTCTTTTCCTGAATCTGCCAGCGTCTGATGGATCTGGCTCGCCTGAGCTTTGTGAGAGCTGATGAGCACATCTCTTCTCAATGCCCTGTTCAGCAATGTTACCTTGGTAGCCTGTAATTCGATACACCTCAGAAATCATCAAATGCTGCATACCAGACTTTTCTCGTATACAGTGAGCTTGTTTATGATGACACTATGAGATCCATCTTTGTGTTATATAATCCACTAATTAATGTTTAATTATTATAAATGATAAAAGACAAATTAATTCTACATTTTCTTTTCTTTTACTCTGTTAGGGCAATGTTGTCAATTACCAGTACCAATTTGCATCTAACTTGAATTTTTCTTTACGTGCTGTTTGAGTTTCAAAAAGCAGCTTCATTCAGGAAAGTGTTCACACATGGAAGAATGTGTGTGTGTATGTGTGCATGTGTCCATGTGTGCATGTGTGCATGTGTGTATGTGTGCGTGTGTGCGTGTGTGTATGTGTGTGTGCTGCTTTAACCAGGGATTGTTTGCAAGCAAGAAGAATTCATTCAACCTAGCTTAAATGCAGGAGTAATTTATTGGGGGAGAAAGGGATGCTTCAACACAATGAAGCATACCTGTGTCCTGTGACACAGGGGTGTGGAATGTGGCTGTCATTATACTTGTATCCCTGGGTCTGGGAACTGAGAAGCTGTTCTTCCCACCTTGCTGTCCTTTTCAAAGAATGTGTTTTCCAGTCTCTGCTTTTCTGTTGATGCCTGTACCATTCTTCTACATATCTTTGATGATCGGGTTTCCCTGTTTACCCATCAGAACTAACATGATCCAAATTATTACTTCAGTCTCCAAGTATGTGTGCGTATGCCGTGTCTCCCTATCTCTGTGTGTCTTAAATGTGTGGGAACTCTTGGTAGAGAACTGACTGACTCCAGCTTGTGCATGCGACTCTTCAGATTCCCAATCCTAGTTCGGTCAGTGTGTCCACAAGGTCAGGGTCCTGTAATAAAAGTTCAGGTGTCCAGACTCACACTTTGAGGGAGGCCTATAGACGGGGACAGTTTCTAGAGTAGGGGCCATGGTTTAGGCAGACACCCCAAAATGTGTTTAGTATAAATTTAGCTAAATAGTACGCTCTCTTATTGGAATAGTTGAATTTCTTCTCAGAGCACATGAATGGGTTAATACGTTACACTTCTTTCTTTCTGTGTTTGGCACCCTGTGCAACTATAAAAAAATAACTGATGGTCACACTTGGTATTCTTTCCAACAAATCGTTAAATGATTTACTTACTTGATTGTCATTGTACATAAGAAGTGTTTTCATTTATTGTTTTCAAAAAGCCTTTTATAGTCTAGTATTACAAAGTGACTTAATTAACTTAAAAACTATATAATCAGCTCTTTAAAAATCTATAAAGCTAAAACATAAAAAACATAGTAACCCAGGAAATAAAGTATAAATTAATAATATGGAGCGGTGGGAAACATCTAATAAACATTATTAGTTCAAAAATAGACATTTCATGTTCCTAGTACTAAAAAATACTTTTCCAAATAATGGTTCTTTATGGCGGTAGAGATCGAGTTTGGACTTATTTCTCTGTTGAAGTAAATGTGAAAAACTGCCAGAATTTTCTGAGTTTTCTCACCTCGGCTTTTATCATTGACATTGCAAAAATGCCATTTTCTTCTCCTAGTGGGGCTATTCAGGAAAAGCTCCACAACGTGGATCCTTTCAGAAGAGCGCATTTCCAAGGGTTGGCCAGAGGAGATGGGGATGGGAGGTGAAAATTCCAAGAAGCAGGTTTCTTTCAAGTTATATTTATGCTAGTGTCATCAGTGCTTTACTGCAGACAAAAGGTTTTTTCAATCCTTTGGATTTTAAAATAAAGAAAAAAACCATATATTATTTGAAATAGTGCCGTTTCTGCATACGGAAAGCCGTCGAGGCAGCCAAGCCATCTGCTTGTGCACCAGGGGCCAGGCTCAGCCGCAGTGTGAGTGTGTCTCCTGGATAATGGCAGAAACGTGAAAGTGGACCTGCAGCAGTGCAAGGGACTGCCCAGGCTTATTCCTTTCCACAGGTTGTTAGCTGTGTGTTATGACCCCTAACTGCATGCTGCTTCGTGACCTTTGAAAAGTCACTCCATTCCATTAGGAAGGGATAACTTTTTCACATGCAAGGAGCCCTCCTTTCCCCTCTGCAGGGAAACACAAAGTGATTCTGATGGCATTTGACTTGCATGCTTTCCTGCTGAGAGAAAAGGTTTGTGATCCTGGCATCTAGGGAGAGAGGAGGACAGAGCGGGATAGAATATGCCAGAAAGAGCAGTGAAGCAGATCTAATATTTCTCTAAGGGGATGTTATTATGTATTTTCCAGAGGTGGATTTTAGCTTGGGTGACACAGATGGCTGCCTGGAGTCCTTGGCACTCTCCTCCTGCCACTGGCTGCGGAGTGCTGTGCCCCAGGTGCTGGTGGAATGCATGTTTGTTTCCGCTTAGGGAACTAGGGGGAGGGAAGGAGTCTTCCGTATCCAGTAGCTGCTGATATGAGTGGTGGGAGTTTGAGCCCATGGGACATCTATTTTCAAATTCATTTCTCATTACTAACTTTCAAGAAGTCATAGATTGTGTATCTAAAAGCATTAGCTTAAAGCTCAGAGTTGCTGCTCTGTTGAGGAAACAGCGGAAGGGGATTTTGAATGTTAGTGGAGAGGAAAGAGGACGAATCTTAAAATTAAATTTGTTCTCTTTCATGCTTTTTCAGGAGAAGGAACAAATTAGAAGCTGTTTTTTTTTTTTTTCTACTCAGAACAAAATTAGAAATCTGTCAAAGACTAGGATGTAATTCTTTTATTTCTCTTCAAGGTACATACATGACACACGGAACACACAGCTGAGCTGTGCAGTTGCACTTGAATGCATTAATTTAACAAATGTTTCCCGTCATGCAAGGGCCAGGCACTGCGTGAGTACTGAGTACACGAGACACACATGGTTGAAGAACCTATGTATGTTTTTTGTAGATAACTTTTCCATTTACAGAATTACCAAGACAATGTAAATAAAGGTTGTTGCAGGTTGTGTTGGGAGAGGTAGAGGGTGCCATTGTGGCATTTGGGATGGGGTTTGGGGATTCGGAGACTCCAGTGAGGTCAGGAAAAGACTCCTTGAGGAACTGGTATTTCAGCTGAGAGTAGAGGGTCGCTGTGTTGAAGAGGAAGGAGGACAGTGTTCTTGTCAGAGCATGTATGAAATTTGGGAGCCAAGACGGTGATGCATTCAGAATCTTTGGCATAGATCCTACTTGGGAAATGGTGGGTGAGGCAGTAGATGCTGGCTGAGGTCCCATTAAGAGATTTGGATTTTATCCCAAGGACAATGGGAAGTTGCTAAAGGGATTTAAACAGGGTGTGACATGCCTGGGTTTTTATTTAAAGTATCATTCTAGCTACTGTGTGGAGAACGGCCCAGACTGAGTCTGAGAGGCTGTTACAGTGGCCGAAAAACCAAATGACAGGGGCCTGTGCCAGGTGACTATGGTACAAGTGAAGAGGCAGATTCAGCAAATATTTCTAGGCAGAACTGACAAGCACTGGTGCTGTAGAAGGTGAGAATGGAGATGACTTCCAGATTTTCTGATTGAGTCCAAACCTGCAGACAATAAATAAGGTGGTTTACAGTCTTATTCCTTGTTTTGCCTGAACATGGAATCATGTTTGGATTACTGTATCCATTTCTTTCTTGCTTTCTTTTTCTTTTCTTTCTTTTTTTTTTTTTTTTTAAAGAGATAAAGCCTTGCTCTGTTTCTCAGGCTGGAGTGCAGTGGTGTGATCATAGCTCACGGCAGCCTTAAACTTCTGGGGTCAGACAATTCTTCCATTGCAGCCTCCTGAGTAGCTAGGACTACAGGTGCCAGCCACTGTACCCAGGTCATTTCTTTGTCTTGTAGAATTATAATATAGTCTGATGCTATGTGGTACTTTGCATATCTTCATATTTAGTCTTTATAGCATACTTATTCATAGCCCTATTTTAGAGATAAGGAAGCAAATTTAGAGAAGTCTTAAGTAACATGCTCATTTAACTGGTCAGCTGGTATTGAAGGTCCTTAATTGCAAAGATTGTTTTTTTCCCACCATAAGAAATATATTCACAGCCAGTTCATGTTTGGAAGGACATATTAAATAACAGAATCCACATAACTCATTTGTATTCATCACCTCATTTACCCTAACAGTCGCTCTGTGAGGTAGATAACTGCTGTGTTCCTCAATTTACAGATAAGGGAAAATTGGCACAAAGAATATAAAAATCTTGTTCCAATCTCTGTAATGTGAGGAGATCCTGGAGTTGGGCTTTTCAGACTCCAGAATTCAGTCTCTTAAGAATTACCTAAACTGCCAACAGTAACATGTTGAATAAAGTTGCATGCTATATAGACAGCTGTGATTCTCTACTGATCAATACCCATATAATCTAGTGGAGTGCATTGCAAAGAATTTAGGCGGAAAATGTAGGTGTCGTTTTGTCCACAGGGTGGTATAAAGGTTATATATGTATGTGTTTGAGTGTGTAGGAGTGTTCGTTTGGGAGACAGCTAAATGGAATTTGAAAGTTGAACTTTTCAAAGGGCAATCTTACTTTGCTCATTTTACGTGTGGTCAGTGGAATCTCTTGATAACCCTGGATACTGATGACAGTTGATGCCATGAGTGTTAAGAAGGAATATATGTACTGAGAAAACAAAAAATGAGGTAACTTGAGAAAAAAGAAACTTGAATATATTTATCTTAAAAAGAAACAAAGCATTTCATAAAAATAAATTTGAAATTATACTACAAGCATGACTTGCATGAGTCCATTAAGCTCATCCTTGTTTGACAATAAATTGCCAGTTTCATAACCGGTCAGAGCCTTTAAATGCTTCCTCAAGTTTCATGCATCCCCAGGACTGTGCTTACGTGGGAGAACATGGACTCCAACTCTGTTTATTACTCTCCTACTAGATCTTTTCTCAAAATCTGGCTTCCAGAATGGGAGAAAGTTGAGAAGAGAAATGAATTTATGTTCAATACAGTTTCTACTTGCAGCCTAGTCTCCCTCTCTCGTTCACTCGCCTACTCTCCCTTTACCTAGCTGCCGCCTCCTTGATTGCTCTAGCCTATGGTTCTGGCAAAGAGATATTCAATAATTCCCGAGGAATAACTTTGCAAGGTGCTTTCGCCCGTTCTGATGAGCTGTAAGAGTAGTTTATCAAACAGCACTTCAGTGTCTCACCTTCTAAAATAGCTGGTTTATGGCAGGAGGAATCAGATGCAGGGATTTTCGGCTGTTCCTTTTCTTAACCCTTTGTTTCAGCTTTATGGCTGGTGAATATAGTCGTATCATCCCGTGGCTGACAATGAACTGGGATGTTGATACAGATCACCACCCTCACAAGACATGGTCGTGCGAAACTCGTCTATGAATGAACTTCCCTACAGCAGAGACAAATCTGAAAGCACTAAAAACTGTGCTCCTGACCCAACAGAACTGTGTCTTGAAGGGGGGTGGTTAGTTTTTTGGAAGTGATTTGGGAGAATGAGGAGTTTTTTCTCTGCTGCAGCACTTCATTTCCAGCAATATCAGGGTATGATACATACCATCCTTATGTATTGACATTGATGGGGAAATGACTTACTATTCTTTGACAAAATGTCCTTGCGATAATATAATCTGATGATTATATCTTGTTAAAAATTTTGGCTGTTTACTTGTTTTTTTTTGAGCCTCTGGCATCCAGCTGCAGGATTTCTTACATGTTATAAGACAGTTTGCAAGGCAGACAATGGATTGCAATTAGCTGAAAAGTAGGACAGAGGAAGAAATAGAATAGGCACTAAGCAGTCAATTCTTGCCTAACTTGCAGTTAGTTTCTAGAATTCCAAAAAGCACCTTATGTAATAGACAACACTGGCTAACGTGTCACAACAGCACAGGTTTTGACCACAACCTCAGCTTAAACTGCGTAAGAGCTCATTCTGAAAACATACATACATTTCTGGCTCATAAGACTCCCAATACATCTTTACACCCCCCCCTTTTTGAATTTAGTTACAAACTCTTTAAAAATATACTGAAGTGTAAGATTAAAACTTTATCTTGCTGTTATATTCCGATGATTATCTTTATGTCCAAACCTTATCACAGCTTACTGTAAGCTGTTTCTCTTACTTATTCAAATACTTGGATTCTCTTTCGTTGAGTCTCTCTTACCTCTCACTATTTTATCCATCAGTTTATCTGTGTATCATCTTTCCTTGTATCGCTCTCGGTGCTGTCACGTATTTCACATACTCCTAAGGTGCGAGGTGTACGCACACAGGAGCCTGAGTACTAAGAGAGGCTCTGTAATGGAATGTGCAGTGTCCATCCACATAGGACAATAATGGCTAAATTAGATTAAGACTCTTTGGCTCTTAACTGTGAAAGGAAAAGATCACCACGAACTTCTTTACCTTGTCTGGTTAGTTTTCACCCTTCCTCCCCGGACGTCGTTTTTTTCCCTACACCATGTTGGGGAAGCTGACTATGGACCCTTTAGTGAGCCCTTAGGAAACACTAGATATGAAAGAGGGATGTCTCCACTGCCTCCTTCCTCTCAGTACAGATGAAAGGGGTGTGGGATGAACATTTGAAAGGAAACCACATTTAAATGTCAATATATTTTCCATCTCCTTTTAATTATCCCTCTTCTTTCTCCTCCTCCATCTGTCTTTAACACATAAACAGACATGCTCATCTAAAGTGTTATTTCACTCTAGGAGGTACTTTTTAGGATATGGAAAATTGCTGAAGGAAGAGAAAAACAGTAAACCTACATTCCGATTAACGTTGTCAATGATATGAGTTGCTCTTATTTTGAAAGTGGAAGTGAGAATCTAAAGTGTGAAGTAGTTAGCTGCTCATATGATTTCCTCTTAATTCCTTCTCTTCTAGAGAGAATATCAGAGAAGGAAAAAAATAAATATATTAGCATGTAAAATCTATACCTGCCATGTATTCAGATCTTACTGTACAAGTTAATAACTCTGAATCATAAAGCAGCAAAACTTAGTCTGTATACATGGTGTTAACCCAACTTTATAAGAAAACATTTTCGTACATGCATGCCTACACTAGGTTATTCTTTCTTTTCAAAGTTACTGACATTTAAAAAACTTAAAATGCTACAAAAGCAGGAGGAACTTGTTTTATTGTCATTAGCATTCACAGCTTCGAACAATGTATGTAAATATGAAGAAAAATGAGAAGCATATTCTAATACAGTGATAGGTACTATTGCTTGCTACAAGAGGAATATATAATAGAGTATTTTCAAGGCTGCTTTTAATTTATTCTCAGTGGAAGCTTTTCTCCATTAATTTATCAACACAATTTGCCAACTTGAGTTTGGACTTTTTTAGACAAGAAATGCTGTGGTTTTTCTCAAGTGTTGGGGGAATAACCTTCTGAGGTGCATGATGATAATTATGATTTGTTACTCACTAATGCTACACAGGAGTTTACTTCATTAACCAGATGAATTTAACCAAAATTGTGAGTACCGGTACTATCAGAGATGCAGTCCTCTTTTTTTCAGGTTACTTTTAAATCTTTTCTTATTTAAAAAAAAACAAAAAAAAACAAAAAACGGTTTCAACTTTTCAATGCATGGTATACATGTGTGGGTTTGTTACATACAGGCATAATTTTTACTTTTATTTTACTGAGCTGAGTTTTCCAAATACAGAAATTATATATATACAAGAAAACAAAACAAAACAAAACAAGTTTTCTTACTGCCCTAAACGTGTGATAGAAAGCATCCACAGAGGGGGGAAAAAAAAAAACAGGGATCAAGCATTAAGGCATTAAACTGTACCTAATAGGCATTTATTCAATCGTCCTTATGAATGTGAGTCGTGCCCCATTTAAAATCTAACTGAAATGATTGTACATTTCATTAGTGACGATAATCACCAATTTGTTCCTTCCCCTAAAATCATATATGTATGAAAAACACTGCTAGAAGGTAAACAGTACTTCACTTCAAGGAAGGAAATACAGATGACCTATTTAAGTAGGGTCAGCAGAGGAGCACTTTTTCTTGCTTTCTTTGCCTTTTTTTTTTTTTTTTAAAGACTTGAGGCTTCAAAAAATAATCCTAATTTTATCCTACAAATTCAATGTGAAATAATTTATTCTTCCACTGCATTCAACATCAGTTTTTTAATGTTAGAAACAAACTCAAGAATACTCAAATGACTTAAAAATATGAACATTCAGTATCTCTGTTTACACAGAAGTGGGATGTCTTCAAACCCTAATTCTCTGATTGGGTAATAACGAGGACGATCAGTGTTCTTGTTCTGGTTTTATAACCAACTGGCTGTGCAACGTGGAGAAATAACCGAACCTGTCTGGGCTTCCATGGTTTCTTCCACAGATTAAGAGAGCTCAAAGATTTATGGGCTCTCTTTCAGCTTAGAACAATTTTCTGTTGTAGAAAACACATGTTCTATACTTGAGCATCTGTCAGTGCCCAGCAACTAATTGCCCAGTAATTTCTTGTGTGAAGAGCTTTATATTAATTTCCAAAATAGATGGCACCTGCAAAACATGTTTTTGGTGGTAGGAGGGGTTTGCATTAATCTAAATATGTTAGATTTTTTGAGAATTAAGTGTGATTATTTCTTTAATCCAAAATGTAGTCAAGCATTAATACTTAGTGCCTATTATATGCCGTGCATGGTGTTCTATAAGAAGGCTACAATGCTGAGCGGTGCTGACTGTGAACCTGCCTTCATAGCACTTGCAGTCTAGTGAAGACAGGTAAATTGTGATTCTATCATTAAACCATAAAGCTTAAGTCATAAATCTTCTCAATTTAGTCCATTACCAGAAACTACCAAACCAAATACATGCAACACATAATTTTTAAAAGCAAAACACACCTTTGTGCTCATGAACTGAAATGTCCTCAGAGTCCAGAAAATGGTGAAAACATTTCCAGATTCTTGGCTTTGCCTGATGGTATTCTGTTTATGTGGCAGCCTTCTTTACTCCTCTTTTGCCTCATTCCTTAATTTCTAGGCTTCAACCTGTTTAAACAAAAAGTGTAGTTGTGTTTCAACTAAGTCTCAAATCCTCTTTCCTGCCCTTGTTCCTCAAATCTGTAAGATGAATCATTTTGAGTTTTTTATTTTTTTCTGCATACAAGACTTCAATGAGACCAGTCAACACTTTTCAATATGGATGATTTCTTACAACTTATCTTCAGTGTATTTTTATTCAAAAAGACAACCTTCTTTCTGGAGCGAGGAATGGAAGAAGACAGAGCTGTCTGGTTGGGTGCGTTTAGGTCACCAGAATAACCATAATAATGGATGTGCAATTACAAACTAAAATTTTAAGTATTGTCAATTTTTTTTCCAAAAACTTTTCAGGGAAGGCTTACCTGAGAAGTGATAAAATCATGGAAAAATTGAAACTGATGTGACTGCAGCAGCATTTAAAAGAGAGGGAGGCTGGGCATGGTGACTCAAGCCTGTAATCCCAGCACTTTGGGAGGCAGAAGAGGGGGGATCATCTGAGGTCAGGAATTCGAGACCATCATGGCCAACATGGTGAAACCTCATCTCTACTGCAAATACAAAAATTAGCTGGGCATGGTGGCCTGTGCCTGTAATCCCAGCTAGTTGGGAGGCTGAGGCAGGAGAATTACTTGGACCTGGGAAGTGGAAGTTGGAGTGAGTGGAGATAGCAACACTGCACTCCAGCCTGAGTAACAGAGCAAAACCAAAAAAAACCTAAAAAAGCAGAGAGGGCAGAGGAGGGAGGGAAAGAAACCTGGAAAGACCTTTCCTAGAAAAATACAAAGTAGTATGTAAGGATAATATTGCCTCCCACAAAATAAGGTTTTGATAACACAAAAATAGCATATACCAGAGCAGATAAATTTGCTGTTTGAAACAAAAAATTACCTCTTAGTAAGTTTTGTATACATAGAAGAGGTAGGATGATGCACGCAGATGTGGATGTACATAAATTCGTGACTGAATTGTTTGTAATAATCCTAAATCTGAAGCTATTAACAAAGTTAAAACAATTAACAGGAAAGGAAAAGGCCAATATCCCTTTTAGTTATCAAAGCTTTAGTTTGAAATATGTGGTGACTTTTTATATGTAAAATATCTTTAAGTTTGAATTTCATACTCACAAATATCTCTTCTCCAGTCCCGTTATCTTTCTGTCCCTAATTCCATGTGCACGGTCCCCATGTTTAAGATCGGTGTTCTCCCCAGTTAGTGAGGCATCCAGAAGGGAAAGCACGTTTAATTTAGTTTTGATATTCTGTTTTATTCAATTACATTTTTTATTGCTAGACTTCAAGGATCCTAAATGCCTGTTTTAAAGTTGCTTATTTTGAGTTAAACTACCACATATGAGCTAAGAAACTTGGGTTTTTGTAGTTTTACTATAGTTGCCTTTGCAGATCTTAAATTTGTTTCTCATTGTATTTTTCTCTTACATGTGTTTTGCATACATAATCAATAGCAGATGCAATCAAAATATTAGAGTAAAATTACATAGCGAAAGCTTGTGGAATCTGATGTTTTTCCAGCTGATTCAATTTTTGCAAAAAACTACATGAGCAAACTCCATTATAAATAAGGAGAGTTGTGTACCTTAGCTGCTAGCATCTGGTTCTTAGGATAATGTCTAACACTTAGAAAGTATTCAATAAGTATCTGTTGAGTAAGCGAAAGTCACATTTAGGTTCTCTGTCTCATTCTCTCTCTCTTGCTTTCTTTTAAAATTGTAGATTTGCATGTGTTATGCCTGAGAATTCCAAAGTGATTTGGAATATTTGTTAAATTGTATACTCTTAGATTTTCTATTTCAGAGCACTTTACGGCTTTTCCTAAGTGAAAATAACAAAGCAGAAAGTAGAACAAGTACTATTTTATTTCCTGAAGTACAGTGGAAAATAAAAGCACTTCACAACTGAGCGCTTTTAATGGAGACACTGTGCTGAATACAGGGGCTCCTTCTGTGTGGAAAACAGGTAACTCAGGGTTCCCAGCTTCTCGGAGCTCTAGGTATATGAACAATGAATGAACGGATTACAAATGAAATAAGTGTTGTAAGAAAGTGTTTTGCCAGTCAGTGACTGGGATACTTGAATGTGTTTTTCAGAAATCTATGGATTTATTGGTCCTCCTCTAAATAGTAATGTTGCCTTTAAAGGAGTAGTTTGCCAACATTTTTTAAAGCACATGTTTCTTTTTAAAACGATTTTGAAAAAATTTATGCCCCTCATTTCTTTATAAGTTGACATTTCAACTTTCTCATGAATGTAAATAGTTACAAAAATGTAGTTTTCAGTGTTCTGCCAGTATTTGCATTTAAAAATAAATGTTACATCATTTCTTTACATGTCTGGTGTTACCTAAAAATACTGATATATTTTGTTCTTTTTTCTTCTAGTTGATGTAAAATATTTGCACACCTTTTCAGGGTACATACTGATGTTTCGAGGCTTACATAGTAATTAGGTCAAGCTACTTAGAATATTCATCTTCTTGAACATTTATCATTTCTTTGTGTTGGGAACATTCCATATATTCTTTATCTTCCTTCTAGCTATTTAAAACTGTATCTAATGATTTGATTACCACCCTTAGCCATTAAAGTAAAAGTGAACAAGCTCTTCTCTAAAATTAAGAAATTCTATACTTTTCGTTTTCTTTTTTGAGCTCATAAACTTCCTTCATAATTATCCTAATGTTATATATCATTAAGTCTTTTATTCATTCCAAATTAAAATGTTCCTTTGACTTAACTGCTAAAAAATTAAACAGGTTTAAGTTATGATTTCAATTGTTTTTAGTACACAATTGGTCAAAGGAACATAAAAATGTGGATGAACTATTAAATATTAAAAATATTTAAATGCATATCTTAAATGGATGGATATGATTTTTTTCAATTAGTTTATACATGTGTAGCAGAACATGACATACTGCTGCTTTGAAGGGGGGCTCCTAATCAACTATGGTTGTTCTTTTATTTTTATGAATGTGAGTGCTAAGGAATGCTGGGAATAGAAGAAATTTTTTATAACGTCACTTACTGCTTTGACTCTTTTCAAGTTGTATGCCAAAAATCACATAGTGATGTCTCAGCGAAATGTGTCCTTAATGGTTTGTCACTGACAGTGCTGCTTGGATCCTCCTTCAATTTTGTTAAAAACATTTGAACACTCCTTCCTTATAGGATATTACCTGTCATTGAAGAGACTCAGTTTCTTAACATCTAACACCAAAATCACAATATTTCCTCCTTGAGTTTGGTGTCTCAGTTTTCACACATCAGGATGATATTTCTTTCTCTCGTAAAAAGGGAGAAGGATGGTTAAGAGGAAGTAAGAAAGTTGATTCTGAGTGATGTTTTTATCTCAGGGAGTGTTCGGGCAAGCCAATGTTTGGGAAGAGTACCTATGGTTAGGCAGCTTTGGAAACTGATTTCCTTTAACTGACTGTTTCTACATACTATTTAGAAAGTCCTCATATGCCTCATGGGCACTTGTGCCCAGTTTAAAGGCGGCTTCATTGTGGTGTCAAGAAAAAAGGACAACTGAATTCGATTATAGATGCCTAGTAATAAAATACATTTATTGGTTTGGTCTTTTATTGATATCACCAATCCATTATTTTTTAATGCTGGAACTTGAAGTATAAGGCACATTTTACTTTCTTTATGAAGGTCCTCTTGTGCCTCTTCCAAGAAGCAAAATATTTTCAATGGATCAATAGAATACATGGCAAATATAATACATATCCAAAGGCATTATAGTTATAAATTCAATAAATGTGCTATGAGCACACTGGGCTCATTCTGTGGCTCTAAATTAAACAGCACCGTTTTTAAGATGAAGACTGCTGCGAAATTGTATTTCCTGTAGGAAAAGAATTATGAGATTCTGTAAAGGCGGGGGTAAAATGGAATATGCTTTTACCTCTAGAGAGGTCTCGCAGATATTGCAGCCTCTTATAGAGAAAAGGAAACATCTTCAGATGTTGAAATCATTTTAGATTGAAGGGATAAAGAGTGATTAAATATAATTAATCTGTGCTGGTATGTATATTAATGGTTTAGTGTTCTTTTACAAAGAATTTCATCCCTAATAATTCATATTTGGTCCTGACACAGTTTTTGCACTCACTATTGAATACGCACATAGTCACTTTACCTCTTAGGAGCCAATTTGCCTTATCTGTCAAACGAGACAGATAGTTTTTATACCTCTCTTATAGCTTGAACTGTCTTCCTGGTGTATGATGTTACAGAAATTTATATTTCAAATAGTAATTAAAGCAAGTTGTGACTGATATCTCACATCTGTAGATTTTAATATCATTTGAAACTGAAATCCCTTACTCTTGGTCACTATAAAAAAAGTGAGGACAATTCTGTTTTTTTGGCTTTATTAAATATTTGACTATAGCTAGCTTCTCATCTGTTTACAGGCTTGGTGTAGTTTATAAATACAGTCAAAGACTTTATAATTACTATCTTAAATGCAAAGAAAAAATTTATAATGTCAGGATTTCATATAATATAGGAGTAAATTGACTTCAGTTTAGTTCGGATGGGGATAGAATGTGTGTATTTATACCTCAGATAAAAGAACGTTGCCTCTGTGTCCAGACCCTCCCTCTGTTCTCAGTCTGCACATGTCTCCAAGTCATGTTCCAAAGGGGCTCTCTCCTTAAGGCTTTGAGGGGCTTCTTCATTCTAAGGGAATAGACAGACATATTATATGACCTTCAAATGACAAGGCCCTACTTTCAAGGAAGGCATGTTTTTAACACAGGAGGTATCTTTTCAAGATTGTTTGCCAGCACGCTTCTGTGGCACTCAGGACAGAGTCCACTGGGGAGGGCCTTGGAGTAAGAGTGAGTAAAATCTAAATGGACTGCTTTGTTTGCACCTTCCTTCATTTGGAAAGCATTGATATTGGAAACTACAGTAGGAAGTTATCTGTAGTTTTTGTTGCATGATGACCTTCTTGACCTATATGCGTTATGGTGAAATCTCCACCTTCGTGATTCATTATGGTGATCAGTGCCCTGATCAGCTCTTGGAGTGGGAATGATCACCTTGATATAGTCTCAACAATATAGAGAATATGAGGGGTGGGGGGAAGACAGCTAGCAGGGATTAGTGAAACTCAGATACACCTGAGATAGATCTTGGGCACTCCTAGAGCTGTGTGTGGAGACATTTGAAGGGACTGCGTCTTCCACAGACTGTCAAGCCAGAGGTACAACTGTTTTTATTGATGTTTTCCTAAGTCAGTGATTACCATCACCCTGGTATTGCTCAGACTGCTGCAAAATTGTTGCCTGGAGTACATTGTGTGGCGATTAGCAAAGAGCTATAAAGACACAGAGGTTAAAAGCTCACTTAATATAAGTAAAGGATACAACTTAACGCACAGGGTTAGTACCACTCACTCTTAGCTAATTGGCAAGCTGTCACTTTCAAATCCTTTCAAACCCAGAAACTTCCTGTGCAGGGTATAGTGCTGTCAGGGATCTTGAGAAGCTAACCTTGCCCTTGCATTAGGGATATTAAGTCCTCCTGGCCCCTCTGATTTGTTTTGGATACTTTGGCTGATTGATTACCTACAAGCTATAAGAAATTTTTAATGATCTGGGCTCTTTTCTGGGTCCCTCCTGAGGGTCTCTAATGTCAATTTCCTGGTGCGACATTCCTTAGCAGGTAGCAGTGTCAAACCTCCTTGAGATGTATTCTCACACAGTCTCATTAAGCTTCTCTTTTTCTTAGTAATATCTAAAGGTAGTATTTTCTGTTCCCAGTGTCTGCTTTTCTGGGAGGTGTTAATGTATTTCATTTGAGCTCAAGATCCTAACTAAAGAAGTTTCACCAGTAAGAACTCAAATCTCTCCTGTCCCCTTACCTTTCCCTTTGTTACAATAGGCCCTAAGATTTTGGTCTTGGAGAAATTGTCGAATTAGTTTATCACTTCATTAATTAAGACAGGAGTGGAATATGTTGGGGGAAAAATTTATTCTCTCTTCCTCCATTTACTTTAAGTTTGCTTTGGGCCATAATTTAGATGTGGAATATAAATCCATGTACAACAAAGACTTGTTTCTTACCTGTGTTAACACGTTTGCTTGCCCCTGTCTAGGTTTATTCGCTCTTAAACTAACCTAATGAGTCGAATTAGTAATTCAACAAATATGTGGAACATTTTTAATACTAAGAAAATTTATCAAGCTATGTGCCAGGCACTGTGATTTCTTACAGCAAACTCATAAGTTAGGCACTGTATTATCCTTATTTTGCAGATTAGATGCCTGAAGCTTGGAGCAGTTAAGTTTTGAACCTAGGCAATCGGTTTCTGAGGCTTATACTCTTTAGTTAGTAGTGTACTATACTGCTTCCTGCTTTCTAGCTGGAAAAGGGAAGCTAATTATATAGTTTAGCTGTCCTATTTTGGAAGCTTAACTGAGTATAGGTAAAAACTGAAAACTTGGCTGGTTTCAGCTATGACATTTAAAGAGCTTAGAAGTCATCATTCCTGTCCTTGCAATAAAAACAAAAAAGCTGGACAAGTTGATAAATTAACAAGTTTTTGTAGACATTTCAGAACAATCAGATTGCAAAGCAAAGTGCCACTATGAAATCTCAAGAGACAGGTGAAACTAGAGAGTCTCAGCTGAGATCTGCTTATCTGGAACAGAAGATGCTTGAGCAATAAACTGGGAGAAACTTTTAAATGGAAATTTTTGCAAACTGGTAGAGGCTGAACATGGACTGGCTAGGTGAGAGTGATGAAATCCTGGGACCACTGTCTTAGAGGAGTCCCCACAGTGTCAAGGGCTTTGTCTTCAGGAACCCCACCAGGTTCTCCCAGTGAAATATTCTTTGCTGGGAGAAAGGAAAGAATAATCTTTGTAAAATACACAAAGAGCTTTCTCTATAACAAAGGCTAAAGGAAATTTAACCCCTGAAGTCTTTTTCTGTCTTCCAGTTTCACTTAAAGGGGTGTTGGTGTTGGTGAGGAACGTTGGGATGTGAGGTCGATAAAAGGCAGGGCTTCAAGGAAGTAGACTAGAAGTAGGGTAGCCAGAAAAGGCTCTAGAGTCTGCTGCACCACTTTGAACTGTGACATTCACAGCTCAGAATCACAAGCCCACTAAAAGATGGACAGTCAGTTGATTCTAAACTGCCCCCTTTTCCCCACACCTTACCGTCATAGCAACAGTGCTCTAGGGCAGGAAGAGTGGATCTTAGTGGAAAGAGCTGTGAGACAGACTCTCTCTAAGGAGGAGTTCTCAGGCCAAAGCTGAGAGAAGACAAAAACTAAGATGCCCTGGCACCTATAGCTGGAGGTAAATACCTCACAGCCCAAGTCTTACCAGATTAACGTAAATCCTTACAGTCATGGTGTGTTTATTTTAGTTCCTATTACCCAATATGTGCTGGCTTTCAGTGAAAAATTGCAATACGTGAAAAAAGGGAAGAGACAGTCTGAAGAGACAAAGCAGACATCAGAACCAGTCTCAGCTATGACAGCTAGTGAATTTATAAAACAAGGAATTTAAATTAACTACAATATGTTAAGGAGTCTAATGGAAAAAATAGTCCTCATGCGAGAACAGATGATTAATGTAAGCAGAGAAATTTAAAGTAAAAAAGTCAGAAGGAAATACTAGAAATAAAAGGAGTCATATAGGCAGTTCTTTTGATGGGTTTATCAATAGACGTCACATGGCTGAAGGGAAAATATCAGCTTGAAGAAAGGTCAGTAGCACTTCAAAACCAGAAAAATAAAAAAAGAACAACAAAAAATAGAGCAACATGTCTGAGAGCTGTGGGAGTATATCAAGAGTTATAATATACGTATAATCAGGATACCAGAAATAAGTGAAAAAGAATGGAGCAAATGGAGTATTTGAAGTACAAGAGCTGAGAACTTTCCAAAATTAGTAACAGATACCAAAACATAGATCTAAGAAACTCAGTAAAATTGAGCCAGAAAAATACCAAGAACATACATACAGGTGTTTCGCATTCAAACTGCAGAAAAGCAAAGGCAAAGAGAAAATCTTGAGAAAAAGCCATAGGAGGGTGGGATAAACACTTTGTCTAAGAGGAACAGGAATATGAATTACAATGGACTTCTTTTTTTTTTTTAATTTTTATTTTTAAAATTTTGTTCTAAGTTGCAGGATACATATGCAGGATGTGCACCTTTGTTACAAACGTGTGCCATGGTTGCGCCTATCAACCCATCACCTAGGTATTAAGCCCAAAATGGATTAGCTGTTTATCCTGTTTCTCTCCGTCCTGCCACACCCCCGAAAAGGCCCCACCCAGTATATGTTGTTCCCCTCTCTGTGTCCATGTGTTCTCATTGTTCAGCCCCCACTTATAGGTGAGAATATGTGGTGTTTGGTTTTCTGTTCCTGTGTTAATTTGCTGAGGATAATGGCTTCTGGCTCCATCCATGTCCCAGAATGCATACTATTTATGCATACTTTTTATGGCTGCATATTCTTCCATGTGCCACATTTTCTTTATCCAGTTTATCATTGATGGGCATTTGGATTAATTCCATGTTTTGCTATTGTGAATTGTACTGCAGTGAAAATACATTTGCATGTATCTTTATGATAGAATGATTTATAACCCTTTGGGTATATGCCCGGTAATGAGATTTTTAGGTCAAGTGGTATTTCTGGTTCTAGATCTTTGAGGAATCATCACATTGTTTTTCATAGTGGTTGAACCAATGTACATTTCCACCAACAGTGGAGAAGCATTCCTATTTTCCACAGCCTCGCCAGCATCTTTTGTTTCTTGACTTTTTAATAACTGCCATTTTGACTGGCGTGAGATGGTATCTCATTGTGGTTTTCATTTGCATTTGTCAATGATTAGTGATGTGTAGCTTTTTTTTTCACATATTTGTTGGCTCCATAAATGTCTTCTTTTGAGAAGTGTCTGTTCATGTCCTTTGCACACTTTTTAATGGGGTTGTTTCTTTTTCTTGTAAATTAAGTTCCTTGTAAATTATGGATATTAGACCTTTGTCAGATGGATGGATTGCAAAATTTCTCTCTTATTCTGTATATTGTGTGTTCACTCTGATGATAGTTTCTTTTGCTGCGCAGAAGCTCTTTAGTTTAATTAGATCCCATTTGTCAATTTTTGCTTTTGTTGCAACTGCTTTTTTTTTTTTTTTTTTTAAAACAATGGATTCTTATCAGAAACCATGCAAACAAGAAATGAGTTTGGTGAAATATTTTAAACATTGAAAGAAAAGAGTTCACCAATCTAGGTAGGATTCTGTATCCAGCATAATTACTCTTCAGAAGTTTAGGAGAAATACTTTTTCTGAGAAACAAAAGCTGAGTGAATTTTTGCCAGCAAATCAGTCCTGCAAATCCTAAGTTAAAAAGTTCTTCAGGCGGAAGCAAAATGCTACATGTCGGAAACTTGAATATACATAAAATAAGAGCTTTGAAGAAGGAATGAGTAGTAAAGGTAAAATGTTTTAATTACTGTATTTTTAATTGACCTAAACTTAAGGCAGGAATCAATTCTGTAAGCACATAGTCTTAAATATGCCAAAATATATGAGGCAAAAACTAATAGAACTGAAATAGTAGACCAGCCTACTATTTTAATGGGAGGCTTCACCACCCCTCTGTCAGTAATTGATAAATTAAGGAAACAGAATATCAGTAAAGTTGTACATGACCTAAATAGCACCATGAATGAAATTGATCCAATAGAGATATATAGAAGATTCCAGCCTACTGCAGAATATGCTTCTCAAGCTCATATGGAACTTTTGTTTTCACCAAAGAAGACCCCATTCTGGGCAATAAAACACACCTTAACACATTTAAAACAACAAAAATTACTTGTGTTTTCAGACTACAAATATTAGGAAATTAAACAGTAACTTTTAAATAAAATGCAAGTAAAGGAGAAGCCACAAGCAAGGTTAAAAATATTTTGAACTAAATGAAAATGAAAATGCAACTTAACAAAAATTCGTGGGAATTAGCAACAACACTGCTGAGAGGAAAATATGTAGCATTAAATACATATATTAAAAAGGAAGATGTAAAAATAGTTAATCAATTTTGACACGTACGTTAGGAAATTAAAGAAAATTGGGCCTATGGCAAGCAAAATAAGGTTAATAATAACACCAGAAATCAATGAAATTGCAAACAGGAAAACAGAAAAAAAAAATAATGGGACCAAGAGCTAGTTATATGAAAAGTTGAATAAAATGTATAGGTTTCCAGCCAGGCTAACCAAATAAAAAATAGAGATAACACCAAAAGATCAATATCAGAAATAAAAGAGGGATCATCAATACTTATTCCATGGACGTTAAAAGAATAATAAAGGAACACGTAATGCTACTGCCACAAATGGACCAATTTCATAAAAGACATAATATGTCAAAACTCAGACAAGAAGAAATAGTCCATCTGAATATGATTATATAGAAACACTGCATATTCTCTCTCATAGGTAGGTGTTGAACAGTGAGAACACATGGACACAGGGAGGAGAGCATCACACACTGGGGTCTGTCGAGGGGAAATAGGGGAGGGAAAGCGGAGGGTGGAGAGTTGGGGAGAGATAGCATGGGGAGAAATGCCAGATATAGGTGATGGGGAGGAAGGCAGCAAACCCCACTGCCATGTGTGTACCCATGCAACAATCTTGCATGTTCTTCACATGTACCCCAAAACCTAAAATGCAATTAAAAAAAAAAAGAAATTGAATTGGTACTTAACCTTTGCAAAACAGGGAAGTGCAGAACCAGTGGTGAATTCTATCAAATACGTAAAAAAGAAAGAATACTAATTTTCCAAAATCTTTTTTAGAAAGTAGAAGCAGAGGAATATTTTTTGACTGATTCCATGAGGCCAACATTACCCTAGTATAAATATCAGATAAGGATATTCCAAGAAAAGAAAACTAAAAGGACTACCGGCAGCAATTACTGTTGAAGATGTAGAGCAACAGGAACTGCCATTCATAGTAGGTGGGAATGCAGAATGGTACAGCCATTTTGGAAGACAGTTTTTGTAGTTTCTTTGAGAGCTAAACATAGTCTGCCCATATGATCAAGCAATTTTGCTCCTAAGTATTTATCCAACTGATATGAAAATTTATGTCCATACAAAAATCTGTATGCAAATGTTTATGTAGCTTTATTTATAATCGCCAAAATGTGGGAGCAACCAGTGTGTCTTTCAGTAGGTGAATGGATAAATACACTGTGGTACCTTCAAAGAATAGAATATAATTCAGCAATAAAGAGAAATGAGCTGTAAAGCCATGCAAAGACACAGATGAATCTTAATTGATAAGTGAAAGTAGCTGGTGTTAACAGACCACAGGCTACATTATTCCGTTTCTATGACATTCTGAAAACAAAAACTTACAGATATGAGAAGCAGATGAGTGGTTTGCAGGGCGTGGAGCAGGGAGAACGTCAAATAGGTAAATCACAGTGAATTTTTTTTTAGGGCAGTAAGAGTGTTCTGTATGATACTGCAAAAGTAAATACATGACATTATGCACTTGTCAAACCTATAGAATGTAATAGCATGTAGAGAGTGAATCTTAATATATACCAATTTAAAAAAATCATTTATAAAGCTGGGGGATTCCTGTGTAGAATGTGGAATGTTACAAAACAATCCAACTGTATTACAAATGTATTACGTAAACTTTTTGCACTGAAGTAGGGAGGGGGAGGGGAGAGAAAGATGCTGACCTAAATAACTTTGGAAATGATCCAAGTAATTTTGGCCTATTAAACAGAGACAGAAGAAACTGCACATAAGCGCTCTTGCCGCTGAAGTTGTTTCCAATGGGGGTGTGAATGAACTATTCTGATAGTATACATACATATATGTGTTGAATAGTTGACTTAAGTATATGGTAGATGACAGAAGTTACAGATAAGGAGCGGAGGACAGAATGAGTTATGTGGTAATGGATTAGAGTTGAAGACAGTATGCACCTGTGGTTAGCCTAACACACACACAGATGGTTACATACAGATGTATTCCCAGATATCTGTTCTGTTTCTTCATTTTGCCAGCCAAATGGGCCTAGAAACAATGACACCCTAGTAGCAACCACCACACTGGTGTTTAGATCTTGGTTACTAATACCATTCTTCATTAAAAAGAACAAGGAATCCCTGGAAAAACATCTAACCCTGGGGCAAGAAATTCACAAGATGAACCTAGAGCCTCAGTAGTGCCAGGAAGTAAGGATGCTCTCAAAACCTACAATGATGGAGATATGTCAAAGGAACACAAGAGACAATGAAAGTGTTCCCAGTTGCCAAAGATGGAACAATTTGACCTATAAAATAAATAGTACTGGAGTTATACCCAAAGTGAAATACCCATGAATCCATATAAATGATTGAGCAAGTAAATAAATGTGGGAGAAAGGATAATACAGAAGAAGTTTAAATGATTTATGTAGCTATTTCATGTTCAAAGGAGTTAAGTGTGGACTGCACACAATTTCGAAATAATACAGCATGGAAGGTGAGGAAGAAAGTAATTTTTCAGTAGAGAAACATGACAAACACTGCCTCATGTAGCTGCTCAAATTAACATTGGTAGTGGTAAGTCACATTGATCGTATTTACACTTGATAAGAAGTGATGAGAATGGCACTTTATCCTTGTTGGTTTTTCTCCCCACACCCTGTAACTTCAGTTTAATCCTGGAAAAAACTTAAGTCTCAGTAGCTGAAGATTCTGCAAAACGCCTGACCACTAGTGCTCTAAACGTTGAAAGTTATGCAAAACAAGGAACCTGTGGAGATGTGACAACTAAATGTTAATTGTGGTGTCCTGGATGGGATCCTAAAACAGAAAAAGGACATGAAGATAAAGCAAAGGAAATCTGAATGAAGTATGGACTTTAACGTGGTATCAGTATTGACTCATTAATTTTGACAGATGTGCTGTAATGTAAGATGGTACTTACAGTAGAAATGTGGGGGTGGTATATGTAAGGTGTAGATACTATCTGCACAGATTTTTTGGAAATCTATTATAGAAGAAGTTTATTTGAAAGTTAAAAAAAAAGACACCTGAAATTTTTGTTTTAGGTTTGTGAAAATACAAGCTTTATTCATAAGCCTTCTGCCATCACAATTACCGCAGTTATAAAGTTAATTAAATATCCTAAGTCAGTTAAATAAAGGAAGGTTGGTACCTTATCAGAACATACAGTTTTCTTTTCTAATGCATGTGGAGAGATCACATACATTGATAATGAATACATTGTGTTACAAGTAAATGGTGTTGCAGTTGATCTCCTTTAAGGATGATAGAGATTATAGATGCATACAGTAGAGCATATAAATGCCTGTGGTCTAGTTGTCACCAGTTAATACTGCAGGAGTTCTGTTTATGACAGGCACGCATGAAGAAAAGATTGAAGATTTCAGGGAATGACTTTTCTGAATGCCATTCTAACCTGCTTCCCTTTATCAATGGTTCTGATGGAGCTTCGTGGAGAAAACTTGAAAGATAAGGGGAAGACCCCCCACCCTTCACCCAGCACAGATTCCCTTTCATTTCTTTGATTACTTCAAATATTTCTTCCTCTCTCTTTCTGATGTTCCCATCATAGGTGTGTTACTCCGTTTGTAATTATCCTAACGTTTTAGGGTATTCTGTTTTTTCATTATTTTTTTCTCTTTGCATTTCAATTTTGAAAGTTTCTGTTGACCTATCCTTAAGTTCACAGATTATTTCCTGGGCAGCATTGAGTCTGCCCAGGAAAGAATCAAAAGCATTCTTCATCTGTTAAGTGTTTTTGAGTTCTACCTTTTCCTTTTGATTCTTTCTTAGTTTCCATCTCTCTGCTTGTTTAACTCATCTGTTCTTACATGTCATTCACTTTTTCCTTCAGTGCCTTTAACATATTAGTTGCAGTTATTTTAAATTCCCAGTTTGTTGACTCCAAGATCTCTGTTGTATCTGAGTCTGGTTCTGAGGCTTGTTTTGTCTTTTCCTGACTGTTTTTTGCCTTGTAATTTTCTGTTGAAAGGTAGACATAAAATATCAGGTGAAAGAAGCTCTTGTAGATAGGCCTTTTGTGTGAGGTTTTATGTTTTCTTGCAGAGAGGCTGTATTTACTGTTTGCTGTAGTGGTTGCGTAAGAGGCTAAAACTTCCTTTAGTATTCTTGTTTTTCTCTTTCCTGATGTCTTTGGGTTTTTCTAGAGATGCATAAACAAGGTCTGAGGCTTGTTCTTCAAGTTGTAGTTCTATTATGTAGGAAGCTTACTGATGTGGTGGTAAGATGAGGGCATGGGAAAGTGTTTTATGTGATTAGTTCTTGGACTTTTTGTTGAGTTGGGTATTTCTCTTTTCGCACATGGAAGGCCATGGGGTGGGGGTGGGGGTGGAGGTGAGGGCTTGAGTTGAAGATTTTCCTTTTCCCGTTTGGAAAGTGAGAGGGATCTGGAATTGGTTTTCCCCTTTGCCCAGGCTGGGTAGGCCCTGGGAAAATAATTTCCTTTGAGGGCAGGCCTTGTGAAGAAAAGAGAGTTCTGGTTGTGTTTCAAAATGGTTACCTTTCCCCTCTCTCCCTGGAACCAGGAGGGGATTTTTCTGTGATTTTCAGTGTCACAGTGAGAACCTTAGGAAAGGGTGGGGAGCCTCTTAACTAGGCCTCCTCAGAAGTTTTAACTCTCAAGCTAACCTGCATATTGGCTCCAGCTTGGACTTCTGTTCCCAGTAAGTTGTGATTCTCTACCTGCCTTCCTGCCTTGTTTTCAGAGCAGCAGTTTGCTCTGTAACCTCAATTTTCTCACGAATCTCAGGAGAACTGTTGACTGTCGGGGTGGTGGTGCTTTTTGTCCTTTCAGATTTGTTGTTGTTGTTGTCATGAAGTAGGAGTGAGGACTTCCAAGCTGTCTACGTGTCGGACCAGAAACTGGAATTCTCATTTGTTACATATGTATGTATATTGAGAGGTTTTTCTGTACAATTTTGCTTCAGGCAAAAGTGAAAGGTTTTAGTGCTAAAATCTGACATGTAAAAAAAATCTTTCAACATTTAAATTTTGTTTCAGGTTTCCCTAGTTTTTAATCTGTTTTTATAACAGCTGCCGTAGTACTTTGTGGTCTTTGCCCAATTCAGTGTGTGGTGAAAGAATCCCACATAAGAAAGGTCTTTCATGAGAGATATGTCTTTGGCTTTTAAGTCGGTTTTAATGTTAAATGAATCCCTATATGTGTCTTGGCAATATCTGAACAACAGCTAAAGTAATTATCATGTTATCAAGAAAATAAATTTGCAGTTGTTTAATGTATTCAGCAAAAAAATCAATGCAACAGCAGTTGTCAGATAATTTGAGCAGTGAATTTATAGAAGTAATTTTAATTTACATCCAGGAATGCAGGCAGTTTTTGTCCAGCAATTGACATTTGATTGACTAAGCTTAGGAAACAACATGGACAGCATCCTGTGGAATTTCTTTGTAGTGGACAAAATTGGACATAATAAAATGAAAAGAAACTAGACAAAAGGGCTTAGAGTTTTACTACAGTGTATTTGTCATGTGAGAGTTAAACCAAGTGAGCACTTTGCTATAATTTAAAAATAAATGATAAAATTTTACTTATCTATTATATAATTGTAGCAAATTATTTTGTCTCTGACAAGGAAATGGTGAGGTTTTGTGCCTTAGATTTCCCCGCATCTCCCGGAGTCGGTGACGCAGATGCTGCCGTGAGATGTCTCTCTTTCAGATGTTTGCCTATTCAGGGCACAATTATTCCTGTCTTGAAATAGAAATTATCTTTTAATGAACTCCATTTGAATTTCCTTTCCTTATTTTTATACTCATCTCATTGAATAACATAATCTTGGAAAAGATTAACTTGTATTATTTCACAGTTGCGTCTCCAACACTATCTTAATGTAATCTCTTCATATTTTTTTTGGCTATTCATTGGTTTTACACTATTCTTTTCAAGTTTTTACATGCAAATGTAATAAAAAGGCTCTGCTTACTCTCTTTTCAAGACCATTAATGAAATGCTAAGGACTGACTGAACACCAGTCCCTGGGCACTGTGCTAGATTCCCTCCTCATGCGATGGACAGTTTTTTAATGTCCCATTTCTTGGGTTCCTCTTGACAGTTTGCAGTCCTTTCAGGAGTCATCCAATCAAAATTAGTGTGAATAAATTTTTAAACTGAGTTTTTGTAAGGGGCTGTAATAACTGCTTTACTAAAGTCTAGTGCCCATGATACTGATTTTGTAGAGCACATTCATTATTTAAAAAAAGATTAACCAATCACATAGGTCTAGAATGACTAACATTGATCCTGATTTTCTAACTATTCATAGGAAGCAATAAGAATATCATTTTAGTGTCATGTTTATTACAAATGACTCTATAATGTAACAAAGATTGTTAATGTGGAAATTTCCAGGTGATTAGTTATAAGAAGAAAGTTGTTATAAATGAATGAGAGATTTTTTTAAACTGCTAAGTGGGCTTTCAAGACCCTAGGTGTTTTATTCCTTTAGAGATGTGTTTTCCTTAATTAGGCCTTAGTCTTCATTATAAGTAGGTATGAAAATGAAATATAATTTTGGAAAATGATGAATTTGGAAACTGAATGTAAATATTTAATATAGAACTTTGTGTCCCATAGCTATAAAGTTTGTAAATCTATATATTTTAAGTGTTTTACATCTAATTTCTATTATACAAAATGCAATAATTGTATTTTGTTTTGTTTTTGAGATGAAGCCTCACTCTGTTGCCCAGGCTGGAGTGCAGTGGTGTGATGTCAGCTCTCTGCGACCTCTGCCTCCCATGTTCAAGCATTTCTCCTGTCTCAGCCTCCTGAGTAGCTGGGACTACAGGCACATGCTAACATGCCCAGCTAAATTTTGTATTTGTAGTAGAGTTGGGGTTTCACCATATTGGTCAGGCTGGTCTCAAACTTTTGACCTGAGGTATCCACCTGCCTTGGCCTTCTGAAGTGCTGGGATTGTAGGTGTGAGCCCCTGCACCCGGCCAATAATTATATTTTTGTAGCAACCACCCAGTGAATATGCTATTCTTAGATTGCCAAACCAAAGGATTTCTTTTTCCACAAATCAAATTGTATGTTTTACAGATTTACTGTCAATCAAACCTTAGACCACTCAATTATCAACAATGTAAGCCAACACTTTAACCAATTTTTAAAATAAACAGTTTAGATCAGGGTTTAGCAGTCTATAGCTCACAGGCCAAATCTACTCATCCTGATTCATGTTCACATTGTGTGTGGCAGCTTTCTTCCTGTGACAGCAGAGTTGACTGGTGCTACCACGTACCCCAGAGACCTCGGAGCCTAAAATATTACTGTCGGCCTCTTAGAGCAAAAAGGTTTAGATCTCTGGTGTGGATTAACATTGACTATTATTAATATTTATTATAGATTGATACAAATAAGGGACACCTGTGGACAACGGGGTATCTGAGACACATGGTTAAAAAAACACGGCGTTGGCTGTTGTTGAATGTGTTCTTTTGTAAAGTAATGTTCCCAAGGCCCTACATTTGTACTGAACTCTCCCTCTGTGATAGGAAATGGGCTTATTCTAACATGGTCTAATTCTGGTATGCATATGCAAGGTCCAATTTGTATAAAACACCATGAATACAACACTGTTACTATCAGATGAAGTGACACATACTGGGATGTGTGCCATAAATATGCAACAGAAGACTTAGGTGTGTGTTGACATCTAAGTAAATATGTACGACAGATACTGAAACTCACATACTCAGTCATTTGATGAATATTTATTGAGTGTCTATTAGGTGTGAGCCACTCTTTTTTCTGTCCTAAGATAAATTATCTGCTCTGATGGAGTGTTTCTCTCATTGCAGGAGGGAGACTGACCCACAAAGTAAACATGTAAATATGCAGTGTATTGGGATGTTAAAAAGAATGAGTCATGATAGGCTGAGGGAAGATTGACAGTGGGCATGTAATATTTATATAGATTGGTGAGAAAGGGCAGAAACATTGAGAGAAGGAGGGGAGTAAGCCAAGCACACATGCTTCAGAAAAACGTTTAGGCTTGAGAGAACAGCAGTTGCGCATGTCCTGAAGCAGCAGTGGTTTGGCCACCTCTGAGGAACAGTAGGAAGCCAGTGGGATTCCAGAGATCATTAAGGAGGCTGTCAGTCAGTGATGTGGCCTTTGTAGGCCTGTGTAAAGACTCTAGTCTGAGTGAGAAACAAATCATGGGAGAGTTTGCAGTTGAGGGATTAACCTGATATAATTTGAATGTTAACAACGGACTCTGGATGCTGTGTGGAGAATGGCCACAGGGGTGATTGTGGAAGTGGAGACGCTGGTTAGGAGGTGATGACAATTGTCCTGTTTCCTCTCTACCAAGTGGTGACTTGGATGGGAGGTGGCAGAGACAGTGGTGGGTCATAAGGATCCTGAATTTTTTTTAACCTCAAGATAAAAACTCTAGAGTTCCTTATATATTATATATGGGATATGTCAGAAAGAAGAGTCAAGGATCTCTCCAAGATTTTTGGCCTGACCACTGGGATGCAGGAGCTGCCATTTACTGAGGTGAAAAATACTGTCGGAGGAACAGGCTTAGCAACAAAATCAAAATTTTACTTTTAAAATTCTGGGGTGTAATTGTAATAGAGATGAAACGCAAAGACATTCTGTTGGTGAGTACGACACTTCAGCAGACATAGATTTCACCTGGGATTCAACATATTGTCAATGAAATCATACAGTCAGGATATTGTGACTTGTGAGGATTATCATTTTTTTTCTAACATGCAAAGATCCAGCTGTATTTCAAAATGAAGATAAGCAAACCTACTCTGTCAAAATGGAGCTTTTTCATAGGACTGCATTATTATTGAAATATTTGTCTTTATTCAAAATGGTTTCTTTTTGTGTGTGAGCATTTTATGTGAAACCTATCACAATCAGGTGTAACAGATTATGTTTTTGGTGAATGCATAAGCCCCTTCTGAACAGATAATTGGCAAGTTGCCGCATCCAATCTCAGTAGAAAAGAGATTTCAGTCTCTTTCTTTCTGGAATTTGCAGGTGGGAAGGAAACTAACGTGGACATGGTGGTTTGACTTTTGGTGCGTTCTTCTTTCTTTTTCCTTCAGTCAAACTAGGAATCATTTAAGACTCCTTACTTAAAAGAATCCAAATAAAGTGCGTGCAAGTTGATGTTTTATGTCCCCATTACCAAATCTTTTTATAGATAGAATCAAGAATAATGATATTTTATTATTAAAAGTTACAGTTTTTTGGCTTTGAAATTCCTGGACACATCTCAATATAAATAGACATAATAAGACCAAATGCTTTGAATAAAAAGCCACCACTCAATGTGTTGTAGTGAAACAGTAGTATATCGCAGTTTGGAAAATAAAGAATTGTTGTTAGGGAAGACGTGCCATATTGTTGCACTAATTATCTTTGAATCAGTCAAGCACAATGTCAGTCAGTGGCTGCATGAGCAACCGTGGAAGCAATGACTATAAATCAAGGATCCAGGTCAATGTCACCTCTCTGTAAACTTGCTGTGTCATGTTGGGTAAGTCACTTTCCCTCTTTGAATCTCAATTTCCTCATTAGCTCGGAGAATGATTGGGTTTTAATAAGAAGTCATATTTTTTGATTCTTAATATGGCCTTCGTTTGTGACATGATCTCTTTATTCTGGCTGCTATAAAAAATTACTAACTGGATGGCTTACAAACAATAAAAATTTATTTCTCAGTGTTTTTCCAGTTCCAGTGTTTAAGTCTAAGATCAGGAACCTAGCAGATTTGGTGTCTGGTGAGTAGATGTTGCCATCTCCCTGTGTCTTTACATGGTAGAAAGAGGGCAAGAGAGTGTCCTGGTGTCTTGATTAAAAGGGCACAAATCCCTTCATGAAGGCTCTGCCTTCATGATTTAATCACCCTCCGAAGGCCCCTACCTTCTAGTGCCAGCACCGTGGGGGTTAGGATTCCAACATATCAATTTTGGGAGACACAAACATTTAGAACACAGCACATGTTATTATCTCACAATAAGGTTTTGGCTTCTGATGAACAGCATGCATCCCTAAGTCCCAATTTAGGTAGTTAATATTGAAGGATTCCCTGGGAGAAATGGTTTTCAACAAGGACAAACCAATTCAAAAATGGAATAGCCACCTTTCATGGATGGTGGGTTAGAAATGCTACATACGTATTCATCGGGTGAGATGTATGGTCAATGACTTCCTAGGAAGATTTCTTCTGTTTACTTTGAATCATAGATCATTATAAGCTCACTTTGTTTTATGACTCTCTTTGTGGATATTTTACTCTGAAATTTGTAATGTTTTTATATGGAAGAGTTAGTAAATATCAGTTTGGAGGAATTTAATGATAGATTTAAAAAAAAAACTGAGAAGGCCATATTTCTTACCTAAATTTAGAAATGAGCATGCAGTCACGCCCCATATAATGATGTTTCAGTCAAGGACAGATGGCATATTATGACAGTGGTTCCATGAGATTATTATGCAGCCGAGAAATCTGTATCATCTGATGGCATGGTAGCTGTTGTACTTGTGTTTGTAGCAATGCCAGTGTAAACAAACCTACTGTACTTTTCTTTGTTATTATAGCGTACTACCTCTACATATAAAACAAAAGAGTTCACTTTAAAACAGCCTTGGCCAGCTCCTTCAGGAGGTATTCTGGAGGAAGGCCTGGTTGTCAGAGGAAATGACGGCTCCAAGCATGTTGCTGTTCCTCAAGACCTTCCAGTGGAACAAGGTGGGGGGAGGGGAGACTGATGTTAGTTCTGATCCTTGCAGACCTACACTAATGTGTGTGCTTGTGTCTTCGTTTTCAATAAAAAATGGAAAAAATTAAAACTAGAGAAAAACTTCTAGAATAAGGATGTTAAAAGAAACTTTTGTACAGTTATACACTCGTGTTTTAAGCTAAGTGTTACAAAAAAGTCAATGTTAGAATTTTAAATTTTATAATGGTTATAGTAAGATAAGGTTAATTGAAGAAAGAAAAATGTTTTAAAAATAAATTTAGTGTAGCAAAAGTATACGTGTTTATAAAGTATACAGTGGTGCAAGATAATGTCCTAGGTCTTCACATTCACTCACCACTCACTCACCGACTCACCCAGAGCAACTTCCATTCGTGGTAAATGCATTCTACAGGTATATGATTTTCTAAAATCTTTTATTGTATTTTTACTGTTCAGTTTCTACATTTAGATACTTAAATGCTGACCGTTGTGTTAAGACTGCCTGTGGTATTCAGCATAGTAACATGCTGTACAGGTTTGTAGTGTAGGAGCAACAGGCCACACCATGTATAGCTACTGACTATATATGGTGTGTAGGAGGCCATACTATCTAGGTTTGTGTAAATGCACTCTGGTGTTCCTGCATTGATGCAATCCCCTAATAACATAATTTTCAGAATGTGCCCCCTTTGTTAAGTAATTTATTAGTGTAAAAGGGATATAAAGAAGTTTTGACTAAGCCTGTCTATAGATGCAGCCAGTGTGGATGAATATGAAGCATAGCATGGTTATGTCTGCCTACAAATACTTTCTCCCTGCCTCCCACTTAGATGATTTGAAACTCTCATATATTTGAGTGAGATTATAAGAGGCGCAGCATTGCTATGAGAAAGTTTCCATTGAAACATACTTGTGTTTCCTGAGTTGAGGGGCTAGGTTATTTGGGAGGTTGGCTTCTGTTCTAGATTTCTTCCATCTGCATGTTAACATGGATGTCGTTGAGAAATAAACTAGGTCTCTTTGTGTTTTTCTGTAAAGCATAAAGGTTTGGAGTATCAGTGGAATGGTCATAGAATGGGGTAGTATGAGAATGTTAATACAGCATATAAGGTCAGGATCCAATGGTGGGATGCTTAGATAAGGTGTATTAAAAATGGAGAAAGATTAAGAAAAATAGGTAAATGTTTGCACATTGAGTACTTTGCCTACTTCACAGCTTTGTTTCCCATATTCTTGACCAAGGTCTTTGAATTTGAATTATCCTAAGACTATTATAAATTCACCCTCCTCGAGGAAAATGAAGTTAAACACTTTAAACATTTTTGTACATGTTTATGGGGTACAGTGTGATGTTTCAATGCATATATACATACTATAATGATCAAATCAAGGTACTTAATATATCCATTCCTTCAAAACTTTATCATTTGTTTGTGGTGATAACTTTCATGGTTTTCTTTTCTCACTCTCTTGGCGTATACAATACATTGTTATTAGCTATAGTCACCCTACTGTGTAATAGAGCATCAGAACTAGTCACCCTACTGTGTAATAGAGCATCAGAACTAGTCACCCTACTGTGTAATAGAGCATCAGAACTTATTTGAACGTCTTGGTGCCTCTTGATCAACCTCTTTTCATTCTTCCATCCTTTACACCTTCTACAGCCTCTAGTAACCACTATTCTACTGTGAGATCAACTTTTTAGATTTCAAATATAAGTGAGATCGTGTGGTATTTGTCTTTCTGTGCCTGGCCTATTTCCCTTAACATTATGTCTTTTAGATTCATGTATGTTGCTACAAATGACAGGATTTCATTTTTGTTTATAATTGTATTCTATTGTGTGTATACCACATTTTCTTTATGCATTCATCTGTAGATGGACATTTATGTTGATTCCATCTCTTAGCCATTGAGAATAGTGCTGTAATAAACATAGGCATGAGCATAGCTCTTTAACATAGTAATTTCAATTCCTTTTGCTTTATACCCAGCAGTTAATTTTTTGGGTCATATGGTAGTTCTGTTTTTATTTCTTGGAGGAACTTTAATACCGTTTTCCATATGAATTTAGTAAAGGTGAAGGATACAAAATCAACATACAAAAATTGATAGCATTTCTATACACTAGTAGTGAAATACCTGGAAAAAAATCTAGAAATAAATTTAACTGAGGAGACAAAAGATATCTACAATAAGAACTACAAAAAATTAATGAAAGAAAGTGAAGAAGACATAGTAAATGGAAATATATATCTCTTTCATGGATTAAAAAAATTAATATTGTTAGAATATCTGTACAACCCAAGGCAATCTTCAGATTCAGTGCAACCTATCAAAATGTCAATGACATTCTTCACAGAAATAGAAAAAACAATCCTAAAACTTGTATGATACCCCAAAGTTTCTGAATAGCCAAAGCCATCCTGAGCAAAAAGAACAAAACTGAAAGCATCATACTATCTGACTTCAAAATGTACTACAAATGTACAGTAACCACAATAGCATGATAATGACATAAAAACAGACGCACAGACCAATAGAATGGAACAGGGAGTACCGAAGTAAATCCACACGTTTACAGTCAACTGATTGTCCATAAAGGTGTCAAGAACACACACTGGGGAAAGGACAGTCTCCTCAATAAATTGTGCAGGGAAAGCTCGATATCCACATGCAGACAAAACTAGACCTTTAGCTTTGACCATAAACAAAACCTAACCAAAAATGAATTCAAGACTTAAGGACTTGAAACTATAAAAACTACTAGAAGAAAACGTAAAGGAAACACTTAATTGACACTGGTCTGGGCAAAGATTTTTTGAATATGATCTCAAAAGCATGGGCAGCAAAAGCCAAAATGAACAAGTGGAATTATACCAAACTAAAGAAGCTGCTCAGCAAAGGAAACAATACTTAGAGTGAAGAGACAACTTTACAGAATGGGAGAAAATGTTTGTAAACTATGTACTTGACAAGGGGTTAATGTCTAGAATATATAAGGAACAATGCTTTGATTTAAAAATGGGCAAAAGACCTGAATTAACCATATCTCAGAAGAAGACCCGCAGGTGACCAGCAGGTATATGACAAAGTGCTTAATATCGGTAATCATCAGGGAGATGCAGGTCAAAACCACAGTGAGATATGCCCTCCCTTCAGTTAGAATGGCTATTACCAAAAAGGCAAAAACTAACAAATGCTGGTGAGAATGAGAAGAAAGCGGAACTCATACGCATTTGTTGGGAGTGTAAATTAGTAAGCACATTTTATATCCAAATTTGTCTCACATAAAAAAAAGTATATCACATGAAGCTTGACACTGATGAAAAGAATCCTAATTTTAAAAGAAACTTAGAAATGTTAACATACTCAATATTGTAAAGGAGTCAATTCTCCCTGAACAAATTGACATTTTTATGGAAATCAAAATATTGAAGGGATTTTTTGGGGTGGGAACTAGTTAAACGAATTACCTTGCTCATATAAAAAAAGCGACAGGGCAGTTCTTCACACAGGGTTTAATGCAGTATTCATTAGGATGATGCAGTGTGCAATACTTGTGCATGTATTGAGTGTAAAGCAGCCCAGTAGCTGGACATGTGGGCTCTGGAGGCAGATCACCTAGATACATATCTTGCCTTTGCCACTTACTGGCTTTGGGATCATGGGAGAATTATTTAGTATTTCTAGGTTTTGTCTTTTTCATCTGAACAGTAAAATAGTATTTATCTTGTAGAATTGGCCTGGAGATTAAATGAATTATCACACTTGGAGTGCTTAAGGCAGTGTCAACTAGTGACAGTGTTACTACCATGTCCCTCAGCTCCAACAATGAACAAAACCGGAAGTCCAGAAGTGGGCTCAAATGCATGCAGGAGTTTAGTATGTAATACAGGTGTATTGTAAAACAATAAAGCATTACTCACTAAGTGGGTGCTCAGAAACCTGACTCGCCATGTGGAGAAACATTGTGGATATTCCTTTTTTAAACAATTCCTGACGGACCCATTACTTAAAGGTCTAAAAATCTTAAGATATACCATTTTCTTAAATTACACATGTACTTAACATCTGACTAAGCAATCCAAATCCTAGGTAGTTACCAAAGATAGATAAAAGCGTATGTCCACACAAGGACTTGTACCCAAACAGTCTCCGGAACTTTATTCATGATAGCCCAAACAGAATACAACACAAGTGTCCATGAACAGGTGGATGGGTAAACTGATTGTGATATATTCATATACTAAATGAAACACCCAACACTGACAGCAGTGAACTAGCAACGTGGTTGAATCTCAAAAGCACGATACTATGTTAAAAAAGCCACACATGAAAGACAATATACCATACGATTCTATTTATGTGAAAATGTAGAAAAAGCAAAGTACAGAGATCGAAAGCAGGTCAGTGGTAAGCCACTGATGCAGGAAGGAATTTGAATGCAAAAGAGCATGTGGGTTATTTGGGGAGTAACAGAAATGTTTTACATTTTGGTAGTGGTGGTGATACAATGGTATGCCTTTGTCAAAACTCCAAATTGTACATCCAGTTGTATACTTAAAATTGGTGAATTTTATTGTATGCAAATTACATCTTTCTAAAGATGATTTTTTTTTTTTTAAATTAAGACATAGAAGCTATGGTACTTTTAAAGCATGCCTCTGATATTCTTCTGTACTCCTCCCTTCAAATGGTGGAGCTCTGTTATTTTCCTTGAATCTGGTCTCTGGTTGCTTGGCCAAGATAATATGACCTTAAGAAACTGGCAGATTCCACTTTCTGTCTTTTGAGATACTTGCTTTTTGGAACCTAGCCACCAAGCAGAGCCACATGGAAGGATCTCAGCCAACAGGTAGAATCAGCTGTCAGATGGACTAGTGAAGAAGCTTTTGAGATGACTCCGGTTCCAGGCACTGTCTGATTGTAACTGTGTGAGAGATTCGAAATGAGAACCACAGATGAGGCCAATTTCCAGAACCGTGAAAGACAATAATAGGTGATGATTGTGTTCAGCCATAATGTTTTGGATTGATTTGTTACGCAGTGTCAGATACCTGGTATAAAAGATTTGGCAGAAAATGTGGGATATTAAAATAATTTCTGAACGGGAGAAGCTTTTCTGTGCATGATATAAAATGTATAAGCTAGGGGAAGAAATATTGATAAGTATATCAATAAAAATTACATGAGGAATAAACTTGAGTGACCTATTGCACAGAATGGTGAGTATATGAAATCATGCATTGCATGTTTTCAAATTGCTAAGAGTAGATTTTAAATGTTTTTACCACAAAAAAATCATATTATGTGGTAGATTTATTAGCCTGATTTAATTGTTCCACATTGAAAACATTTATCAAAACTCTACCCCATAAATACATACATATAATCATATATAAATTTTTAAAATTTTAAGTTTTTCTGTCATAAAAAATATCAGGTCTTTTTTTGTTTCTCAAACATTGTGGGAAAAATGTTCTTTCATGTACAACATGGAATTTAGTGGTTTTACTATATCATGAGCATTCACAAATCAATGAGAAAAACTAGTTGTAACACTCTATGCATTAGGATTAGGTGAGAGAGTCTGTACCCTTTAGTCATTCAAAGATCTAGGCTTTTTCATGTAGATTCTTTGTAGTACTGTAAGATCCCAAAGTCCTACTACATTGCCTGAATTTGGATGCTGGATGATGGAAGAGAGAGATTGTGTAGGACTGTCCACGGAGTTTATGGCCAGGCCCAGAAGTGACACGTGTGTGTGTGTGTACACGCATGCGCCTATGTGCTACATTGGTTAAATGGTGCTTGTAAGATGCAGTGGTTATGTGAGGGTATAGAAGGATTCACTGAAAATGATTAAAGCAAATTTGGTAACTGCATTCATTTTAGAGTTGTAATATTATTCGGTGCTCAGAAAACTTTGTGTTCTTTTCAAACAACCCTGTCAGATCTTCTCTTTGTATTTCTTTTGCATTATCTAGGCAACTTTTACAAAGATGTCCTTAGTCTCAGAAATCTGCTTTAACTATTTCTGCAATTTGGAGGCTTTGCATTTTTAAATAAAAACAGCACAGTAAGATATTACTCTCATTTGTGTTAGAAGAAATAAAAAAATCACAAATTTAAGAGGATGTATTAACATTTCAGGCCAACATTTTTCATAGAACAAAAACTACTTGTATGTTTCTGGTCATTCATGTATCTCAAGAGATAATACACTTAGAAAAGGTACATTGAGATTTCATTTATTTCCATAAATTTTTTTGGATAATTTGGATCAACACATTTTGACATCTGTCTCTTAAGAATTGTTTTAATAAGAAACACAATGGTATACATTGATTATTTGTATTTATTTCAATAAAAAGTTAAAATAGGTAACATTACAGGTTTTAAAAATAATCTTCCCATGCATATTGAAGAAAGCAATCAGTAAAAGTAGATCTGAAGCATCCTTACTCAAACATAATCAGGTGCACTGGTGTAAAATATTTCTTGACACCCTCTTCAGTAATACCTGCGTTCCAGTTAAACAGATTTTTTTAACCTAGTTCCATACTGCCATGCACTCTCATCTTTGTGGCTCTGAGTGTGAATGTACCTCATCATATTTTGTACCAGAAAAATGGAACTCCTACTCGTGAACCAATGGCCAGATCAGCTGTTTTTTCCTCTGTGGAATTATTGCTATTCCTTCGTACAGATTATTTTTGAAAATAAACTAAATACAAGCAGGTTTTAATAATGACAACATCTTAAAAAAAGTAAATACCATTTTCTCCTGCTCAGATAGAATCTCCATTTGTCACCTTTCCTTAGATTTTATACTTGATGGTTGTCAGCCTTTCTGGGATCAGCCTGACCCCACAGAGAGTTGCATTATTCTGTTTTCCTTCCTCAACTGCCACTGGCCTTCCAGGTTACCTTAATGCCCAGATCACTTAGGTTATGCTAAAGGTATGCAACTTGATAAAAAGTTTTCTTTTATCTTGGAAATATTAATAAGCAAACCAACTCTATATATGTTACATAAAACTAGAAAACCGTGATTCCTGATTAAGGCAATGTTGATAATTATACAGTCTGCTATATACTAGGATACACATGGGTGTCAGAATTCTCAGGTATAAGGAAGAGCCAGGATTGAGGAAACAGACACTTAAGTAAGAAATAATAGAGAAAACTTGTATGTTGCTCTGTTCATTATTACAGTTTTCATGTTTATCCGTAAGGTTAGCAACTGAGAATCCTGGCAGAGTGGTAGGACCATACAGGGTGACTATACAATTTATTGCCAAAAGCAGGACACTTTTGAGAGTGAAAGGTTGTGCCCTTAGCAAGTGCCCTGCAGGATTACAGGCAGAAATCAGGACTTTCTTTGGCAAACTAGTCCCAGATGAACATATGGTCACCATAAATTAAGCAGAGGATGAAAGAACAAGGCAACAGCAAGTAGGTCTGAACAGGTAGGTAGAATGCATTTAACCTTAAGTCAAAGGTCATGGGAAAATTTTCAGAGCAAAATAGGGAAGAGAAACAGCGGAATAAGGGCAGCCAATTCTAAGCAAAGGCATTATTAAGCCAGCTCAGTAGATGATGAAAACCCAATCCCCTGGACAAACTGAAGAACGAGGGAGGCAAAACTTACAATCTGTAATTATGCTACCAATGAAGTGAGGGAATTGTGGTATTAAGACTCCAACACCAACCCTCAATGACATTAAGTGTCACTGAGGATTGCTTCTGGAGGACAGAATTCATCTTTGCTTGTTGGAAGCTTTCTGAGGTTCTGAGAAAAAAACCCCCAGGCCCAGAACTGCGGATGCTGGCAGTTGGAAATCTGTGACAGAGGCCTGGGTATGTCCCCCTGAACACCAACTGTGTATTTCGATTTCTGTTTCTATGGTCACGGTCTGCAACAACGTGGCTGTGAAGGGTAGTTTTAGCTTGAGAAAGATCAATTATTCTAGGTAAAATGATCTTTGCTACCCATTTTTGATTGATCAATATCCCTGGGATGAAGCAGTCTGTATTTGTTACCCCGTCTTGTTCTAGAAATTGGTCTCTGTTTTAGGAGAGTTTAAGACAGACTGGTAAACATTTAAAAATGTTTCAAAGAAGTTTTAAATTCTAGTCTCATAATTATATAACAGAATATGAGGCAGTTTTGTTGGGTGATTCTTTAGAGTTTTAAAAGAGTATTTTTTTTGTGTGTAGAAAAGCAGGGGACTGGACTAGAAGGAAATAACACAACTGTTTCAAAACTCCCATGTCAGGGGACTGTGTGGGAAGCCTGTTGGGAGGCTTTTCTTTTACATTTCCAGACTGATAATTTGTTTAATTCTGAGACTACTCTTCAACTCCAGTGAGAATTTGGACACTGTCTTTACCATAGAAAAAGATTTCAAATGACTCTATTTCTTTATGGCCACCTCCGCTATGGTGTTATTTAATGTTAACATGGTATTTGAGACTTTTTTTTCCAGTGTAATTTTTAAAGGAAAAAATTTTTATTGAGTTTAATAAGTGAATTTAGGAATTAAGTTCTTTTTGTTTGTTTGCTGGGTTTCTTTTTCAAAACAATTTCTTTAGTGCCAGAACAGCGGTGTGGGTCTTAGAAGGGTATAGAACAGATTTGATCAGGAAAAGCTGGGGTCAGGGACCTAGGCAAACCCAATACAGTGAGGATATAAATTAGGCACAGGCCTCATTGCTGAAACTGAGAATTCACACATGCAAATAGAACCTAACGTTCAAAGGATATGTAGAAGCTAACAGGAATATGTACTTGTACACATAAGTCAGCACCAGGTATATGCAGCCACAGTAGACAGAATGTTTTTTTATATGTGGATATCCAGATTTGTGATGAGTGTCAGGAAGGGCTCCAGCCTCAGAGCTAGGATACAGAGCGTGCCTCTCGGCCAAGGAAGAGAGTTTGGAAGAAATCATTAAGTACAGCGTGTAGCTCCAGTGGTACTCTTTAGACCTAGGTACAAGATCCCATGATGGGAAGCCATTCCTGAAGCTGGATTTGAACTCAGTAGTTTGGCAGAGGCCCAAGGACCAGGATTGGAGCACAGGGAAATGTCAAGAGGAGCCAGATGAGTTGGTGTTGAATCATCTCAACTCTGTCAGTATCTAGGGCTAAGGGTAGAGCTAAGTCTGCCTCTATGGATTAAATGTTCCAGCTGAGTGTCAAAGAGAGCATAGCACGGGGAGGCAGCCATGCCAGTTCGTTTGGTTTTAGAATAATTGACTCAAACAGCATTTCCTGAAGGATCTTTCATGAATCACTATTCTTATGAGATTCTCTGTGAAGTAAGAGCTTTATTCCTACAGTCAGACTGGGAAATGCTACTTATCCCGTTTTTGAAGAATTGCACTGCACATTACCATGTTAAAATCTCTGAGAATTCCTGCAGTAAATATTTTTCCATCTGGTACCTGGGATATTACCATCCTACAGAGCCAGACTTCTGTGTGATACACACTGAGAGTAGCTGGATTACAGGACCCTTTTTTGCAGTCGCAGTCTTTAAAGGCTGAAAGTAGCTTTGTAAAGCTTTGTAAAGACTTAAATGGGCAAAGGCTAGAAACACTTTATCCATTACATCTTGAAGAAATTGAGATTTGGTAAGTCTGTTAAGAGAGGAAAACAGTCTGATTCAAAAAAGCTTTTGGGTTGTCATTAAGATAAAGGTTGTCAAGAGGTAAAGGGAATAGGGCATCCTTGTTTTATTCTTTGCTAACAGAAGTCGGGAAACAAGATGCCAGCTGGATTGCATTGGTGTGGCTTTAGGAGACTAAATGGAAAGAGGCAAATGTTTCAGGTGCTTCTCATTTCAGCACGTTGTCTCCGTTTATATGAATCAGTCTTAAGTGAGCTGGGCTGAACACTGGAAGAAAACAGTAACATTGAGCCCCCGCGTTGGGGGTGTGAATGGGGGTATCTGGAGACCTTGATCAGAGAGCGTTCTGTTAGTGGCATTTATAAAACACAAGCCGTTAAAATGGGATATCACATATTCAACTAGTATATATCCAGCATTAACTTAATGTTGTTAATTTATAGGCTTTTATTAAAATATTTTAAAAATCAGTGTTTCCTAGAGATACACTAGAAGAATTGTTACTGACTTGTGAGATCATTGGTGTACCATGTAAGACATTAGCTGTTTTTATTTTGACTGAATTTTTCTTTCTTTTATAAGTTAACATAATTTTGAGGATTCATGGTGCTTCAATTTATCTGACTTGCATCAAGAATTATGAAAATATGGCTGGGTGCAGTGGCTCGTGCCTGTAATCCCAGCACTTTGGGAGGCCGAGGTGGACAGATCACCGGAGGTCAGGAGTTCGAGACCAGCTTGGCCAACATGGTGAAATCTCGTCTCTACTAAAAATACAAAAAATTAGCTGGGTGTGGTGGTGGGCGCCTGTAATCTCAGCTATTCAGGAGGCTGAGGCAAAAGAATCACGTGAACCCGGGAGGCAGAAGTTGCAGTGAACCAAGATTGCACCACTATACTCCAGCCTGGGTGACAGCAAAACTCTGTCTCAAAAAAAAGGATTATGAAGATACCAGTCTCTAAAATTTTACATGTAATCAAGAAGCCACGTGGGAGTAGGTATCATAAGTTTGTCCATGTATCTATATATCAATTAGATATGTGTATTTGCAATAATATCTCTATTTACAAAACGAGAGGTTATATTATTTATTTTGACTGGGGAAAAACTCCCCACTTATTTTGTATTCAAAAATGATTTTGCTCTATTAGAGATATTAATCTAAATCTTTATAGGGTTATGAATTTTACTATTATAAATTCTCTATTATTTATAATTTTGGCCCAATTTTAATAAAGCCATATGTAAGTGTACATATGTGGGCCTTACATATATTAGCTATATGGGATATATATATTTGTTAAGATATATGCACATGGACTTAGACTTTATCAGCAATTTACAGATTTTATAATGTTGAAAAGAAGCATCTCATTCACCTCATTGAAGGTATTTTTTTTTTAATAAGAGCACTGCACTGATACATATATTTAGAATTAACTATTAAGTGAGCTCAGGAAGAAGTGCTTATTTATTCAGTATGGTTTCAAGAATCCTCATATAAGAAAACAGTTAACTTTTGTGCCAACATCTGAGCTGTAATTCAAGGAAATTATTCCATAATTCAGAAATCATCACTGCTTTAAACATGCTTCCAAAATTTGTGTTACAATGGAGATCTCTGAAATCTGAAGACTAAATGCTTCCAAAGTTTGCAGCATTCATAGTGTCTTTTATGTGTTTCCATTCTTTATGTCCTTTTATTTCTCAGTGCAAACCGACAAACTAGATCAGTTTACTACTGCAGAATAAAATAAAGGGCTTTGGAGCCATAAATTATCTTTAGCTAAGAATTTTAAAGCTTTTGGCAAATGTTAATTAACTGTACCTCCTACCAGCTCTGTGAGTAGTCACAGTTAGCGTGACATAACACCCATCCTATGGAGAATCAAATTGAATAAACATTTGAAAGGGAAAAGATCGAGTACATAGCTTCTCTTCCTGTAAATATTTTCATATATACAAGGAATACAATTGTACTTATTTCATACACCGAGTTCCAAGCCTAACCTATGTTTGCATAAAGTGTCTTTATAATATCTTGTGTTCAAAAATTTAAATTTTATTAAATTTTATGGATCCCATCTTGTTGGTAAAACAACCCATTGGTAATGTGGCAGCTATAAACCTATGAGTCAGTTTATACTTGGAAATATTTGACAGTGAGAAAGCAGAGGGCAGGAGTGGTTGACAGAAAGGTAGAAAAGATGGGACAAGTAAAACACGGGCAGAAGATGGTTTGCAGGGAGGGAGAAACACGTATTCAGCAGGGAATCGGAGTAGGAGATGAAACATTGCTTGGAGTTTGGACAAGGTGGGGAAGGTCAGATGTTGGACGTGGTGATCTTTGAAGTTGAGTGTGAGCAGCCCAGTGTGAGAAAAGAGAAACGGGGAATATGGCAGAGTTGGTTCTAAAGAACAAGAGTTAAAAAGAGAGCAAAAGGGAGCCAGTAATGAGGGAGGGGAGGGAAAGGAGAGGTTAGTGCGACTCTCAGGATTTCAGAATTTTCTGATTTGTATTGTGTTACGTAATTTTCTCGCATCACTCCCACTTTGAGAAAAGACAATGAAAGATCAGTGTCCTCACCTTTTGTTGCTGTTGGGTGGGAGTGGTTTATGTTTCTTCATATGACGCATCTATGCCGAGGCAGGCCTTGAATTAGTCCAGTCATGAGCATTTTGAATTTTTAAGTTCAGAGAGCCAAAGAGACGCATGTATGAAGTTTTAGGCTGGAGATTAGATTTTCCTCCACCCTCCAAAGCCTTCTCATATTGTAAGGAATCGAAGGATATCTGAAATGGGAGGGGGACAGCGACACTTGAGGATTTGGGATTTGGGGATTTTTTTTTTTTAATACATGTTTCTCTGAGGAGAGAGCTGCAGTTGTGAGCATGCCAATTAAGCCAGTATTAGAACACCTAATGGAGGTCTCATTCTCAGGAAATGAGATGATCTTGTGGAGAGTATAATATCAGCAGAATAGAAGGAAAATATGAATTTTAGTTAGAATACCCCACTGAAATGTAATAGAGGAAGGAAGTCTCAGAGTTGAAAAAATGCCAGGAATTTAGTAAGAGTCTCCAGTGTCCTTCACCGGGGTTTTTTGTGACCTCGAAGACACACAGAGCTTTCATTATGTGCCAGAATGCCCGATGGTCCAAGAATTCTTACAGAGCAACATAGAGAGTTATTGAGAATTTGGTGACGCAGGAGGGTAGAATTAAGAATGCAGAAGTGATATCAGTGTGACAGGCGCATTAGTGGAGGACAGGGATAGGGAAATTTCTCTTCTCCTACTTCAGGACTTAGAGGAGCCAGCTTTGGGTTTAGGTTGCAACTACGGCTATTGATTGGGTGTAGGAAATGAGAGAGGGAGAGAAACAGAACTCAAAGGTAACTTATATTTTTGAGCATTGCAAATGAGGATAATGTCGCCAGTTACATAAAAGACAAGAAAACACTTTGTTGAAGCAGGGTGATTTTGATATTGGATAGGTGGCGTTTGAAATCCTGGTTGGCCTTCAAGCAGATGCTCCCAAGCACGTCGAATTTGGAAATTGATGAACAAAATATTAAAGCTAGAACTCTCATGAATGAGATACTTGGAGCTAGGTATAAGATAAGCTCTCCAGAGAGTGGCCGAGGGACAAAGGTAGAAAAGACCGAGCATAAGAACTTTGGGAAGAGCTGACTTGAGGATAGCACTAAGGCTGTGAAAAGGAAAGCTACAGAGTAGGAGAAGATAATTGTAACGTGTATAACTGACAAAGATTCTTATCCATAATATGCAAAATACTCCTAGAAATCAGTAAGAAAACTGCAGTAAACTCAATAGAAAAAGGGGCAAAAGTCTTCAGCACATTACAAAAGAGGATCCAAGTGGCCACTTAATAGATGAAAAGGTTTGTGACTTCATTAGTCATCAGGAAAAGATTAAAAGTGCAATAAGCTAAAAAGGAACGGAAGAAAGAATATACCGACTGTTAGAAAAGATGTAAAAAAAATAGAACTATCATACGCTGTTGTAGATTGTCATAACTGTTCTGCTCCCCTTCCTACAGCTGAATATACGCACATCTTGTGACCGAACACTCCTTATTTGCATATTTACAGGAGACATGTGTTCGTGTTCACTAAAAATCATGTTATGTTTCCAGTGGCAGCATTCAAGTTGAAAATGATCCAACTTCCCATAAACAATAAAATGGGTAAATAATTTTTGATATATTCATACAATTAAATATTTTAAAGCACTGATAGCTATTACAACACCTTCTCCTAATGTTTCTCAGAAATGGAAAATTGAAGCAACGAAGCAGATAGAAAAAAGTGTATCTTGTATATATTTTTAAAATTAAATACAAAAATAAGCAAAATAAAACTGTGGTGACTTGGTAAAGCTAGTTGCACTTGAGAGTGACTAAGAAAAAATACTGTATTGTAAACAGTGCCACAGTGAACATAATTGTGCATGTGTCAGACTTGGAACCAATCCAAATGCCCATCAGTGATAGACTGGATAAGGAAAGTGTGGCACATAGACACCATGGAATACTATGCAGCTATAAAAAGGATGAGTTTGTGTTGTTTGCAGGGACATGGATGAACCTGGAAACCGTCATTCTCAGCCAACTGACCCAAGAACAGAAAACCAAACACTGTGTGTTCTCACTCATAGGTGGGTGATGAACAATGAGAACACATGGACACAAGGAGGGGAACATCACACACCAGGACCTGTTTAAATGTAAGAATTAAACTGCACATAGAAAAAAAAATTCTAGTTTTCTTTTTAAAAGTGATAGTAGAAAACATTTCTTTTTAAAATAATAATAGAAAACATGAATCACATTCATGCATTCTTTACCTAATAAAAACAAATTGAATAAATGTGATACGATTTTCCTTTCCAAACTCTGGGAATGTTTGGCGGCATTTATATGAAAATACAGTCGGCCCTCTCTTTCTGTGGGTTCTGCATTAATAAATTCAGCCAACAACAGATTGAAAATAATTGAAAAAAATGTATGTACTGAACATGTGCAGACTTTTTTCATCATTTTCTAAATAATACAGTATAACTGTATCACATTTACTATATAACTATTAGTTGTTATATATTATAGGCACATATGTAAAGAATATGAGAGGATATGCTAGGTTATATGCAATACCATGCCGTTTTATATCAGGGACTTAAACGTCCACAGACTTTGGAATCTCTGGGAGGTCCTGCCACCAATCCCACGTGGGTACTAAAGGACAGCTATACCTGAATACAAAAACAGGGTCTTCCATAGTGTGACTCAGATTTCACTATGTGTATTTTTAGTCTACAGTTGATACATACATTTTAATAAGGAATTTAGTGGAAACACTTTAATGAACTGGTTAGAGACAGAAGATTAGAGTGTAACTTACAGTCGTTCCTCCTTACCACAGGGAATAGGTTCCAAGACCAGTGGCTTCTAAAACCACAAACGGTACCAAGCCCTGTGCATATTATGTCTTTGTACATACATACATACATACATACATACATGCCTATGAGAAAGTTTAATTTATAAATTCAGTACAGTGAGAGTAACAATCATAACTGATCCATTGTAATATTTTATTTTAATAAAAGTTATGTGAATGGGGCCTTTTTCTCTCTCTTTCAGAGTATCTCATGCTGTACCATGGGTAATTGAAACCATAGAAAACAAAACTTTAGATAAAGTGGGAACTACTGTAGAACTTTCTGGGGGCAGTAAAATTTAGTTGAAAATTGTTTCCCAATTAACTAGCCCTGTGTAGATATGGTCATGTCACTAGATGCTGCCAGGTTTTCACTAACATCCATTAAAGTAATTCTTGGTTATTTTTGGTGTGTAATTCACGTATGCAACTTCAGAACCTGAGAGAGTCCCAGATTTGTTCCCAGAAACGCTATATGCACAGATCATAGATCCTGGATTGTCCCTAGCTTGGCCAGGAAAGTACTTAGAGAAATCCATTTGGAGGATAGGTGATCTAAGTACCTGAATTTATGTCTAATGAGGAGAATTACTATGCACAATCATATACATTATTGAGTCATCTTAAGACAGTCTGTTTCCCAGAGCTAAAGAAAACTCACTGTACCAGGTTCCTTCCTCAGACCAAAAACAAACAAACAAAAAGGCTTGGCAAGTAACGAAAACCATTGCACAGCTTCTTGAATAAAACCCTAGAAGTGGTGAACAAGTTCTTAAAAGAACTGTTCCTTGATGGATGCTGTTAAGGTTTGAATGTCCCTACGAAAATTCATGTTGCGATTTCATCGTCAGTGTAATGAAGTTGGGATTGCCAATGCGAGAGGTGCTTGGGTCATGGGAGTTCTGCCCTCATGAGTGGATTAATGCAGTTTTCATGAGACTGAGCCGATTCTTCAGGGAATGAATCAGTTCTCACAAGGGCAGGGTGCTATAAAGCAAGGTTGCCTCTCTTGTTTTCCTTTCCTGTTTTCCACACTTCTACTTCCTTTTCTACTCTCTGTCATGAGTTGAAGCAGCAAGAGGCACTCACCAGATATGCTGCCTGATCTTGGAATTCCCAGACTTCAGAACTGTGAGCCAAATAAACTTCTTTTTTTAAAGTTACCCAGTCTCAAATACTCTGTTATAGCAGCAGCAGAAAATTGACTAAGACTGATAAATTAGGTACTATAGCTCTCTTACGATGTAAACTCCCAGGTTATAGGTGTTTTAATAATCCAGAATAATATTTAGAAAAAAGAATATCCACATATTTCTATGGAAAAGTACCAGGTCGTTCTTATATATATGGTCATCTTTATATGTCCTGTGAATCACAGGCTTGCACAAACCTGTAAGGTCAAAATTTATAAGTTGTTTCCCCTTTAGTGAGAATTACTGTTGAACCTTTTTGTTTATGTTGTCTGTTGAATTTTTAAGACATGACAAAAAATAAGCATTAATGAATAAAATTTAAGTAATGCCCACTTCCTAGTTGCCATCCTTTTTGAAGGAAGTAATAGTATTTTCTAGTTGAAAAAATAACTTTTTACGAAATGAGTTAAATTTTATCCTCTTTTTATAGCTTTGCTATTAAGAAATCATTGTTTTATTGGCTGTGCCTCCTGCTGAATCATTTCTGATGTGTCTGTTCCTTGGTTAGCTCACAGACCTGAAAGCCTCATTAGTTTTTGATGATCTGCTATCTTGAATGTGGTTGCCATCAGCTTCCTATTGGGATTCAAATAATTTTTATCTCTAAAAATCTGTCTAGCATACACAGATCCTCCTGCAATTAATCATCTATGATTTTCAGTAACTACTTTCATAGCCTGCAGGAGTGGCACACACAGTCATGAACATGACTCCCTTCCCTCCCTTCGTTGTCTCCTCCTCCTCCTCCTCTTCCCCTTTTCTTTCTCTGTAATAAACACAGATATTTATATGTTCAAATCAGTCAATTAAGCTAACATTTGCTTCTTTGAAGCAACAAAGCAACAGAAAACCTTGATAGTTTTTCTTCCCAATATTCATTTATACATCCCCTCTACCTCTTTTAAAACACAGGTCAGAGCCCAGATTTTGTTCGTGTATTTGCTTCCTCACACAAGCTTCAGGGGAAGTTGCTTTATCTCTACCCGCTGAGTGGTGGGTATTCTTGTGCTCAAACCAGTCATTACTGGCCCCATTTCTCTTGCTGGTGATGATTTTATACAGACCAATGAAATCAGAGCAGGGGCCTGCTGGGGGTTTCTGGGGAAAGCTTTTTCACTGCTAAGAAGTGCCTGTTTTTCTTTTACATGTTATTGTGTCTGAATGTTTGGGCAGGGACTGCTATGAATGTACAGTATTTGATTTATGAGAGGAAGCAGCCTGAGGATCAGGTTAACCAACTCAAAAGGCAGAGTGGCGAATAGATGAGAATCTGGTCCTTGATAACATTTTTGAGCCAATGAATTAACCAGTCCTGTAATCAACAAACTTCTGGACTCTTTGTTATTTGATGTAACAGAATTCCTTTTTATTTAAATTACTTTGCATTGTGTTTCTGCCATCTGTGGGGAAAGCTTGGTTCCATCCCAGTGCTCCTTGCCAGTGTGTCAGCTCGGGTGATCACGTGCCCTTTCAGAGCTCCGCGTCCCTCCTCTGTGTCTTCTGACAAGTTTGTTGGGAGGATTCAGTAACGTAATAATAAAAAGAAACACTTATTGGGCCCTTATTATATTCAGCACTGTGCTAAATGCTTTCTATGTTTCAGTTAATTAATGAGCATGCAAAGGCTCAGAACTGTGCCCCTGCTTGTTGATGAGGGAAAGTCGTTTTTCCTCTTTCTTCTCCATTCATTAATGTATTTGGTTTCATGGAGAGAATAAATGTGGGGCATGTTCTTGTTTTTGAGAATCTTATAGGTAGAAAAGAGCTGTTTTGGGAGTCTATTTAGATGATAATAAATCACAGCGAAAAATATTAGAAAACATATAACTACTAAATTGGGTGATAACAAACTGTGATTTGAGAAAAAAATCTGAAAATAAGGTTGGGAAGTAGGGGATCAATTTTGAAATGTCTTAAAAACTAGGGATAGTAGACAGTACCTGAAACAGTATAAACTAAGGGACCATTGGAGGTTGTCATCTCAGGAAGTAACATAAAGGTGGTATTTAACGTCAGAAGATAGACAAAAACTTAAGTTGTATGAAGTGATTAAAAAGCTGTATCAATATAATCTGGATAGAAGATGATAAAGCCTAGATTAAATTTCCAGTTAACTCTCATTTGGTCAAATCTCAATAAGCAGAAAGCCTCAATAAAAACGCTTTGTGTATTTTAGTGTAAGGATTATTGATGTTCACAATAATTAAAGAATTCTGGATGCTTAAGTGACTACTATATCAAAGTGATAGAACAATTTATGTTCACTCCTCTTTGAATAGTCCTATATTATAAAAAATTTCGACCTACTTAGTATTTACAGCAATCGTCAGTTAAGTAGATTGTTAAAACAGGAACACCCCATTTCCTTTCACTGGGCAAATGGGGAGTAATTTTGTTATATTCACAAATTAAATGGTCTCTGTATTTACTGATTTAGAAAACTTACAGGTAATTTAGGAAGCATTTTCACACTTCTCTTTTTTAAGAAAAGATTTTTCTTCTGGATCTATTTACTTGATCTGCCGGCAAATATTCTTTGCCATATCAGAGGAGAAAACAGGCCCACATATTTCAGGTGACATTTTCTCTGGTTAGTAGAAAGTAGAATTGAGGATAGAAAATACCTAGAAAAAAGCTATCTGTGTCAGATAACAACAGAGTGGTTTAAAAGAACAAGCCCCAGCAAATCATAGACTGAAAGAACAAAAAAAGAAACAAGAAAGAGATAATGACATGCCACAGAACAGAGGAGACCAAGATCAAGGCTGGGCAACTCATTACAAGTACAGACATAAAGCCTCCACTGCATAGAAGGGCAAATACAGAGTTGTCACTTAGGACCTCAATTTCGGCAAACAAATCATATGTGGCCTAGACGTTGTCATGAAAGGTTATTTCTGGGCTTCTCATCACATTTTTTATTGTATTTTCTGATTGATTGTCTTGGATATATAAAACAACAATAGAAAACCAGGCAAAATTACTGGCTGTGTATTTAAATATAATATGATTCAGACTCCAGCATTTTAAACCCTGGTAACCAGAAATTATAAAAGCATTAGAGCTTTTTATCCCCCAACACATACCATTGTAACTGGAGTTTTAAAAGTTATGCAGAATTTAGGAAAAAGCACACATTAATGGAAACATGAGCACATTCTCTTTTAATTCTGTTTTCCTTTCTTATGTCTTTTATGAGCAAGTGTTAAATTATATCCATGCCTTTTTGATTTCCAGATTTTTGGGGTGAGATCTTTAAATTGTCAAGATGCATGCTGAAGTCAGTAACCATTCTTGAAAGACTTAGTTGTTTTGGAACACTCTTTTCTAATTCATTATCCCGAAGTTTAAATGACATGGCATTCACATTTTAAGAATTTTTGAATATAATATGCCATTGATCAACTAAATTTTAACCCATTCTATAAATATTTATTAAGATCCTTTGCATGTGACAAGCAAGATAAATGCTGCCCTATTCTTTTAGAGTTTATAGTAAAGACAGTTTTCTTTTTTCATTTTTTTTTCTGGCTATAAGGCCCACATTCTTTTCTCTGATTGTTTAAAAATTCCCTCAGCTTTATTAAGGAATAACTAACAAATAATAATTTAATATATTTAAGGCACACAACATGACTTTATACACAAACTATATATTGATTAATACAATGAAATGAATACATCCTTCACCCATAGTAAATGTGTGTGTGTGTGTGTGTGTGTGTGTGTGTGTGTGTGTGTGTGTGTGTGTG
>NW_022437072.1:1512407-1733359 GCF_009761245.1 Sapajus apella
GTGTGTGTGTGTGTGTGTGTGTGTGTGTGTGTGTGTGTGTGTGTGTGGTGAGAACACTTAAGACCTGCTCTGTTAGCAAATTTAAAGTAAATAATACAGTGTTATTAACCGTAACCACTATGCAGTGCATTAGAACTTTCTCATCTTATAACTGAAAGTTTATACCTTTTGACCAACCCCAGCCCATGCATCCCCTTCATTATTCCAGCCCCTAGCAACTACCTTCTGTGAGTTTCAGGTTTTTAGATTTCCCATGTAAGTGAGATCATACAGTATTTATTTTGTGCCTGGCTTATTTCACTTAACCTAATGTCCTCCAGGTTCCTTCATGTTACAAATGGCAGGATTTTCTTCTTTTGTAAGGCTAAATAATATTCCATTGTGTGTGTTTATATATACATTTGCTTATCCGTTCTTCTGTCAGTAGACCCTGAGGTTGTTCCCATATCTTGGCTATTGTGAATAATGCTGCAGTGAACATAGGGGTGCAGATATCTCTTCAAGATTCAGATTTTACTTTATTTTTGGACATACACCCATAAATGAAATTACTGGATTATGTGGTCATTCTATTTTTACTCTATTGATGAACCTCCATACTGTTTTCCGTGATGGCTGTCACAGTTTACATTCCCACCAGCAGTGCACAGGGCTCCCTTTCTCCACATCCTTGCTGGCACTTGTTATCGCCTGTCTTTTTGCTGTTAGCCATCTTAATAGATGTGCTAGGCTATTTCACGGTGGATTTGATGTGCATTTTCATGATGATTGGTAATGTTGAGCACCTTTGCATATATCTCTTGGCCAATTTTATGTCATCTTTGGAAAAATGTCTGCTCAAGTCGTAGTCTTTCTGTGCTACAATGACAAAACCACAGACTGACTAATTTAGAATGAAAATAGATATTTTACAGTTCTGAACATTGGGAAGTCCAAGCCAAAGACCCCAGCATTTGTTATCCAATTAGGGCTTTCTTGCTGTGACCTCACATTGCAGAATCAAAAATCAAAAAACACCCAATGCTGTGGGAAGCCCTTTTTAAAAAGTCTTACTCTTATTCATGAGAGGTCTACCTCCTAAAGGCCCAACCTGTTTATATTATCATACTGGTGATTAAATTTCAACACATGAATTTTGGACTGCATTCAGACCATAGCAAGTCCCTTTCTCCATTTTAAAATTATGTTATTTTGTATTTTTTGCTGTTGAGTTGTGTGAGCTTTCTCCCTTGTTCCTTCCAAGAATTTTGTGATTTCAGGTCCTATATTTAAGGCTTTAATCCATTTCCGATTAATTTTTGTGTGTGATATAAGAAAAGGGTCTAATTTTATTCATGTGTATGTGTGTGTCTATTCTTCCCACCACTGTTTATGAAAAAGATTTCTCCCCCATTATGTATTTGTGGTGCCCTTGTCAAAGATCAGTTGACCTTATGTGTCTGGGTATATTGTTGGGATCTCTACTCTGTTCTGTTAGTCTATGTGCTTATTTTTCTGCCATTACCATACTGTTTAGGTTACTATACCTTTGTAATACAGTTTGAAATTATGACGTGTATTGCCTCTAGCTTTTTATTTCTCAAGATTGTTTTGGTTATTTGAGGTCTTTTGTGTTTCCATGCCCATTTTAGAGTTATTTTATTTCTGTGAAAAATGCCACTGGAATTTTGGTAAGAGTTATATTAAATCTGTAGATCGCTTTGGGTGTTACAGGTATTTTAACAATATTCTTCCCATCTATGAACAGAGGATATCTTTCCATTTATTTGTGTGTTCCACAATTTCTTTGTCTTTTAGTTTTCAGAACACACATTTTTTTACCTCCTTGATTAAATTTATTTAATGGGCTTGTTAAATTTATTTAATGGGATTGTTAAATTTTTCCCTCCTTGATTAAATTTATAAATGGGATTGTTTTCTTAATTTTCCGATAGTTTGTTGTTAGTGTATAGAAATGAAACTGTATGCTGGCTGATACAGTATTCTACAATTTTACTGAATTTATTTACAAGTCATTATTTTTATTTATTTATTTTTTTTTGTGGTGGACTCTTTAGAATTGTCTCGCTGTAAAACCATGTCATCTGCAGAGACAATTTTACATTTTCTTTTCTGATTTTGATGGCTTTCATTTTTAATATATTTTTTAAATTATACTTTAAGTTCTGGGATACATGTGCAGAACATGCAGGTTTCTTACATAGGTATACATGTGTCATAATGGTTGGCTACACCCATCAACCCATCATCTACATTAGGTATTTCTCCTAATGCTATCCCGCCCCTAGACCCCCACCCTGTAACAGGCCCTGGTGTGTGATGTTCCCCTCCTCGTGTCCATGTGTTCTCATTGTTCCACTCCCATTTATGAATGAGAACATTAAGTGTGTGGTTTTCCGTTCCTGTGTTAGTTTACGAGAATGATGGTTTCCAGCTTCATCTATGTTCCTGCAAAGAACATCAACCCATTCTTTTTTTTATGGCTGCATAGTATTCCATGGTGCAGATGTGCCAATTTTCTTTATCCAATCTATCATTGATGGACATTTGGGTTAGTTCAAAGTCTTTTCTATTGTGAATAGTGCTGCAGTAAATATACATGTGCATGTGTCTTTATAATAGAATGATTTATAATCCTTTGGGTATATATCCAGTAATGGGATTGCCGGGTCAAATGATATTTCTGGTTCTGGATCCTTGAGGAATCACCACACTGTCTTCCACAATGGTTGAACTAGTTTACACTCCCACCAACAGTGTAAAAGCATTTATGTTTCTCCACATCCTCTCCAGCATCTGTTGATTCCTGACTTTTTAATGATTGCCATTCTAACTGGTGTGAGATGATATCTCATTGTGGTTTGTTTTACGTTTCTCTAATGACCAGTGATGATGAGCTTTCTTTTATATGTTTATTGGCTGCATAAATGTTGTCTTTTGAAAAATGTCTGTAGATATCCTTTGCCTGCTTTTTGATGGTTTTTTTTCCTTATAAATTTGTTACATTTCCCTGTAGATTCTGGATATTAGCCCTTTGTCAGATGGGTAGATTGCAAAACTTTTCTCCCATTCTGTAGGCTGTCTGTTCACTCTTAGGGTAGTTTCTTTTGCTTTGAAGAAGCTCTTTAGTTTAGTTAGAACCCATTTTTCATTTTTGGCTTTGTTGCAATTGCTTTTGGTGCTTTCATGATGTCTTTGCCCATGAATGTCCTGAGCAGTATTACCTATGTTTTCTTCTAGGGTTTTCCTGGTTTTAGGTCTTAAGTTTAAGTCTTTAATCCATCCTGAGTTAATTTTTGTATAAGGTGTAAGGAAGGGGTTCAGTTTCAGTTTTCTGCATGTGGCTAGCAAGTTTGTCCAACACCATTTATTAAACAGGGAATCCTTTTCCCATTGCTTGTTTTGTCAGGTTTGTCAAAGATAAGATGGTTGTAGATGTGTGGTGGTATTTCTGAGGCCTCTGTTGTGTTCCATTGGTCTATATATCAGTTGTTTTTACCAGTACCATGCTGTTTTGGTTACTGTAGCCTAGTAGTCTAGTTGAAGTCAGGTAGCATGATGCCTCCAGCTTTGTTGTTTTTCTTTTTCTTTTTTTTCTTTTTTTTTTTTTTTTTTTTTGTGCTTAGGATTGTCTTGGCTATATGGGCTCTTTTTTGGTTCCATATGAAATTTAAAATAGTTTTCTCTATTCCTGTGAGGAAGGTCAATGGTAGTTTGATGGGATAGCATTGAATCTATAAATTACTTTGGGCAATATGGGCATTTTCACGATATTCTTCCTATCCATCAGCATGAAATGTTTTTCCATCTGGTTGTGTCGTCTCTTATTTCCTTGAGCAATAATTTGTAGTTCTCCTTGAAGAGGTTCTTCACATCCCTTCTTAGTTGGATTCCTAGTTATTTTATCCTCATTGTAGCAATTGTGAATGGAAGTTCGCTCATGATTTGATTCTCTATTACTGGTGTATAGGAATGCATGTAATTTTTGCACATTGATTTAGTTTCTTGAGACTTTGCTGAAATTGCTTATCAGCTTAAGGAATTTTTGGACTGAGACGATGGGATTTTCTAAATATACAATCATGTCATCTGCAAACAGAGACAATTTGACTTCCTCTTTCCGTGTGAATTCCCTTTATTTCTTTCTCTTGCTTGATTGCCCTAACCAGAACTCCCAATACTGTGTTGAATAGGTGTGTTGAGAGAGAGCCTCCTTGTCTTGTGCCGGTTTTCAAAGGGAATGCATTCAGTTTTTGCCCATTCAGTATGATATTGGCTGTGGGTTTGTCATAAATAGCTCTTACTATTTTGTGATACGTTCCATCAATACCTAGTTTATTGAGAGTTATTAGCATAAAGGGGTGTTGAATTTGATCGAAGGTCTTTTTGCATCTATTCAGATAATCATGTGGTTTTTGTCATTGGTTCTATGTGATGGATTACATTTATTGATTTGTATATGTTGAACCAGACTTGCATCCCAGGGATGAAGCTGACTTTATCGTGGTGGATAAGCTTTCTAATGTGCTGCTGGATTCGGTTTGCCAGTATTTCATTGAGGATTTTGACATCAATGTTCATCAGGGATATTGGCCTGAAATTTTCTTTGTCGTGGTTGTGTTTCTGCCAGGTTTTGGTATCACAAAAATGTTGGCCTCATAAAATGAGTTAGGGAGGAGTCCCTCTTCTATTATTTGGAATAGTTTCAGAAGGAACGTTTCTAGCGCCTCTTTCCGCCTCTGGTAGAAATGGGCTGTGAATCTGTCTGATCCTGGGCGTTTTTTGGTTAGTGGGCTATTAATGACTGCCTCAATTTGAAAACTTGTTATTGCACTGTTCAGGGATTTGACTTCTTCCTGGTTTAGTCTTGGGAGGGTGTATCTGTTCCGCTATTTATCTGTTTTATCTAGATTTTCTAGTTGATTTCCATAAAGGTGTTGATAGTATTCTGTGATAGTAGTTTGTATTTCTCTGAGATCAGTGGTGACATTCCCTTTATAATTTTTTGTTGTGTCTATTTGATTCTTCTTTCTTTTCTTCTTTATTATTCTTGCTAGCAGTCTATTTTGTTAATTTTTTCAAAAAACCAGCTCCTGGATTCATTGATTTTTTGAAAGTGTTTTCTGTCTCTGTCTCTTTCATTACTGCTCTGATCTTATTTATTTCTTGTTTTCTGCTGGCTTTTGAATTTGTTTGCTCTTGCTTCTCTAGTTCTTTTAATTGTGATGTTAGGGTGTTGATTTTAGATCTTTCCTACTTTCTGATGTGGGCATTTAGTGCTATAAATTTCTTTCTAAACACTGCTTACCTGTGTCCCAGAGGTTCTGCTACATTATATCTTTGTTCTCATTGGCTTTAAAGAACTTCTTTCTTCCTGCCTTAGTTTTGTCATTTACCCAGTAGTCATTCAAGAGCAGGTTGTTCAGTTTCCGTGTAGTTGTATAGTTTGGAGTGAGTTTCTTAATCTTGAATTCTAACTTGATTGCAATGTCGTCTGAAAGACTCTTTGTTGTGATTGCCGTTCTTTTTCATTTGCTGAGGAGTGTTTTACTTCCAATTTTAGAGTAAGTGGTCGGTTTTAGAATTACAGGTATTGATCGACTTACGACCTATGCAACTTACAACCATTTGACCTTACTACCGCAATTGCTAGCTACGACTGCTCTGCGTCTGGCAGCGCAGACGTTGCCCAGCTGGGCGTACGACAGTGCGGACCAGCTTCCGGCAGCACTACCATCTCTGCGTGCATATAGCCTACTCAACTTACGACCAAATCGTGTTACGACCGGTCTGTCGGAACCAATCGTGGTCGTAAGTCAAGTACTAGCTGTAGTGCTATGTGGTGCTGAAAACAATGTATAGTGTTTCAGAATAGTTTGAGTAGGATTGGTATTAGTTCTTTAAATGGTGAAATTCAACAGTGATGCCATCAGGTCCTGGGCTTTACTGGGAGAATTTTTATTATGGCTTCTGTCTCACTACTTGTTATTTGTCTGTTCAGCCTTTGGATTTCTTCATGGTTCAGTCTTCGTAGGTGATACGTGTGTGAATGTTTACCCATTTTTATTAGGTTTCCCAATTTATTAGCATATAGTCTCATAGTAGCCTTTGAATTTCTGTAGCATCAGTTATATCTCCTTTCTTAGCTTTGATTTTATTTTTGGGCCTTTCCTTTTTTAAATTAGTCTGGCTAAAGGTTTGTCAATTTTGTTTTTCTTTTTGAAAAACTAACTTTCCATTTTGTAAATCTTTTATATTGTTGTCTGTGTTTCAATTTCATTTACTTCTGTTCTAAACTTTTTCTAAGTTTTTTTCTTCTAATTTGGGGTTTGTTTTTCTCTTGCCTTTATAGTCTTCTTATATGCATTGTTAGTTTATCAAAGTTTTTTTTTTTTCCTTTTCAGATGTGGGTGTTTATAGCTGTAGACTTTCCTGTTCGTACTACTTTAGCTGTATCTCATAGGTTTTGGTATGTTGTGTTATCATTATGATTTGTTTGAAGAAATTTCTTAATGTCCTTCTAAATTAAAATAACTCCTGGTTATTCGGTAGTACATTGCTTAGTTTCCATGTCTTTGTATAGCTTTCAAAATTCTTATTACTGATTTCTAATTTTATTCCACTGTGGTCAGAAAGTACAATTGATATACTTTCAGTTAAAAAGAACATTTTAAAGACTTGTTTGTGGGCTAACATATGGTCTATCATTGAGAATAAATTATATGATAAGAACATACATACTGCTGCTATTGGATAAACTGTTCTCTAAATATTTATCAGGTCCATTGGGGCTATAGTGTAGATTAAGTCTGACTTATTTTAATGATTTTCCTTCTGGATGATCTGTCCAATGCGGAAAGTGGGGTATTGACCCTCCAGCCATTATTGTATTGAAGTCTCTCTCTCTCTTTTGCACAAATAATTCTTGATTTGCATATCTTGGTGTTTCAGTGTTGGGTGCATATATATTTACAAGCGTTATTTACTCTGGCTCAATTGACCCCCTTATCATTATATAATGACGTTCTTTGTCTCTTTCTGTAGTTTTTATTTTGAAATCTATTTTGTCTAAGTTAAGTATGATAACTCATGCTCTTTCCTGGCTTCCGTTTGCCTGGGATATCTTTTACTATTCCTTTTATTTTCAGTCTTTTTGGGAGAAAGGTGTTTCCTGTAGGCAGATTGTTAGACTGTGTTTTTTTGTTTTTTTTTTTTTGTTTGTTTGTTTTTTAAATCTATTCAGCAACGCTTTGTCCTTTAATTGGAGACTTTAGTCCATTTATATTCACTGTAAATGCATTTATTGTAGGACACGTCTGGTGTTGATAAAATCCCTCAGCTTTCATCACTTGAAAGAAAAAAGCTTTTATACTAGAATTGTATATCCACTGAAAATGGGGAGAGAGTCACATGACATAATTAGTGAGTGGCAAAGCCATCTGGGCTTGTGTTCTTCTCTTCAGGATGACAAGGTCACCCGCTGCCCTCCCTGGTCCTAGGTGTATCCAGAGTTGCCATCTGAGAGCCAGGGTCTACAGTCAGAAAACATAAGTTTCTGCCTGGCACTTCTTTGATTGCAGCTTTGCTGGTACCCAAGTCACAAGACAAAGTCCTTCCCACTCTTCCCTCCTCTTTCTGCCAGCCAAGGAGTCTCTCCCTGTGGCCACCACTGCCCTAGGCCCATGGCATGTACTTCCTGGTTACTGCCAATGTTCATTCAATCTATGAATCAACAGCTTTTCAGGCCTGGGACTCCCCCTTCATGGTAGTGTGCTTCTCTTTGGCCCAGGGCAGGTTGAGAAACACCATCCAAGAGCAAAGGCCTGGAAAATTAGGGACCCCAAAAGGCCTCTTGGCGCTCTATTCCACTGTGGCCAAGCTGTGCTTAAGCTACAAAGTCCTGGTTACTCCTCCATTTCCTTTTCTTAGGCAGAAGGAGAAGGAGGTCCTCCCCATGGCCACCACAGCTGGGAAGATGCTGGGTCACACCTGAAGCCAGCACCTTTCTGAGTCTTACCAAAGGCCCATGGCTAGTACAGCCTGGGTACCAGTACTGATTATTAAGGGCCCAAGGACTCTGTAGTCAGAAAGTGATGAATCCTTCCAGGACTGGGCCATTCTCAAGGCAGCAGGTTCTTTTCTGGCCCCAAATGTATCTAGAAATATCTGGAAACTAGGGCCTGGAATAGGAACCCCAGGACCCTTACTCGTGACCTTCCTACTGTGGCTGAGCTGGTATCCAAGTTGCAAGACAAAGTCCTCTTTACTCTTCTCTCTCTTCTCCAGCAGTGGGAAGAAGCCTGTCATGGAACTGTGAGCTGCCCTGCCTTGGGCTGGGGAGGAATAGCACAAGCACTCTTGTGGCTGCCCCAGATGGTGGTGTCTAGTTTGGTCATGTGCTCCCCAAGCCTACTGGCTTGATTCCCGTGCAGCACTACCACTTGCCTAGGAATTGCAGTTCATGTTGCTCAGACTGCCTTTCGACTTTCTTTCGGACCTGGAACACTTTAGCCTGCTGTGGTGGGGCTTGTGAGAACTGTTTCCAGCTGCTGGGGTGCATGATTCCCCTCTGTGTAGGGGTGGTCTAAATGTTCCCGTGGTGGATGCCAGCTGAATTCTCCCTGGTGTTGCTTCCTGCTGTGATGGGGAAACACTGAGGCAAGTCCGACGGTTACTGTGCTCTCCCTCTTCCAAATACACGGATTCTTTCTCTGTACCACATGGCTGCTGGTGAGTGGTGGGGGAGGAGTGTCACTGGTATTTCAAGACTGTCTTTCCTACTGTCTTCAGTGTCTCTTTCAGTGATACGAAGTTACACCCAAGTAATGTGCTCATTCACCTTATATTTGGTTCTTATGAGGGTGCTGTGTGTGTGTGTGTGTGTGTGTGTGTGTGTGTGTATTTGTTTAATTTGGTGTTCCTGTGTGGAGGATGATTTATGGAGGCTTCTGTTCAGTCATCTTGCTCTGCTTTCTTGACTTCTCTTTTGATTTCTTAGATTTGATATTCGTAGTATATTTTTTATTTTCACATATTTGTGAATTTTCCAAAATATGTCCTGTTATTAATTTCTAGTTTGATATCATTGTGGTTGGAAAAGATACTTGATGTTATTTCAGTCTTAAAAATATTTTAAGGCTTTTTTTGTAGCCCAACATATGATCTGTCTTGGATAATATTCTGTGTGCATTTGAGAAAAATGTACATTCTGCTGCTCTTGTGTGGAATATTCTGTATATATCCATTAGGTTCATTTGGTATATAGTGCTCAAGGTGTTAAAATCTATTCCTTACTGATTTTGTGTCTGAGTAATCTATCCATTGCTGAAAGTGTAATATTGAAGTTTCCTACAATTACTGTGTTGCTGTTTCTCCTTTTAGCTTTATATATTTAGGTACTTCCATGTTGGGTGCAAATATATTTGTAATTATAGTCTCTGGATTAATTGACTTAATTATCATTATACAATGACTTTCTTTGCCTCTTGCAAAAGGTTTGACTGAATGTCTATTTCTTTATAAGTAGCTCCTACTCCTACTCTCTTTTGGTCATTGTTTGAAGAGAAATTTTTTTTTCATTCCTTGCCTTTCAATTACATGTTCCCTTAAGGCTAAGGTGTGTCTCTTATAGGCAGCATATAAAGCTTGTTTTTTTTTAGTTCATTCAGCAACCTTGTCTTTTGATTGGACAATTTAACTCATTTATCTTCAAGGTAATTTTTGATAGGTAAGGGCTACTGCTACGTTAATTGTTTTCTAATTATTTTGTAAATATTTTGTTCCTTTCTTCCTGTTTTTGTTTTTCTTTTGTGATTTGGTGATTTTCTATGCTGATATACTTTAAAAATATATTTCTTTAGCATAGTTGAGTTCGTGTCCTTTGTAGAGACATGGATGAACCTGGAAACCATCATTCTCAGCAAAGTGACACAAGAACAGAAAATCAAACACCGCATGTTTTCACTCAAAAGCGGGTGTTGAACAATGAGAACACATGGACACAGGGAGGGGAGCATCACACAATGGGGTCTGTTGGGGGGAAATAGGGGAGGGACAGCAGGGGGTGGGGAGTTGGGGAGAGAGAGCATGGGGAGAAATGCCAGATACAGATAATGGGGAGGAAGGCAGCAAACTACACTGCCATGTGTGTACCTATGCAACAATCTTGCATGTTTTTCACATGTACCCCCAAACCTAAAATGCAATAAAAATTATTTTTAATAATAGATGGGGTTTCATCATGTTGCCCAGGCTTGTCCTGAACTTCTGGACTCAAGCTATCCACCTGCCTCAGCCTTCCACAGTGCTAGGCTTACAGGCATGAGCCACTGTATCTGGTCTTACAATGATACACTTTCATTCCTTTATCTTTTGTGAATCTACCAAAAGTTACTTTCTTTCTGGTTACCATGGAGCTTTCATAAAACATCTTATAGTTATTCTATTTTAAGCTGAAAACAACTTAATTATAATTTCATATGAAAACTCTACACTTTTACTTCTTTCCCCACATTTTATGGTATTGAAGTCTTTATGTCTTTTTATATCATGTATCCATTAACAAATTATTGTAGCCATAGTTATTTTGAATACCTTTGTCTTTTCACTTGTATTCAAGGGTTGAAGGTCATATATACAACAAATTACAGTATTAGAGTATTCTGAATTTGGCTATATGTTTACCTTTACCATTGAGGGTTTTTTTTTTTTTTGTGATGGAGTCTCACTGTCACCAATTCTGGATTGCAATGGTGAGATCTTGGTTCACTGCAACCTCTGCCTCCCAGGTTCGAGCTATTCTCATATCTCAGCCTCCCAAGTAGCTGGAATTACAGGCACCTGCCACCACACCCAGCTAATTTTTGTATGTTTAGTAGAGACAGTTTTGCCACATTGGTCCAGTTGGCCTCAAAATCCTGATCTCAGGTGAAACACCCGCCTCAGCCTCCCAAAATGCTGGGATTACAGCCATGAGCCACTGTGCCCAGCCAGCCATTGAATTTTATATTTTCATTTATTTCATACTGTTGCTTAGTATTTCTTTGTTTTAACTTGAAGAACTGCCTTTAGTATTTTTGTAAGGCAGATCTAGTCGTAAAAATCTCCCTCATCTTGTTTGTCTGGAAATGTCTTTATCTCTCCTTCACTTTTACAGAATAGTTTTGGTGGGTGTAGTATTCTTGGTTGACAGTTTTTTTTTTTTTTCCTTTCAGCACTTTGACTATATCATTCTACTTTCTACTATACTGTGTGTTTACTGCTGAGATGTTCAGTAGTAGCCTTATGAAGATTCCCTTGTATGTGTTGAGTATCTTTTTCTCTTGCTTCTTTCAAGGTTCTCTGTGTGTCTTTGACTTTTGTCAATTTGATTATAATGTACCTCAGGATATTCTTTGGTTTGAACATGCTTGGGGTTCTTTGAGCTTTATCAATATGGATGTGCATGTATCTCCTAAGATTTGGGAAGTTTTCAACCAGTATTTATTTAAAGAAACTTTTCTCCTTTTTCTTTTCTTCTAGTTGTTTTAAAAATTGTTTATTTGTTCACTTGCTGATGTCCCAGTGGTCATTTATGCTTTCTTTGCTCTAATTCATTCATTTTTCTGTGTATGTTCCTCTAATTGGCTAATTTCAAACCACTTTCTCCAAGTTGACTGATTCTTTCTTCTATGTGTTCAAATCTGATTTTGAAACTTCCTATTACATTCATGTTTTTTGTTCTGTCATTGTATTTTTCAGTCGTAAAATTCATATTTGGCCTTTTTTCATGGGTTCTATTTCTTAACGAAACTTCTAATTTTTTCAGAAATTTTCTTCTGTTGTCTATATGTGTTCTTTTGTGTAACATGGGAATTCTTAAAAAAAAAAAAAACTGAAACTAATCTCTAAAAAAAGAATGGTGATCATTAAAAAAATCTGAAGACAACAGATGCTGGAGAGGATGTGGAGAAATAGGAAAGCTTTTACACTATTGGTGGGAGTGTAGATTAGTTTAACCATTGCAGAGGACAGTGTGGTGATTTCTCAAGGATCTAGAAATAGAAATACCATTTGATTCAGCAATCCCATTAATGGCCATATACCCAAAGGATTATAAATCATTCTGTTATAAAGACACACACACATGTGTGTTCATTGCAGCACTGTTTGCAACAGCAAAGACTTGGAACCAACCCAAATGCCCATCAAAGATAGACTGGATAAAGAAAATGTGGCACTTATACACCATGGAATACTATGCAGCCATAAAAACGGATGAGTTTGTGTTCTTTGCAGGGACATGGATGAAGCTGGAACCCATCATTCTCAGCAAACTGACACAAGAACAGAAAACAAATGCTGCATGTTCTCACTCATAAGTGGGTGTTAAGCAATGAGAACACATGGACACAGGGAAGGGAACATCACATACTGGGGCCTGTTGGGGGTGGGAGGTCTAGGGGAGGGATAGCAGGAGGTGAGGGAATTGGGGAGGGATAACATTAGGAGAAATACCTAATGTAGATGATGGGGGGATGGATGCAGCAAACCACCATGGCATGTGTATACCTGTGTAGCAAACCTGCATAAACTGCACATGTACCTGAGAACTTAAAGTATAATTTAAAAACATAAAAAATGATTTTGTATTCTTAGGCAATGCCTAGCTCTGAATTTCTTTTTGGTGGTTACTAGAGTTTATTATAGATACATTTGGTTCTTTGTTATCTGTGTAGTCTTGTGGTAGTGTCTGTGCATGTGGAAGAGAAAACACATTGTTCAGTATTTACAGACTGTATTCAGCACGTAAAGACTTCCTGTTGGGTCCTTGCGCTGATGGGATTGCCTCTGGAATTATAGTCAAGTGCAGTTGGAACAAGGACACGTGGCTGCTATTGAGATTGCAATGTGGTCTGTGGTTTGTGGGACTGCTGTGAGGTACATAGATAGGTGTGATTCCTTCTGGGTATGGGGAGAGCTTCCATTGGGTTATTGGGTGGGTTCTTGGGCAGGCAAGACTGGATTGGGTCTATACCTGAGAGGTCCTGGGACCATGTCACAGGGATATTTCTGGGTCTACAGTGATGATCTAGGTCTGAAGACCTGCCTCTGGGTCATGGAGGAGCATGCCTCCTGTGAAGTTCTTGGGCAGGCATTAGTGTTCAGATTCTGCCTTAGCAGGGGTGGAGCCAGGATACATGGCAGCTTCAAAATCTGCAGTTGGATCAGTGTTGGGCCTGCCTGCCTCTGGGAGCACAAATGAGCATCTCATCTGCTGGATACGTGGGCAGGCAGTACTGTTTCTAAAACACAGCTAAGAAGGTGGGAAGTGAAGTTATAGGGTTGTTTTAAGACCTGCTGTAAGACTGAAGTTTGTAGACCTGCCTTTTGGGGGACACAGAAGGGTATGGGTCCCATGGTGAAACCCTGGATCGTTAGGAGTTCTCTCAGACCCCAGCTAAGAAGGGTGGGGGCCAAGTAATAGGGCTGTTTCAGGATCTGCGGCTGGTACAGAAGTTGGCAGGCTTGCCACCTGAGGCATGGGTGAGTGTGATTCCTACCAGGTATCTTGGCAGATGTTTCTAATGACAAGACCAAAGACAGATGTGCCTATAGCCAAGTCCACAGGGGAGTAAGGCCACTTCCTTGTCTGTAGCTGAGACTACCATTGGCAAGCCCACGGCCTGGGTGTGGGACTATCCTGTCAAAACAACCCTCTTCCTGTTGTGATTCTGTCCTGTGCGGCCGTCGTTTTGAGCAGTGATCGTTTATATCTGTCCACCTTCTCTCCCACCTAAGTGCATGTCACCAGCCGATGGAAGATGCGATGGACATGGACGTGAGCCCCCTGAGGCCCCAGAATTATATTTTTGGTTGTGAACTAAAGGCCAAAAAGATTATCACTTTAAGGTGGATAATGATGAAAATTAGTACCAGTTATCTTTAATAACAGTCAGTTTAGGGCCTGGTGCAAAGCATGAATTGCACATTGTTGAAGCAGAGGCAGTGAATTATGAAGGCAGTCCAATTAAAGTAACACTGGCAACTTTGAAAATGTCTGTAGAGCCAATGGTTTCTCTTGGCTTTGAAATAACACCACTGGTGCTCTTATGGTTGAAGTGTGGTTCAGGGCCAGTGCATATTAGTGGACAGCACTTAAGTAGCTATGGAGGAAGATGAAGAGTTAGAAGATGAAGAGGAAGAGGATGTGAAACTCTTAAGTATATCTGGAAAGCAGTCTGCTCCAGAGGTGGTAGCAAGTTTCCACAGAAAAAAATGAAACTTGCTGCTGAATGAAGATGATGATGAAGATGATAATGATGGTGATGATTTTGATGGTGAGGAAACTGAAGAAAAGGAGCCATCGAAGACATCTATACAAGATACTCCGGTCAAAAATGTCCAAAAGTCCAGTCAGAATGGAAAAGACACAAAACGATCATCAACGCCAACATCAAAAGGACAAGAATCCTTCAAAAAACAGGAAAAAACCTCCTAAAACACCAAAAGGACCTAATTCTGTAGAAGACATTAAAGCAAAAAATGAAAGCAAATATAAAAAATGGTGATTCTCTTTCCAAAGTGGAAGCCAAGTTCATCAATTATGTGAAGAACTGCTTCCGTATGTCTGACCAGGAGGCTATTCAAGATCTCTGGCAGTGGGGGGAGTATTTTTAAGAAAGTGTTTTAAACAGTTTGTTAAAAATGTTGTGTCTTATTTCATTTCTGTAATGGTTGCTATCTGGCTGTCCTTTTTATAATGCAGAGCGAGAACTTTTTCTACCACGTTTGATAAATGTTGTCCAGGTTCCATTGCCAAGAATGCGTTGTCCAAAACAACTGCAGTACTTAAAGATGAAACTCCACCTTTTGCTTGGTTTAAGTGTGAATGGAATGTTGTGAGAGGACATAGAAGTAGCAGTGGTCAAACATGGAAATGGTGGGGAGACAAAAATATGCATGTGAAATAAAACTCAGTATTTTAGTTAAAAAAAGAAACAACATCCTCTTCAGTATTGCATTCCACAGGGATTTGCAAGCTCCTGCCTGGGTCCCAAAACTCCCACAAAGGCACTGTTGTCCATAGATGACTGCCAGGTTAACACTGCTATTGGGATTGTGGGGGATATGAGTGGGGGACTCCCTATTCTAACGTCACTTCCCTCTCTTAAGTGACCTTTGACCAAGTTCCAGAGATACCGGTTGGGTGTTTCTGTTGTGGATGGTTGGGGACATGATGTTTAAACCAAAACCCAAATGGTGAGTAGAAATTGTCAGATGACAAGTCAGGGAACGATAAACCTAATTTGGGAGGAAGTTTGTGGGTAGAGATGAGGCTGGATAGTAAGAACTGTTTTTTCATTCGGTAGAAAGTGAACTTCCTGAGATAGCTGAACAGTTTGTTCATGTGTGTCCTGGCATGCCACTGCTTCCTTATAAGATGAGAAATAAATTTCTAGAATAGACCCTGGCCTGGGAATATAACTTAGTACTTTAATGAATAAGATTTTAAGGTAGGTAGGAATTGGGTCCTTGGAAGAGGAATTGATATCATTCTGGTAAACACATCCTTCACCAACACAGGTCCTAAAGGATATTTAACAAGAGGGGTAAGAAAATAGTCTGAGTAAATTTCTTTTTTGTTGTTGTTTTTTCATTAATTACCTGATTTTCTTTAGTGAAGTCTTGATTTCTATTAGTCCCTGGTTTATGAGATGAAGTGTTTGCCTTGCTCTAGTACCTGCTTTCATGGTATATTTCCCTTCCTAGCAAACTGAGAAGGCGTATGCCAAGACTCAGTTTCTAACAGGAAGTTTATTATTCTCAAAGGAAAACACTTTGGGGAGAGAAGCATTATATTAAAAAGAATGGATATACTTTCTCATCTTGAAACATACTTAGGAGCCTCAAGAGGCAGAGTAGACGTTCCCCAGAAGAGAACTCTAGAAACAAAGGAGAATGTGGACTGAGCTCTTTATCTCTGCAGGTAACCACCATTAATGGATTGGATGTAATATGGAGTCAGGCTGACATTTTGTTTTAAATATTTTTCTTGTGATGGGTTTCATTTCATTACATGGTTCATTTAGAATTTCCTAGGTCCACCCATGGGCATTATGTTTTATGAAGTCCAAGTGAGTCAGTAATCATCTCCCTATAAACACAGCTAAAACTGACAGACGCTAGTGATGGAAACACTTTCAGTCCTGTGATTGTGGTCTGAGTTCTGGATGTAGCTCATAGCAGATGGACCGTGGGGGCCAGGAAGATAGTAGTATTGTTTATGAATCAATATTGCCTGGGTTTTTAAGTCTAGGTTTAGATCCTTATAAATGTGCTTAAAAAGACAAGATAAAGTTGAAAGGGTTAAAAACCCAATTTCACTTCTGGATTTGTCAGTTATGAGCCACATGGTCTTGGAAAAACAGTTTATCTGAACTTTATATTTCTTACCTTTAAAGTAAGAATAATTTGTAAAAACTAACTGCTGTTTAGCATTTACCATGGGTCTGCTTGTATTCTAAGTGCTTTACAAATATCAATGCATTTAATTATAAGAAAGTTGTGAGATAGATACTGTTTTTTTATTTTATTGATGCAGAGACTGAGGTATCACAAGGCAAATCATTTTCTTAGTGTCACAGGAGGTAAGGGGTAAATGGGAGAGCAGGCAGTCTGGCTCACATCTTTGTATGTTTTTAACCACTCTGATGTTAATTATGCCACCTTATAAGGTTTTATGAGGATAGAGAAAGTATAAATGTTTTCACTCACTCTTCATTTATTGCCTAACCAAAAGTGCAACAGCTGATATGTGAGGGCTTATCAGGGTGTGAGCCATTACTTCCTGAGCTAGCCGAACAGTTTGTTCATGTGTGTCCTGGCCTGTTACTTCTTCCTTAAGAGATGAGAACTCAGTTTCTAAAATAGACCTTGGCCTGGGAATCTAGCTTAGTTCTTTAATGAATAAGATTTTAAGGTAGGTAGGAATTGGTTTCTATACAGGGGCCTGGAAGAGGAATTGATACCATTCTGGGATGGTGTCATGGTTGCGTATGGATGTGTTAGGTCCCAGGAATTGCTTGAATATATGGCCAACATTTTTTCTCAATCAGGTAATCATTTCTTCGGGTTGTCTACTAATTTAGATAGAATGAACGAGAAAAAAAGTTGTAATTTAGGATAGCTCATAGAAAGAAAAATGTCAGTTCCTTAAGATGGATATGAAAGTAAAAAAATCTGGGGAATTTGGTTCATGTACTGAATCCGAGTATGTACTGAATTAGCCAGAACAGACTAATCCCTAGAAAAAAAATTAGAAACCTCGGTGACTCAACACAAAGCTTATTTTGCACCATGGTCTGGCACGAGACCTTTTGGGGCATCTCATTTCCAAGCAGTGACTTTGAGACTCTGGCTCCTTCAGTCTGTGGCTGTGCACTACCCTAAGTCCTTAGAAGAGAAAGAGAGTGGGAGCAGTTTGTAAGCCAAACCTGCCAGTAGCTTACACTGTTGTGCTCACATTTCATTCATCAGAACTCAGACACATGTCTCAACCTAAGTGTCAGGGAGACTGGGAAATGTGACCCAGCTCTGCCAAGGAGGAAAAAAGAAAGGGTTTAGGGGACTGCTTTTTAGTATGCCACAGGAAACGAACTCAGTAATCAGAGAACAAAGGATTCCTTACTTTCTCTGGTAGATCATATTTTTGGCCCTAATTATTTATTCTTTGCTTCCCTCTGAGAGATTAGACATTCTCTCCAATTTGGTATAACTTGCAGAGTCCCCAACTGTGGAAGGAATGTGCTTGCTGTCTCCATTGAAATTAAGGTTGCTATGCTATTCGCTTTAGCCAATAAGATGCAAATTATACCACTTTCTGGCAGAAACTTAAAAAGCCATTGAATTTTTGGCTCTTGCCCCTTTCTCTGTGCCATAAGAACAGCATGCCCCCAAAAGAGCTGGTCCTTCAACCTGTATCCCAGAATGAGAAGACCTGTAGAGCAGAGCCAAATAGAGCTGAATAGAGTAGATTGGAGCTGCAGCAGCTGCAGCTACATCAGCCTCCAGTATAAAGCAGGAGCAGGAAATCACTGCTTGCTATGAAAAGCCACTGACAATTTAGAGTTATTTCTCATATCAGCAAATTGAACTAAAAGTCTTCATTTGGCCTATGCATAATTCCATCGCAGGTAAGAACATTAAAGCTGAGCAGTGCTGATAAGTAAGAGAGACAAACCAATCTTTGTTTTTTAGAACTGACTCTCACAACTGACGTTAGTTTGTATTTGAGGTATGTAAAGGCCCTCTACTTATTCTGCAAATAGTCAATCAAGTAGCTATGTCATTTTCTTTCTGCTTTACTTTTAACAGAAATGAAATTTCTAGCATTAAGGTCACTAAGTAGTCAGAAAATAAACATGTTGCTATTAGGCACAAATTGTTCTTAAAATAGATAAGTATTAAAGGAGAGTGAGAAGGGCTGGGAGCAGGGACTGATTAGAGACAGTATTCCAGTAATTTAGGAACACATATGGCTGGGCATGGTGGCTCATGCCTGTAATCCCAGCACATTGGGAGGCCAAGGTGGGTGGATCACTTGAGGTCAGAAGTTCAAGACCAGCCTGCCCAACATGGTGAAGCCTGGTCTCTACTAAAAATACAAAAATTAACTGGAAGTGTTGGTGCACACCTGTAGTCCCAGCTACTGGGGAGGCTGAAGCAGGAAAATCACTTGAATCCAGGAGGCAGAAGCTGCAGTGAGTCCAGATTGCACCATTATACTCTAGCCTGAGCAACGGATTAAGACTGCCTCAAAAACAAACAAACAAAAAAAAACCCCACACATACTAATAAGATTGCTGTAATATTTTTGATTCCTTGGGACATTGAAAGCAAAGTTTTGAGCAAGTAGAACAAAAAATAGTTATGTTTTAATAAAGGAAGAAAAATAGGATATATGAAGGGGATATTCAAGACTAGTGAGCCTAGGTAGAGCTCTGAGGACTGCTGGGTAGGAAATGACACAAGGACTGTGGGTCCCTGGATTGGGGCAGAGGGTAAGTTAGGAAGCTGTAGGGGTGTAAGAGGAGTACTGTATCGAAAGCTGGCCTTATTTACCATTGTTGACAGATTTTACAAATGGTTTGAACTTACAAAGTGGAAAAAAAAGTATAAAAGTATGATCAATTCATTGGCTATTGGTTATATAAGTGAAATCATTACTGAAGTTATGATGTTTGCCATTCATTTTTTTCTTTAAAACATTAGGCTGCATGCTAGAATGTAAATTGATACTTTTCTGGCACGTTTGTTTATTAAAATTATGTTGGATAGTGTAGTTACATGTTTGGACATAAACTTGGATCAGGTATAAGGTTTAGATGAGTGCTAAGGTCGTCTTCATGATATCACATTTGATATGAATTTAATGATATTCCGATGTTGGGCAAACTTTATGTTTGATTCTGGGTGAGTTGATGGTAGGTTTCTTTTACTGGTTACAAATAACAGAAAATACAACTTGAAATAGGTTACGTGATAACATTTGTTGGTCACATCACTGAAAGTACTAGAGCCAGGTCAGCTTTAATAATAAACTGCCTTTGGCTTGGTTTCTTTGCGATTGTCTCGGCTCTGCCTTGTGTTGTGCGTCTTCTTTCATCTTACGCTGGAATCCTAAGTATGACTGCCAGCAATAATCTGGGGCTGCATGCTTCTCCCTTTGCCTTCAGGAGTAGGAGAGTGATTGCGTTTCACACTAAACCAACAACATTTTTGAACTTTACTCTGACTCTTCCAACCTGAACCTATCATTGTATCCAGATTTTGCTCATTTGTGAAGCAACCACTGTGATAAAATGAAAGAAATTGGATTCCTTGACTTATGCTACTCAAACTACATGGCTTATGACACAACTGGGAAAGGGCAAGTTCCTCAAAGAAAGATTCTTAGGTAGTAGGCAGAGTGGGGATAGTTCTTGGGCAAGTAACTGATGAATGCCCTGTGTAAATGACGTGGACTCTGTTTCCGGCTCTCATTTCCAGTCTGGTTGAGGGAGGCGGAACAACTCAGGGCTTCAGAGACAAGTGCACCTGCATTCTGGCCTCATTTATGTCACATGCTAGTGCATAAGCTTTATGACTCTTATAAATCTGAATTTTTTATCTGTGAAAAACATTATCAGTACTTTCTTGACTTCTAGACATCAGTGCTTTCCAGATGTGCCACTAGCTAATGAGTAGCACAGAAAAATGGATGCTGTAAAATACAAGATGCATCCCAATTTCAGCAAATGTAAAATATTTTTAACAACAGTGAATCTTGGATCTGAAGATCTGGTAGTGGTAAGGCTTGACATTGGTTTGTTTTAAAGATTTGCCAATATGGCATGTGGTAGGCAAGAAAACAGTGCATTATTCATCTTACTTGGGACTGGTTAGTTATTTTGATGGGAGTTTATTATCTTGGTTTCAGTATTAAATTTTTGCCCAACTGAACGTGAGGATTTGGGCAAGCACTTCTGTGCTCTCATGCGTGAAATGAGTGGTTTGGATTGGATGACTCTTAAGTTCTTCCAGTTTTATAGCTGTGAATGCTGGCACTGATCCACATTCCTAGAACTAACCTGAAATTTAAGCAGCCTCTGAGATTTAGAGGGCAAATGGCCGAATGATTGGATGAATGGCCTTTTCCTTTTAAATTATGCTCAGTGTTGGCCCACAGACCCGTGAAAGCCAAATCACCTCTGTCTGGTTTGTAATACTGCTGGCACCAAGCAACTCACCTTTTAACAAACCAACGTGGAAAACTTCCAATGCGTTTGCCACTCTAATTTATACTTTAGAGGAGAAGGCTGACTGGAAAGGCCATGGAAATGACTAAGTTTATTCCCATTTGTTCAATGACAGCATCCCTTTTAGAAAAGTGGTTTTGTTGTTCAAGATTTGAGTATTCACCCTTGTTTCTGGAAGGGGCACGTGCTGCCAGTAATACGGGCAACATGAAAGTAGTTAACACTTTGACAACATCTGCAAATTATTCCCTAAACAATTTTTCTAAAGAAGTACAAGCAAAAAGTCTGCATTTCAAAGACCACACTGCTCTAAAGATTCTGCCTTTCTATTTATGACCAAAAGTTCAGTGTTAGGGAAAAATCGTCCATTTTTTCCTAATCCTTTTCTCTTCCCATTTGTTTTAAATGTATGACCACCTTCCTGCTAAAAATGAGATGACTCATCTTATTTCTCATCTCCTTGTTTATAAGCCCTGTTGTCTAGCCATGTAAAGTAAGAGCAAGTTAGACCCTTTGGGAAGTGGAATTAATACTTTTAGGCTAATAATCTCTCAGTAAGTATAATCAAGCAGCAATTCACCAATGAATATACGTAATACAACTTCATATGTGTACCAAAGAGCTCATGAAGAGTTAATTCTTCTGGAAAAGGAGAGGGGAAGAAAAATATTCAAGATAACTATATCAAGTCTTTGCTAGGCATTTTCACATGTATTAATGTATTCCATAGCAATACTAGAAAATATGTGGGATTATCTCTATTTCTGTCTGAGAAAGAGTTTCAGATGGAATATGAAACTCAGGGCCAATAAATAAAAAATCATAATTATAAGCGTGCAAATTTGGCTACAAAGCTTTTTATCCTCTTCGTAATGCACTGTGATAATCTGAATTTTCATTTTACAAAATTCTGCATTGATTATTGTAATAACACTTATTGAATATTTACTCTGGGTCAGGCATTATGCCAAGTACTTTACATGCATTATTTCATTTAATTCTCATAACAAACCCTTCACATTATCTTTATTTTGAAGATGATGAAATAGAGCTAATAAGGAGCACAGTTTCTATTCTTTATACTATAGCCAGAGATTTTTTTAAAAATGAAAATCTGATTATGTCATTCTCCTGGGTGAAATGTTTCAGGGCTTTCCCTTCTGATACAGTGTGTGTCGTTTGACCCCAGCTGGCTCCCCAACCCCATTGTGCTTCACTTCTCCCCACGGCTCTTTGCTCTGCAGCCACCCTTGTCCCATAGTGGGGCTCCCTCTTGCAAGAACATTCTCCTCCCTAACACTCTGTCCACGCGTCACTGGGATAGCTCATTCTTCAGTTCTCATGACAGTGTTACAGAAACCGTCCTGACCCAACACAGGACCAAGACCATCTACTTTTATTTTATAGCATTACCCACAGTATAGAAGTGTCATTATTTTGACGACTGTAAGATCCATGAAGACAGGGGCTATATTTGTTTTTATCATTATTCCTAGTGACACACACACTTCTTGGCACTTAGAAGATATATAATATTATGATTGTTAAGTAAATGAATAGAACTGAAAGTTTTTTACTACAAAGCTCTTATCATATTGATAAAACATCTATGCAGCAGGTGGTGCATGAACTATTCAACATTTTAGTTTCTTTTTCTTAAATCCAATTATGCTACCCCATTTGAGCAGTAAGGAATTTAGGCCATCGATGTCCTAATTGGGAAGAGCAAATGGTTCCTTGAAGAAACTATAGGACTTGACGTTACAACATTGTTCACTTCTAAAGGATACATCCAGATATAAGAAAGAAAGATAGGGAAAGAAGAATACATTGGCTGAGTGAGGTAAGAGAATGGCCTCTAAATTAGTGATAAAGTTGGGAGAGTTTGGCCACTAAGAGAGTTAGATATCAGTATGGATTGCTCTGCGTTCACCTCCAAACATTTGGGAGAAGATGATTAACTCTTTAGGTCATGGAGATTGAGAAAAGAGGAGAGGATTATTAGTTTACAGTCTGTCACAGTTGCTTAGGAAACTGTGAGTACGACAGAAAAAGACTTGTGTCACTCCAGGTAGAGAGAATAAAGCAGAGATGATTGGATGGGTGAATAGGCAGATGAGCCTGAATGTAGCCTTAGAGTGCCTCAGTGGGGGTGAACACTTAAATACGTTTCCATGGACCCTAGAGAAGCATGGATGATACTGAGAGTTGGTGGTCTGAAGAAGCCTTACAGACATAGCACAGGGATGCAGGCACAGATGGAAGGATGGGTTATTCAAGCTGGGGGCCAGATGGGCTACGTAACAGTCTCTGTGGATTCTAGCAGGGGAGAGTGCAGACCCCTGAATGACAGTCCTGGAGATGAGCATAGCTGTGATAGAGTGATTGAATAGCCTGTGATGGAATGATGGGGCCTGTCAGTGACAGCGGGCCAGGGCAGATCAAAACTAAGAAATAGACCCCACCTAACTCACTGTATTCCGGGAAAATCAGGTGAGAGAGTATCTTAAGCTTGGCTGAGTTTAATTCTAGATGTTAAAATAGGTTTATCTGGAAGCGACTAGAGAATGTCTATTTCCAGGGAAAGGAAGTAAGCAGGTAGAAATTATGTTTAATTACAGGAAAAAAAAATATATATATATGAATTTATGGTTCTTGAGAAATGGTATCTCCTGCAACTCTATTATACTTTTCTTTTACAAACACATTTTACAGTAATTAAATGGCCATGTATTTTAGGGTCTGTAAAATCAATGTGGCTAAAACATAGGCTGCCCTTCTCTAAGTCCTGAAGAAAATACACTTGGCCTTCCGTTCCCAGAATCAGTAAATCCAGTGGTGGTGATTGCCTTCTTCCATTATATCAGTAAGACAATAGCCACGGCATAATTCATATGAAGCAAGTTATTCAGCCCTCAAATGTAAATTGCTCACAAAAGGAGAAATACCACTTTATTATTTTTCCGTATAACCTGGTATTTTTGCACTGACGATAAACTGCCTCAAATTCCAATTTACCAAACCAGAATACTCTAATAAAAGCAAGATCTGTCAGGTGGCCAGATTTAGCCTTTTCATTACTTTGAATCACTGGCAAATACAAAATTTTCTAATATAGTAATGTTTTCATTTCACATTCTGTTCTGAACTATAACTAGGGAAAAGTACAAGACTTCTAGATCCAAATTTGGGATGTTGTCCATTTTGTTGTTTACTTTTTCAAATGTTTCCTCAAAACATAAATGACCTTTTGAGAGCAGTGTCTGGATTTTTGATATTTTGTTGAATGCTTCTTGAACATATCTCAGCTTTTTCAGGGAATAAGATGCTTTTTGAGGCTGTTTGGCAAAATAGGTACATTATTTTTCATGTCAGATAATAATTGCTTGATTCTGTTTTATCTAATTACTAACTTTGTATAACGAGTACATAATATTAAAGGAAAATAATTGTTGCCTTTTTTTCTTCCCTCCCCAGTAAGAATCCATCTTATTTTTCATTTGAGAGTGACTTAGGATTCTCTTTCCTTCTGTTCTCCTTTTTAGGAGGGGAGAGATGTGACGTAAAGTGGTTTTATTCCGCACTAGAGCATTCATTCGGCATTTCATTTTATTTCAATTTCCTCCAACCAGCAATGAGGACAATACCTTGTAATACACCATTAATAAACAATAAAGACACTTTAAGTTCAAAAGCTGATAAATATCCTTTAGATAATGCTACTTTGAATCCTGGCTTATTTGCCTTGAGAGCCTCCATTGATCATGTTAACAGGATAATTTCCAAATAGTTGTTGTTCAGATGCACTGCCAGATTGGGCATGTTGGCTCTGAAAGATTTATCCAGATTTTTATTTCATGGAAATGACTGAGAAGACCAACTGTAGTGAAATTAAAATTACTGACACTGTTACATTTTACCCAGTTTTGATCCCTGATGAAAGAGATTCATCACCAAGGTCAACTTAGACAAACTTAGAAAAATATTTGCTTTTAATTTTTTTGTTACAGTTGGTGGAAAACTTGTTGATTTTCTATTTAAAATTGCTAAATGCTAATTACAATATTTATATTATTTAATGATTATTACATTGAGCTGCAAGTATTTTGCAAATTATACAAAGTATAAAAGAGAAGCATTTTATGTGATTGTACACTGTCAACTAAAAGTAAAAATTAGATATACTCAGAATTATCTTTGAACACCCTTTACATCTCAAATTTATCAATCTGGACATTTTTCCTATATTCCAGTCTCGAATAGTGAATTGCCTGCATCTCCACTTTCAAATCTGAGAAACTGAATTTTACTATTTCCCAGAAGAAATCACACACTCTACCTTCTCAGGTTGGCTCTGCCTTTCCAGACTCATCATGGACAATCCATTGTTTTCAGTTCAGATCAAAAGCTCGAGCCATCCTGAACTCTTTACCTTTCTCTCAAAATTCGTACACAATTGGTCGAAAGATCTCTGTGGCTTGGCCTTCAAAACATATTTAGAATTTGACCTGTTTTCACCACCTGCACTGGTTACTGCTCTGCAGCAGCATCCTTCATTTGAGGTTATTGCCGTAGGCTCCTCATTGGCCTTTTACTTCTGCCCTTTCAGTGTACTTTCAACATTTCTGTGGGAATGATCCTTTTAAAATAGAAAAAGAGTCGAGTCATTCTTTCCAAAAATCTGTGATGTTTCCCTGAGTCACTCCTAGTAAAAGCAGCTTTAATCTTCAGGACTCTACATGCCTCGCCCCCTTTACATTCCGTTAACTCTGTTAACTGTCTGACTTCTTTTTCTCTCACTCATTTCCCTCTAACCACACAGGGCTTCAAGGTGTCCCTTAAGCAACCCGGGAGTGTCCTTTTCTTAGAACTTTTGCGTTGAAAGTTTCCACTATCTGGAAAGTTCCTCCTCTGTAGTGTGCATGGGTAACTTTTTTACCTCATTCAAATCTTTGCTCAAAAACCTTCCAGTGAAGCTTACCTTACCCATCCTATTTGAAGTTGCAGTCTACCCATTTGTCTAACCCTCTGCCCTGGCTCAGTTGACTACCTTTACTCTGTTTTACTCTTTAATTTTTTCTTAACACCTACAGCTTTTTAACATACTGTATAGTTATTTATTATGTCGTCTGTCTTTCCATGTTAGAATGTAAGCTCCATGAATGTGAGGACTTTTGTTTTGTTTACTTGCAAGCACATAATAAGGTCTTAAAAGTTTGTGTTCAGTAAATAATTAAGTAAGGTTAATCAAAACTGAATTATTAAAAGTCAAGGATGAAGATGAATTATTTTATCACATTCTTTTATTTTAGCTTTGGCTTTGAGTTTCCTTGGATATTGGAGAATAAGGTTTAGTCAAAAGGGTTGCCCCTGTACTCCATCCCTTCGTCTTAACCCAGTCAAGAAATGAATACCTGGATGCTTTTCTGGCTGGTGTGTTGGACTGGTCCCTTGCATGGATATTGATGTCTTCAAGGCCATCATAGGATGGAAGACCATGACAAAGGTGCCATTTTCCGCAAGACAAACGACTTGAGATTCTCATGATTAAATCAACGAGGAGAGGGATATTATATGTGTGTTATAGCTGAATAAAGTGAAAGAGCAGAGGTTTTTCAAAATTAGATGTCCAGAGGGAGCAAGAAGAACACTGTCCTTAAGAACAACTCTTGAGAAACATGAGATGGAATAAACAGTTACCGTTAAAGAGAGAGAGACATGCTGGGTAGAGTCAAACTTTGGCTAGGGCAAGATGTTTTTGAGATTGGACACAGATCTCCTGCAATGGAATAGTGACTAATACCAAAGTGGGGGAGTTTGCAAAGCAAGTGTAAACTGAAAAAAGGTACTACTTCTACTCAAATGAGAAAGGCTAATTGAGTTTGAATTTCATCAGAGAAGAAGTCATGGTTTATGCCAGGATGCTGAGTATGGATTATATAGTAAGGCAGACAGACTATAATTCTTTAGAGGTGATCGTTCTTTACACTTGGAGTCCAAGCAGAATATGACATTTGACTGAAGAACACTCTTCAGGTCTCACAAGATATTTTTTGGAGCTTCATGAAGCTGATTTAATTTCCACCCGTTTTATTATCCATATATTCTCTGGAACCTGGTATAGAACACATGTCTGCATTGCACTAAATCGCTCGACAGCACTTTGGAAAATGCCACTTTATTTGTAGCTATAATTAAGTTCAAAGGGATATTTTTGTATTAAGACTGGAAGGAAAAGACATTCAAAACTTTAAAAATAAAATTAGACTCTCATTATAAGAAGTAGGCTAACTAGATGACATCAAACATTTATTAGTAGATCAGGACTTGGGAAAAATACTTCATTTCCATGCTCTGATGCTTTTGTAAATTAAAGAAAACATCCTCATTTTTTTCGTCAGAATATCTGTTTTCCATGTAAATTAATCAACCCATGAATATTCTATAAAATAGGGAACCAGGTTATTTAAAATTTATTGTTTATGGTATATACTAATCATAGGTAATTTTACATTAAAATTAGTTAAAAGTTTCAATTAACAGTGATCTGATCTACTTTACAGATTACACATTGGCATTTCATGTATGCCAATATATTGAAAATGATTTAAGGAGCTTCCAAGTTGGTGAATACTTTGAGATCCAGGGAGGATGATACCCACTGAGAGAGCACAGGTCAGCAGTCCCCCTCCCTTGCCTTATGTATCTCTTCCATTGAGCTGTTGCTGAATTGTCAGTTTTCCACACTGTGGAACATGACTGTTTGGTTCATTAGGGAAAAAACTGTAACAGAAAAAACAAATGCAAACACACACCAGAACCTTTTATCTTAGTTATTACGATTATAGTGCAATCTTTGATACAATGTGTGTTTTATTTGAAAAGAAAATGCACAGTAAAATGAGAATGACACTTTACACTTATAAATAAGAAAAGATATGAATAAAAAGTTCAGGAACATGAGATTTATTTTACTGTAATGTCAAATGTATTTTCTTTATTCTTCATTTCATTGTGTTTTATACCAGATTCCCATTTTATAAGACACATGGTATATTTTTTCTATTAATCTCCTATATACCCAGTGGAGAGAAGTGTGATAAACTCCCCGAAAATGCTTTGAAATGCTCCCATATGCATAAATTATCATTATTTTTTAATTTCCATTTTTGTGGGCAAATAGTAGGTATGTGTATTTATGGGGTTCGGGAGATGTTTTGATACTGGCGTGCTATGCCCAAAAATCTCCTAATGTAAAGTGGGGCATCCATCCCCTCAAGTATTTATCCTTTGTGCTATAATTCAGTTGTATTATTTTAGTTATTTTACACCAGGGTCCTCAATCCCTCGGCCATGGGTGGATACTGTCCATGGCCTGTTAGAGAACAAGTGGCGCGGCAGGAGGTGGGCGGAGGGCCAGCCAGCGTGACTGCCCGAACTCCACCTCCTGTCAGATGAGCAGTGGCGTTCGATTCTTCTCACAGGAGCGCATGAAAACCCTGTTTAGTACTGTGCATGCTAGGGATCTAGGTTGTGTGTTCCTTATGATAATCTAATGTCTGATGGTCTGAGGTAGAACAGTTTGTTTTATCCTAAAACCACCGCTACGAAACTAGTCCCTGGTGCCAAAAAGGTTAGGAACTGCTGTTTTAAATTGTACAAATAAATTATCGTTGAATAGAATCACCCTTTTATGTTATCAAATACTAGGTCTTATTCATTCCTTCTATTTTTTTGTACCCATTAACTGTTCCCATCTCCCCACTTCCCTTCCCACCCTCTTGTAACCATTCTTCTGCTATCTCCATAAGTTCAATTGTTTTGAGTTTTAGATTCCACCAATAAGTGAGAATCAGATGTTATTTTTGTTATATATATATATTTAAGTAGCATTCTTATTTAAAAATGCATCTACATGAAAATACAATGAAATTATCTAGATGTACATCAACTGAGTAATACTACAACAAAATATCTTTAAAAATATGTATGTCAGAAAGAAAGAAAGATGCACTATCCCAGTAGCCTCGGTGGTTATCTAAACACCTACACGGGAGTACTTAGGGGATCTCGTTTCACATGTATCTGTTTAATTCAGTTCTCGGGTAATGAACCCAGGTGGTTTTAAAATACTGAAGTATGTTAATCTCAAAACCATTTACTTCGAAGAAATTTTTGTTGTATTTAACTATTTAGAACCAAATTATATACTGTAGGCATGCAATAAACATACATTTTCTATATTATGGGCATATTTCAGAAAGGGAAATACTATTTTCATTTTTTGAAGTACTTTTTTGTCTGTCAAAAGTAGTAGCCCTAAAAGGTAAACAAAGTAATAAATGAATAATGAAAGGCTCTGGAATGAACTTTTTTTGGTTATCCTTAAAACGGAGATTGACAATAAAGTAACTAGACTGGCGAGTAGGAGTGTCCGGGTAAACAAAAATTACTCATAGTAGGGCATGTACTTTAAGTTGTCAGGTAATGCTACTGAGAGAATTATAATAGTGCGGCCAAGGTCTGCCATTGTTACCAGATGCTAGGCCTGGGCTAGATGAACTGGGTTTAGAGGTGCAGCATATGAAGCTACTGGTTAACAGTCCTCTTTACATAATATTGTAATGATAGATAATTGTATGATCATCCAAATGTCTGTGAATTTTATTATCTTGTTGCCTCAAACAATATCTCTTTCAGTGTTTGAAATTATGGCACATAGAGAGCTACGGATGAATTATACAACTAGTTGATCTAATGAAAAAAAAATCTTTTCCAGGTTTTTCTCAGTAATTATGAGCCATGTAACAAATGCAGAATTCTTCGTTCTGGTCTTGTGAAGGCATCGCTAACTAATCGATGTGCTGATGCTCAATTTTTTAAAGTACTGAATCTGCTTTCACATACTTCCAGCCCACTGCAGTTAGGTTGGGCTATTTGGCTTATATGGCCAATAAGCTATCAACATAAGTGATATCTATTATGTAGACACTAAAGCAGAGAATAATACCTGCATTGTCAGGTAGGTCGGAGGACGTTCCATGATCCAGGTGGTGCAGTTACAGTTTGCTGGAGTCTCTGTCAGCCTATGTCCTATCCCATGCAATTCCTCCCACCCCTGCAATTGGATTTAAGGATGTATCCTGACTAATGCAGGTACAATTTACAATAACAGCAAAACAAATGCTGGTAAATGTTAACTAGTAAGAAACACATATTCACAATTACTTCAAAAACTCAGATTGCTAGTCTATAGAGGACTGTTTGTGTAAAGTCGTGAAGAGACACGTATGCTAGGGAAACTGCTGCTGGACTGCACTGGATAGAGCATGTAATTTTGGGGCAGTCATGGCAAGGTATTAACTAACTTATAGGTTTGCCTGGATATACTACATGTGTTTGCATTTGTAACAAAATTAAGAGAATGCATATCATTCAAACTCTTAAAACCTGAATGACTTCAAAATGTAATTACTCATTGGTTGTTATGATGATCTATAAAAATTTTTCAGCCAGTTCTCCACGTTACTTCTGACATCCAAGTATAACAGTGAATGACCCCGTAGTGCACAAGGCCACAATGTCCACATGACTATTTCTTCTAGACTAACAATTGTCAATCCTACCTAGACATAAGCAATCCCTGGATGTCTGTGAAGAATCCAGGATGCCAAAGCCACACTAAAGACTGATTAAATCAGAATCTTTTGCAGAGATCCTGAGATACAAGGCTCTATCTTAGTAATAACTTTCTACTGGCTTATGGGTATGTGGTATGTAGTCATTTCAAATGACCAAGATTCCTTGTATGATTTAACTGCCTTTTCTTTATAAGTGTTATTTGAAAAGAATAGTAATACCTCTGGGGAAATCTTAAAAATTCCAGATCTCAATGTTTCAAGGGCTAGAGTTTTTCCTGGTTTGGATCCATTAATTTACTTCCTCAAGGCCTTAGCTAGACAAGGAAAGTGCCATGTGGGAGCTGACATTCAGATAAAATCACTACATGTGTTTGTTTGAAGGTAATTATTGAAGTAAACACAGTTGACATTATTCCAGTGTGCCAGGTGCAGGATATGTGTATGTATAAATGTGTGTGTCTTGGGAACAACAGTACATCCTTGGTGTATTAAAGAGTTGGTAAAGAAAAATACTTGATATTTACACAGTGGAAAAATCTTTTTGAAGCTTTTGCATCTTTATGAAGTCTTTGCAAAGCCTGAATTTGCTGGCACAAGTAAGTTCCATCTGTTGCTCTTAAAGAAAAACTGACTTGTGCTTTATTGTTTGGAAAGATATGGGTGAAATAAATTTACATATAGCTGTTTGATACGGTTTGCCTCTGTGTCCCCACCCAAATCTCATCTTCACTTGTAGGTCCTGTAATCCCCACGTTGTGGAAGGGACCTGGTGGAAAATGATTAGATCATGGGGGTGGTGTGCTCCATGCTGTTCTTGTGACAGTGAGTTCTCATGAGATCAGATGGTTTTATATGTGTTTGTAATTTCTCATGCTGAATCTTATTCTCTTTCCTGCTGCCCTGTGAATGGCCTTCCGCCATAATTGTAAGTCTCATGAAGCCTTCCCAGCCAAGTAGAGCTGTGAGTCAATTAAACCTCTTTTCTTTATAAATTACCCAGTCCTGAGTATTTCTTCGTAGCAGCATGAAAATGAACTAATACAGTATGTATATAAATACATATTTATATCTATGTAGATAGCATCTCAGACTGTGCACATGCCAATAAATTTTCTCAGGTAATCAGCTTCATGAACTACTGACTTGTGCTATGTTCTTATTCCTAACATTCCTTAAACGTAGCGTATTCTCAGTGAGTAAACCGTGAACCTTGCAGCTAGACTAGTTGAGTCTGAATCCCAACCGTACCACTTACGAGTTGTATGACCTTGTGAAATTTCCTCAATATTCCTGTGTCTCAATTTTTTTATCCTTAAAGTGAGGGATGATAGTTATAATACTTACTTTCATAGTATGGTGTGAGCCGTAAATGAGGTAATACATTTAAAGTGCTTAGAACAGGGCCTGGCACATAGATGATGCCAAATTGTTTTTCTCTTATTCTGAAATAATCTAGAATATTGGATAAGACAAGTCCATAATACATATAAATATTGTATTTATATAATACATATAAATAATGTATTACTTTCTATTAAAAACTATTGTGTAGATCATATTATTATACAAACTATTGTGTAGATCATATATAGACAAGAATTCCTAGGTTACCTCTGTCCTCTAAGTGCATTTCCTTTATTTGCACATTGATCCTGAAGCTTCATGCAGTTTTATGATTTTTGCCTCGAGGCTTTCACACTGTTGGAAACCCCACAGAAGACTTGCATCTGATGCATTCCATGAAACCTCATCTCTACCTGTTCAGTTTCCTGGTTGCTTCAATTGTGAAGCTTTGGCGGTTTCCAGCCGAGAATTTATATTATGATTTGTTGACTCTGGTTATATTATCTGGTTTTCCTTTACTGTGGTTATATGTCTATTAAGCATTACTGATTCTGTGGGGAGAGGTGAGGGGTGTTCATTTCAGTCGAGGAGGTTGTTTGTTATGCGGTCTTCAATTACTGAAGTCTTGATTGTGTGTTTCTGAAGATTTATCTGCATAGATGGTTGGTGGCTAAAAAAGAAAATGACATCTACCACGTATCTGCTCAAAATTGACCACTTTTCAAATGTACATGCCTCCTCCTTTTACAGACCAATGGGTGACTTAACTGCCCTGAGAGAAGTCGCCTTTAAATGAGACCTGTAGATACCAAGTATCACAATTCAGTGAAATGAACATCTAATGAAATGCTGGGTGTCCTGGCATAGGGATGAAGCCAAAAAATCTAAGGCATTGCTATCAAGCTTTCCTGGTTACTTCTACTAAAAATCTGCCGGTTTAGGTGAGAAGACTATTTTGCTCTAAGATTTTGTCCACATTTTAGAACATTTAAGGTAATGAGCAGAACTTTAAAATTATGTGTTTTCCAGAATTATTTCCAAAGTATATTTATAAGGGCTTGAAATAGCCATAGAAGAGCCCCAGTGTGCTACTGAGCACAGTTTCTGTAAAACAATTAAACCAAGAGACTTTTGTTTTTAATCATAGCCATTTCATGTGCCATCAGCTGAAAGAAGTCACCCACTAATCTTGTCATTTAACACTAAGAATTAGGGTAATGCTGCTGGCTTTAACGGAATTATAAATAGGTCACCTATCCACTAATGGATATTTTATATCAGTATCACATTTAGAATTTCAGCCAATTAGAGTTTCTGTTGTTACTTGCTCATAGAAAGTAAAAGGAACATATCAAATATAGAGATTAATTATGGCCAACTCTAGGTTCTTTCATTCACAATAAGAATTTCCTCTGATAGGAAGGGATGCAGCAAGTTAAGGCAATCTGCATGTCATGCTTTAAAAAAGTAAGCATAGTAAAGAGAAATCACAATTGTTTTTAGCTGGAAAATTCTATCATTTAATTCTTTTTTAAGGTGTCTGGCTTAAAAAAGGTATAAACTAGGGGGCATGAGTAATGCTAATGTTTTGGCATCTAAAAGCCTGTATTTTAATTTCGCTTATATCATCTGTAGCTTCCAATCAATTTCCATGAATCATCATTAGTCCTCACGTTACTCATTTAGCAGAAAATGATTAATCACGTGTTACACAATTCCTAAATCTCGATGTGGTAAACGGTTGCCTGTTTATCAGTTGCAGAACAGTTCAAGGTCTGTGCCATTTTTGCCATTGTTTGCTTGTAATTGCACTTAAATTACTGTCATCAAATAGGATGGGAATATGGAGCAGGTAATATATCATTAGAACACAATTCTCCATGGGTCTCTTGCGTTTCTGCATGATGTGAGAGTTAAGCACTAGTAACTGCCTTTGTTCTTGGCTATTTCTTCAATATTCCTATAGTAAACAGCCTTGGAAGTTCGAGATAGTGTCTCCCTCTGGGGCAAAGAATAGGCATTCATACTGTTCATGTTAAAAGGTTTGCTTTCACTAACTTAAGTTTTCTTCTTCTGTAATATAACCTACTCCATGTGCAGATGTCACTCCTATCTCCTTACGTCACTTTGTGGGAATTGGAGCTTGGGGAACTAGTGCAAATGCTGACATTCTGGCTACTGCTGCTGCTGTAATAAACTATCTTGTGTCTCTGACCCAAGAGACTTGTATTCTACCAGCACCCCTAGAACTGTAGCAGGCTAACTTGTCAGCTTGTAAAGTAGGGTAAAATATCAGACCCTTCCCAGTTGTTGACCATTCAAAACCCTCTGCTTGGCTCTTCTCAGAATATTCAATTAATATTTTAGTTTTCTCCTCCACATTCCTTAGTTTGAAATCCGGGATTAGCCAGTTGTCTTCACTGAGCCTCAGTTTACTTATCTGCAAAATGAAGATAATTATGGCCTTATCTTATGCCTCATTTGGATAATTAAATGATACATGTAAGAAAATTTTGTGTAAAGCATTGCACTGCTTTTAGTAATTTTAATGATTCATTCTGTAGCTTACATGTAATTTTCTATTGTAATGTATTATTGCTCAGTGACATGATAAAAATAATTATAATCCATCATCAGGACACTCTAAAGCATTCTTGTTAAGTTAAAAAATAGGGGCAGAATTTTTGTCTTAATGTTTCGGTTGGAAAATGAAGACAAAGAAGTGTTAAAATGATTTTCTGTAGTTTCAAAGGTTTTAGGACTCAGGTATCTTAGGAAACAGACAAAATTCACGCATGGAAATCCATAGATGTTTCTATCCATGAAACACTATTTTCAAAATTTCCTTCACATAAATTAGAACATTGTATTGTAGCCAGAGGAAATTCTCTTAAAAGTGAAAAGCTGATATTACTGGATACTTTCACATAGGAATATTTTGTCTTTGATATCTTTATAAAATAGTTAAAAAGATCTGTAATTATTAAAAATAGCAAACGGAACTGGATGGACATACAGTAAATAATATAGAAAGGTAGACTAAAACCCAGTTAACCAACATCCCTTATGGATTTTTATCTTACCTAACCTTAGCTCTGCCATAAGGCATTGCATATTTCCAAAGGTTTAGGGATGGATGACAGAAAGTAGGACAGTGAGTCAGGAGGGAAAGGAAAAATCTAGGTTCCTAGGATATGTGACTTATCCCGGGGAGTCATTTCTCATGAATCCATTGATGTTGGGTTGATGTTCTGTAAGTCATTCTTAACCATGGACATCCTGTTAAAAACACTCAAGAGATAAGATCTCCTTCATTTCTGTATTTGCTGCAAGGTCCAGTTATCTTCTTGGCGGGGAGATCTGATCAGTCATCTGCTTTCTTTCCTCCAAGGACTTCCTGTGGTAAACACAGCAAATCTATCTCAAACCAGGTGTGTTAACTCTTTTCTCTCCAAGTACAGAGAACTAATCTGGATGTCTTTGTTAAGCGTCTACTGAACATTTTGTATGTATTATCTCATTTCATCATAGTAATAACTCAGCAAGATTGGGAATACTATTCAGTGCTTACAAAGAGAGAATTGAACGTCAGAGGACCAATTTTTTTCCAAGTTTACAGAGATGTAAGCGTTGCAATCAAGATGTGAGTCCAGATCTCACTTAACATAGTCCATGCGTTTTACATGTGCAATATGTATTTCAAACCTCAGATACTTACCCAAGTATGTATTACCCATGTTTTGGGAAGTTGGTCTTTTTTTACTTTGAGTCTGGGGGGTGATTTAGTTTTCCCAAAGCACTGACTTCTCTGACAGAAACCATGCTCTGGTTTGAGAGAGCTAGTGCTCCCACATTTTCCAGAGACCCTTCTGTAGTGGAATTGAAATGTACAGAAAGTGAGTCTAGTGTTATAGAAATGCTAGATTCTGCCCACACACCTTATTTCGCATACCCCTGGAGTCACTTGAACTAACTAAAATGGCAGTTACAAGGATATGAAACTCTCAAGTCCGTGTGATCAAGGAAAGAATGACTTGTGAGTACTTAGAGACTAATACAACTCCACTAGTGCATTCTGAGCAAACTCTAAACTCCTATAGCAGACAGACATTGAAGGAGAATCTCTTAGGTCCCAAGTGTTCTCTCGGGTGGTTGCTAAGGGCCTCTTCATCCCCAAGAATGTCTCTGTATTTCTTTTTCCTTTTCTCTTTTCCAAGTGCAAAACCCCCGAAACCTTCATCATTCTCATGTTATGTGTTGAACATGCTAGCTGTTATATTTTCTATAGCTCTCATCCTTCCAACAACAGAAAAGTTATAGGCCAGCCTATACTCCCTTTTCTCTACCTTTTCTTGGATACATAGCAACATAGTGTAAACTCTAAGAAGGAAAGTACTGTGTGTGTCTGTTCACACCTTTGTGTAGGGGGTGGCAGGTAGAGGATAAATAGCAGTTTACAAATTTTGAAAATATGTATTCTGATTATTAAAGTACTTAAAGATATAATCTGAGGGCACTCACAAATAAGTACGTATTTTACCAGTGGGTTGGAAATGGTCCTACCTAGTATACTAGATATTATCCTCACTTTTTTTTTTTTTAAATCACATTGATTTGATATAGTTTGAAAATATGTCCCTTCCAAATCTTATGTTCAATTGTAATCTCCATTGTTGGAGGTGGGGCCTGCTGGGAGGTGTTTGGTCTTGGGGGTGGATCACTCCTGGCTTGGTGCTGTCCTCAGGATAGTGAGTCAGTACTTGTGCTATCTGGTTGTTTAGAAGTGTCCAAAACCTCCTCCCCCCACTGTCCCTCTCATTCCTGCTCATCCCATGTGACATGCCTGCTTCCCTTTTGCCTGAGGCCCTCACCAGAAACCAAACAGGTGTTTGTGCCATGCTTGTTCAACCTCTAGAACCATAAGCCAATTAAAACTTTTTTTTATATAAATTACTCAGTTTCAGTCATTTCTTTATAGTGAACTAAACCATTTAGAAAAGAGAAATAATGCTTATAAACACAGATTTATACAGTTTAATAGTTACTTCATACTATATATTATCCACACATTGTATATAGTGGATGACAATCGTAATAATTATTTCAAATGCATATTTCTTGTCATACTGTAGCCTATTTAATAGTAATTAATAGAAAGCAAATAAGATTGCATAAATATAACATGCCAAAACCAAGAATTGTAAGTTTCTTATACTAGTTATTTATATATTCTTAGTTATTTGTAGTTTAGTCCTCATAATTCATTTATAGAATGATTCAATTCACTCAGAAAAATGAGATAAATAACTTATGAGTCATTTAACTCTTTTTCTTAATCTTTTGGAAAACCAGACAAAAAAGTGAATGAATTTCATGTTAGGTATGTGTGTTTATGATTGGGAATTGATAAGAGAAAGCACTGCATTGCTGTGAGTCATGGTTTCTCAGTCAGCTTTGATAGAGATATTGGGGGGTGTCTATGGGTAAATAATTTAATTTATTGGAAATTAATGATTTAACTTCCAAGCCGGTGTTCTTAACTGTGAAAGTGTTCACTTGACCGGGTCACATAGAGGAATGAATGAAGTACTGTTCCCTCGCTCCTCCAGTGGCTGGCTCCCTTTCATCCTTCAGATCTCAACTCAAAAGCAACACCTGGGTAAGACCTGCGTTTCTGTTCTCCACCGCCCCACATCATGGGGCCCCCCATCATTGACTTTCATTCTCTAGCATATCATACTGTTTATTTCTTTCATAGCACTTACAACTTTTTGAAATTTTTTTCTTAATTTTTTTTTTTTTTTTACTTATTGCCTGTTCCTACAGAATGTAAGTTTCATAGGGTTAATAAAATTTATCTTTCCTCCTTTATTTCCTGTGGTCTGATGTGTAGTAGGCATTCAACAAAAATATAGAGGCAGAAAATGGGCATGTGAAAAGTATAAATTGCAAAGCACGATGAAAGCTGGTAACTTTGATTTCATGCTCAAAACCATGAATTCTGTTTTCTCTAGGTGCATGTGTAGTTTTTCCTAGTAAGAAAAAATTTCCCCTGTAAGTTTTGGGGGTGTCATTTTTTTTTTTTTTGTCTTTTGCCACTGCACTCCAGCCTGGGTGACGGAGGGAGATTCTGTCTCAAAAACAATACAAAAGAAAGACCTGTGGAAATATTGGCTGGATGAGCAATGGTGAAGATACAGTAAACTTAGCTGTTGAAACAGGAGCCAGATTTGCAATTTGTGAAAGGAAATAATATAGGAATGCCCCTGTTCTGCCCAGCCCAGGCATGGGAATTGATATGGAAATCTAATTACTAATGTGATTGAACAAGAGCAGATGAAGAGATAAAGCTCTGGTCAAAGAGACTTCATCTCTTAGGTTGTAATGAGATGCTTTGAATATCCCAGTGTGTCTGCTGTGATTTAAACCAATTAAAACTGCTCTTTCATAGATACCAGCTCTTTTGTGAAAGCTCAAGTTTACCTGAGGAAAATTTCCTGTTAAGAAGTTTATTCAGTACAAGCCACATAGGGAATATCTTTTCATGGGAGAGATAATCCTCAGCCACTTAGCCATCTAAAAATAGAAATACCTCAATTCCTGGGTCAGAATGTATGTACATTTAAAGAAGGGTGGAGGAAAGTAATCTTTTTGCTTTGCCTTGAAAGGCAGGTAGGATGAATGCTGGCCCTGGGGAGTCTGCAGAGCCCCGCGTAAATAACATCACCTCTGGGATCACAGTAAACAGGTTTTGATCATGGCCAATGTTTACCTCTATGACTTTAACTCCATAAGCCTCAGTTTCCTCATCCGTAAGATGGAGGTGATGTTGTCAACAGCCATATAGGATTGTTGTGAAGATTAAGAGGACATGCCTGTGCACACACGCAGAGCCACACACATACACAGAGAGTGATTTCTGACACATGCAAGCACTTTATAACCATTACTGTAAAACTGCTCTCTAGTCAGTCACTTAGAAAGGGAAATAAAGATCTGATTGTTTGCTTCTGTGGTGGCCCTCTGCTTCTGCAGCAGTGGCTCTGTGAAGTAAAATGCTCCCAGTTCTCTCAGAGCTCTGGAGGGTAAGGATTACTATAGGCCTGTGATATGATGGGGAATCGATTAAGTCATGGAAGACACAGTTCTGGAATCAGAGAAACCGATGAGGGGCTGCCGAAGTTACACTGTGACGCTACTGCTTTCACTGGCAATTATTAAATAATAATTACTCCCTTTCTGTGCTTCTTCAGAGGAAAACGAGTGCTTTTGAAATATATTCTTTTCACTAAAGTACTATATTAAAAAATCTTATCTTTGGGGTACAGCAATGTGAGCACAGTATGAGAAAACCAATTTATACTTCTTGGTTCTTAAATACTTCTGTTTTTACTAAGGAGACTTTTAAAAAATATTAGCAGTATCATTTTATATGAATAATTTTAAATGGCTAAGGTTTGCTAACCATTGTAAAACCCAGTGAGTAAGGTGTGTGTGTGTGTGTGTGTGTGTGTGTGTGTGTGTGTGTGTGTGTGTGTGTGTGTTTTCTGTGGATAAAGGGCAAGGGCGAGTCATAGTCTTCTTAAGTATTTGTTAGATAAAAGAGAGAAAATAAAGCTTGGTTTTAATATTTGTCTTAATTGTTAAGATCTCATAGTATTTGCCTAGGTAACCTTGTCGCATAAAGATCCAGGGTTTTTTCAGGGTATTGCTTATTTACTGGCTTGAATCACACAGCGTGATTTCTAAGTATTAATTAGTTCTGTGAGTCATCATCAATGTACTCTCTAGAAAGCATGAAGCCAAAAAATAGTTTTTATATTTAAAAAGATAAATATGAAAATGATTAAGCTTTGGAGAAAAACATAAAAAACCATAGTTAAGAAGTCTCATAGAGCTCCTGGTTTAATTCAGATATTCATTCAATATTTATGTCCAACTATGCAATGTTCTTTTCTAGAAAGTGGAGATCTGGAGTTAAGTAAACTAGGTCCCTGTCCCTGAAGGAACTCGCAGAAGGAAAAACCTGGAAATGTAGAAGTACCATAAAATATTTTTTAAGTAATTGCCATTATTATTATTCTGGTGAGCAGCCCAAGTAACCTACGTGGTTAGGTTTATCCAACGGCTGTTCACATGATCCCCAGGTCAGTAAATATTGTTGGGATTTTGTCTGCCACAGCTATTTGCAGCAATATGTACAGCTCTAAGTTGTGTTTTAAGGTTATATATACTTATATATATATATGTTTATCTTTCTATTTATGTCTTTTTTTGGGCCTTTGTTCTCTGGCATCTTGGGTTTTTACGGGGTTTTTGCTTACAGGATACATGCGTGTATTCTGGTTCAAGGTGTTCCATGCTATTTGATGGTGATCTGTGCTCAGAAATCTGGTTAGTAGCTTTTCCAGCTCTATAGCCACGGAGCAGTTGTTTCAGTTAAGCTTTTAATGGATTTTGCTTGAGATCAGGTGCAAACTACAAATGTTGTCTGTTCTGAAGTTGATATATCTGCTAGGAACTTTATTGATGTAACAAAATTTATTGATAAATACATTTTCCTTCCTAAATTATTTGAATTGTTAGATGGACCAAGTATGGACTGTTTAGCTCCATGTTTGTCTATTTTTGTTCTTTCTTTTCTCTTCAGTAGAATTGCCTTTTGTATTCTTGACTAGCCTCACAAGTTTAATTATCGTGGGCTTCTGACATGCTTTTAATATGTAAGGCAGCCAGTCTTCTCTCTTATTGATATTCCTGCCCTGCAACTTAAAAAAAATTCTTTTTATGTTTTCATATTAATTTTATAATATTTTGGTCAATTTCTAAAAATGACTTACACCTGTCAGAATTTTATTAATATCTAAATTAATTTGCAAAGTACTACATCTTAGTATTTATTTTTCAGGTTCTTAGAGGTCATTTACATCTTTCAATAAGTTCTGTAATCTTATTCAAATAGGCCTTCACCAAAACAAGGTTTTGAAGGGAAATTTTCTCTAATCGGTACTGGGTACAAACTGTAAAATTACTGGAATTGCTAAGTCTGTGGACTCAGAGCACACATCCTCCCATTTCTGCTGAATATTAATCAACACGTTAAAATTAGATTTTAGAGAGTACTTTCATATAAAGCATCTTACTTGATTCTATTATTGTGAAGTGAATACTCTCATAATCTCCATTTTTACAGATTTTCTCTGCCCAGGATGCTCTTTTATCCCCACTGATGTATCTTTAAATCTTGTATATCCTTCAAAATCAGTTAAAATATTCCCTCTTCGCCATAGTATTTCTTGATCTCCGCAGCTTACTCAAAGAAGTAATCTTCTCTCTTAAATGCCTTTTATCCATGTCTTTCTTAGGAATGTGTAATTTGCATTTTATGTCTTTCCAAGTCTCTAGATCACCGCAGCACCCAGCACAGTGCCTGTTGCACAGAGGCACGCAAATGGCCATATTGTTGATGGCTGCCTGGAAATCCTGGGAGGCTGCAGAAGCAGGATTTTAACAGTGCAGGTGCTTTTCCGCCTGACTGCCACCCATACCACCAAGCAGCAACGTTCACCTCGTAATGAAACCCACATCTTAGCCTTAGGATACCTGTCTCTATTACTGATTTTATTTCATGTTTTGTGTAATGACCTTGCAATGTTAAACAGGTAGTCGTAAGTCCTTCGCTGAAAGAATATTAGAAATGTCATATATGTAAAATGCTCCTCACTTTAAATCTCCCCTATTTCTTTTCTTTTTTCCTTTTTCCACGAAATTGCACACTGTGTGTGCATGCTACTGTGCTAGGTAGTTTTATTTTTAGAGGAGTGTTTTGTGAAATCCACATCTGTTTATATGGTTACCTTTTTAAATCATTTTCAGAAGATTAAAAGGGGTCTGAGACTCCACTTTATTTGAAAGGCAGTAATGTTTTGCATTGTTAAGTCCCTGCAACATCTTAAACATACAACAGAGGACATATATACATCTGTTAGTGGACATCTAATGCAAATGTATTAGGTATGCTTAATTAGAAAATAGAATCTTTCAAATGAACCCTCAATGACTTTGATGGAGTGAACAGATTGGTGCATTATAAGCCCATTTGTATATAACAAAAAAGGATGCATCAATTTTTTTTTAGAGTTTTTGTTAAAACATTTTGCATTTTGAAGATGGAACCATTATCAAGCATTAAAATATTTATAGTATTAATGTTCCTAGTTTCCATGGAACTGGCAAAGAAAGAAACATTCATCTCTTCATTCTTAAGAAAATGTAAAGGAACGTTCATTTGCTTTTGTAAGCGTAAGGAAATATAAATGAAAATAGAGTCCTGCCTGGTGGGGGAAATATATGTCACTATTTTGTGTCCCGGCATATTTTTTAATTCTGCTGTAACCTTCAATCAACACCAGTTTCTTTCCTCTGTCTCCAAAAAGAAAGAGGTCAACATAAACATGCGTGTCAAGGATCTGACAGAACAGATGGATTGTGCAACTTAGATTGTGTTGGTGCGTTCTCCTCTTACATTATGCCGCAGGTGCTGGGTTTTTTCTTTCTTGAAATATGTATGTATTTTTCTCTCCCGAAAGAATGCAAACATAAAACACATAGGTTATTCCAAGAACTTTGAGATACGGTACACTAGATAAAAAATTATGAAAGTATTCTTCACTGCTAGGAGACCCTACAGTGATAATGAAAAAAAAATGTGAAAAGTGAGACATCTGAGGGCTTAATGGATATATTCAAAAGAAAAATGGAACTCTTGAAAAAACGTATTTTTATAGAGACCTTTTATTTTTAGTTTTTAAAAGTGGGACTGTATCCATGCATCAAAAGTCTTATGAAAATGAAAGCATTTTTGTACACAGGTCAGGAGAAAATACTGCCCTTGTGCCTTTTTTTTTCTCCTTAAATTCATCACCTAGATGATTCAGGTTAATTATTTTTATGACCTAAATCTTCTATGAAATGACTTTAATTATCCAGTTAACCTTGTATGTGTAACAAAGTTTAAGAAATGCACAGGACCAGAAGAATGTATATTTTTTAAAGTGTAAATTAAGTTCACCTGTTTATTAACATCATGTGTTTAAAAATAAATGAAAAATGATTTCTCAATTTAACTTGAATTAACGGAGTTCCTTGGCTGAAATCAAGAGCCAACATCGTCCAGTGACCAGGAGACTGGGAGAGCTGACCAAGCATATTCCGGTTCAGAGGTGTCCCTTCTCCTCAGGCTGAGCTTCGGGCCCAGCTGAGTGCTTTATCATCTCCATAGGACTGCTGTAACAAAGTACCACAAACTGGGTGGCTTAAAACAACAACAGAAATTCTCCCAAATTTGGAGGCTAGAAATGTGAAATACAGGTGTGAGCAGGACCAGGCTTTCCCTGAGAATTCGAATAGAATCTTCCCTTGCCTCTCCCTAGCCTCTGCTGTAGCCGTCAATCATAGCTGCAGTTACCCCAGTTCTGCCTCAGTCCCCACATGGTGTCTTCTCTGTGTGTCTGTGTCTTCACATGGTTGGCAGCTTATAAAGACACCAGTTATTTTGAGTTAAGGGCTTATTCTAATTTATTGCAACTTCATTTTAATTAATTACATCTACAATACTATTTCAAAAAACGAGGTACTGGAGTTAGAAAAGCAATGTATCTTTTTTGGGGACCCAATAACAAGTACCCTTAAAAGGTACTTTTTGGGGACCCAATAACAAGTACCCTTAAAAAACCCATAACAAGTACCCTTCTCTATTACCAGGATGCTGGTCTGCCCAGAACTGCTGAATTTAACAAAGGCCCCTGCATTGACATACACAGTGGCCGTTTAAATTTCTCATTAATGTCCCACTTGATGGCATTGATGGTGTACTGCTAAGTACACCTACCAGCCTGAAATTTTCTCTTCCCTTTGCTGCTTGGCAGCGTTCCTATGGTGTAGAACTAATAATTATATAATGATCAGACATTTTTGGCTGTCAAATGACTACCTCCCACCCTACTTCTGTTATGTCAAGGTATATCTGATGGGACAAACCCATGTTACTCTTTTACCTCCCCATTTTGGTATTTTGAGGCCTTATCTGTGTTTTGCAGGGTATTTTTCATTATTTTAAGACTTTCCTGAAGTGACATTATCCACTTCTGTGCTTTCAGTTATCACCTGTACACGAATGATTGCCTTGTTTGTTTGTTCAAGATTTTACATCTCAGCTGTGTGCGTAAAGTTTCCATGTGGATGTACCCCATGTACGTTACATTTTTCACATCTCCGTCTGAGCATGTGTTTCCTTCACAGGAAGAAATTTAGGTATCACTTTAGAATTCCCTTTATCTTGTCCATATTCACCTGATTATTAGTTTTCATCTATTCAAATTTTTAAGCAACTCTTGTCTAAACCCTGCTAACCATGTCCAGTTACTGCCTCAATTTAAAACCTGCTTCGTTCCTGGACAGAGATTCTTCTATGCACAGACGTATCCCACTTTAATTAATCTTCTACACAATGTCTAGGGTGGTATTTTAAAACTGCATGTCAAACACATCTCTTCCTTGCTTAAAATCCATCACCACATAGTTTATTGATGCGTTTTTAATCTCATAGTTTGAAGCCTTTGCCTACTGCTCTGGCCAGGTGTCTCGCACTGCCCCAGCCGTGATGCCTGTGTGCTGTTTCCTGGATGCAGAATACTATTTTATGCTCTTGTGCCAATGCTTCTGAAATGTGCTCTGCTATGAAAAAACTTTCACTAGATTTCATCCTGCTAATCTATGAATACTTTAATTCTTTTTAAGTGGTATTTTCTCAAGAAAATATTTGTAACTGAAACAGACCGCTAGACTATATTCCAATTGAACACTTTTCTAAAAACGTGGATTATTTGAATTAAACTTAATTTTGATTTTTATTAATCAACATAAAGATAAAAATTCTCTTTCTGACCATTGCACAGTTGATTGGAAAACTCAGTTGCATTAATATAGTTCTTCAGTCCTCCTATTTTTACAAAATTATTATAAAACCAATACACATGTGGAGGTGAATTAAACCAGTCTGGGATCGAGCTGGATTGATGACCGTTCAGCCAGCATTCCTGTGGAGTAGCTATTAAAGCTATTTGGCCTCAGAAATTATTACTTACTCAGACAGTTTCATTTCAAATGGAAAAGTGATGCACTGAATGGTAAACAATGGAGTTGATGTAGCCTGTCTGGGAACTGAGCTGAAAATCGCCCAATCAATCACAAATTTTTGGCTGTCATAATGACTGAATTACCTGGATGAAGAATACCATGGTGAAAAAGAACTTGGTTATGTGGACTGTCTGACCTCTATGCCATCAATTGTATAACAATCTGATTGATTACTCTGCGACTGGCCTAAACTATCTGGAAAACCATCAATTTCCTGTCATGTCTAATCCTATCCATATTATAATGCAGGCTGTGCTAAGACTGCGTTGTATTTAATTCTCCATTACTGGTGAGGAAGGTCACTGTAACTGGTGACACATGAGGTCTTTTCTCATCGTGTGAATGGGGGATTCAGACTTAAACAGTGCCTTAAAAAAGGACTCATTTAATTTAATCAGAGTGTCTGCAGTTAAGTGGTAGTACGTTCTTAAGCAGTATTTAAAAAACCTGTTCTTATCATTTTAGTGTATCCACTGCTTTTTATCATGATTTTGAAAATATCAGATGTTTTGTTACCTGCATAAATTTGATTTTTAAAATTTTATTCTTCTGCTACATTCTAGAAAATAAGTGTTAATTTTTTTTTTAAAAATGAACAAAGTTACTGCAACTACAGAGTGGGTGATACAGTATGAATCATGGAGTACATGGCATGTGCAAGCTACAGAATCGCTAAAAATAGTAACTAGTTTATTGATAATTAATAGAGCGACTATAAAATACTTATTAAAAGAGCTTTAGCTGTTTGAGTTACCATAGTATACATTTACACATTTAACAGTGGGATCGCAAACATTGGACACAGGCTAAGAAACAGGCTAGTAATAGTCAAGTGCTTTGGTTGACAGATCACTAAAACTGATTTACTGTCACGGATTATAAATGAAACATTTAAGTCTCACTGGAATTTAACTTATGTAATCTTGAAGTAAGGATTTCTTGCAGAATATGTTAGTAGCAGTTCCTTTCAGAAACTCTTTGTGATTACTTAAGGCACATGGGCATTTTTCTGCCGTAATCTTTAATTTGCTATGCCAACCATTAATTGTATCAACAATATATTTCAAAAGAGGTCTTCGAGACATAGATTTAAAGATCTGATCACTCTAGGTAAAGAAAACCTATGGGAAAAAGCACATTTTTGTATTTAAAACTCAGAAAATATAGAAATCAAAATTTCAATAATTTTATAGCAAGTGATGAATACAACGAAAATAAAGTTCACTTGAATTATAAGAATTAAAGAGGCAGTTCTGAAAAATTGTGAAGCAATATGAAATATGGAGCTTTAGGTACAATATAGAGCTTTAGAATTCAAGAAATGTGGAGATTTATTTTTATTTTTTGACTTGTGATAATTGTAAAGTTATATCAGTAACACCTTAGAATTAGATTTCAATTTAGGCATGTTTTTGTTTGTATTTTTTCATCTCAGATATTGTTTAAGAATTGTATTTACCCGGCTTAGTTGTGTTACTATTTTTTTTTTTTTTTTTAGGTTTCACTTATTTCATCTGTTAGAAACACATGAATTCAGGAATCTATGTAGGATGTAAATTAATGAAAAAGAACAGAAGCCCTTATATGTAGTAAACTTTCTTTAAATTATTTTAACCCAAGAAAAATTCATACATATGAACAACAAAAATTTGTGTAAGAATAAACATAACATCATATTTAACTCTGAGTATGACCCAAATGTCCCTCAAAAATATCATAGATCAGCAAAAAGTTAGATAACCCCAGTTATAATGGCTGTTACTAGAAAGTCACCAAATAACCGATGTTGGCAAGGATGTGGAGAAAAGGAAGTTCTTGTATACTGCTGGTGGGAATGTAAATGAGTACCGCCTCTGAAACAGCATGGAGACTTCTCAAAGACTAAAAGTAGAGCTACCATTCGATCCAGCAATTTCACCGCTGGATATCTACCCAAAGGAATATAAATTATTATGTCAAAAAGATGCCTGCACTCGTATATTTATTACAGCAATATTCACAATAACAGAGATACAGAATCAATCTAAGTGTCTATCAATGGATGAATAAAGAAAGTGTAGTATACATACACAATGGAGTACTATTCAGCTATAAAGAGGAATGAAATCATGCCTTTTGTAGTAGCAACATTGATGGAACAAGAGCCTATTATCTTAAGTGAAACAAGTCAGACACAGCATTGCATGTTCTCACTCATAAGTTCCAGCTAAATGCTGTGTATACATGGAAGTAGCATATGGAATGATAGGCAGTGGAGACTTAGAAGGGTGACAGGGTGGGAGGAGGTGGATGGTGAGAAGTTACTGAATGGGTACAATGTACATTATTTGGGTGATGGATACTCGAAGAGCCCTCCATTCACCACTGTGCAATCTATACATGTCATAAAATTGCACCTGTACCCCACAAATATATACTAGAAATAAGGAAATTGAGATTGTTTTTGTTGAGACCCTTAAACTGTCACCTTAATCTGGAACAAAGAAAGCATTATTTTTAACAAGCAAGGCAACGTATCAGTTTTAAGTAGGTTCCTATCATTTATTAAAATAAAAATTCAGAAAGAACTATAAAGATGATGAAACATATAATTCAGTATGGTGTAGTGATATCAATTAGTGATTTTTAGTCAAATGATTGGAGTTCTAGCACTGTGTGAGGTTTAATTTTCGTGCACATAAGTTGGCATATACCAATTTTCTATACTTAGTTTTATATACTTTATTGATGTGTATAAAAGTAGTTTGAAGTAATAAATCAAAATACCACTTTTTATCAAAACTATATATATACATATTTGCATAGAAATTTTTATTTCTGCCTACATAAGATTAGACAAATGACTGAAAAAAAATTCAGTCATATCAAGAATATGAAGGATGACATATCAAGTGAGTTATTAAAGTCCAGATAATGCTATTTTTTAGTGTGTCAGTTATGTGTTTTTTTAAACAGAAGGAATGAGCATCTGATATGATCTTTCTAGTTCATAGACTATAATATTTTGGAAATGAAAACAATTTTAGAAACTATCTCATGCTTTGTATTTTACCACAAACTTGATATTCAATATTTACTAGATGAAAGACTGTAAGTAAACTGTTTATAGACAATAGTGACTTGTACAAAATGTGATTCTCAAGTTTCTCAAACGCAGGCATTACTTTGCTTAATTATAAATCTCAGAAGTTTTTGTTTATAACTTTATAAACTGAGTAATAAAAAATTTCATTTTATCACAGAGAGGAAAAAAGCAGCCTAAATGACTGTACTTAAATATTAATTGACTTCAGATATATGGAATTCTATTTTTGTTTTAAATTATTCTGGAGTGATTGATTTCACTCATATTCTTAAGGAAATTTTAATAGAATAGCATTGTGAAATGCTTTCAATGGTCATAGGTTTTGGTTGTAAGAAACTTTGTTTCAATCTGAATTGCTGTTGTTTTGACAACAGATGGCTTTTCTCTTTACATGTTGGAATGGTTTTTCATTCTAGCAGTTCAATTAATTTTAATGGTACCTTTAAGGGCTTGTGGTACAGTATCAGGGCTAGGAAACTGTACAACTGTAAATAACAGGTGCCTTTCTCATAAACATTTACGGCTTTCAGCAGTTAAACTTTTGAGAACCTATTTGAGTAACTGGACTGAGTAGATGGCAGGTCAGCGATGGAGGCGGATATTGGTAGAGAAACAGTTATTAGCTGCTGATACTGTGGGTAGATGAAATCAAAGGCAAAGCTCAAGACAGGCAGAGAGGTAAAAATCAGGAGAGGAAATCTGGTTTCTGAAAGGTTTTCTGAAAGAGGGAAATGGAGAAATCAAGTCCTCCCCAAACGTGTAAGAAACATTGCTGTGGTATTTGGAAGACCTACTATAGATTTGTGACCTCAGAGTCTCAGGCTCTATTCGGCAATCACAGTGGGGTGAATGTCTTCAGTACGTCTTGCTCGCTGGTCAAGACCTTTGAGAAACTGCTCCCGGGGTGACAAGATTTCATGTTCGATATTTACTGAATAACAAAAATTTCATTCCCCGACTCCCCATTTCTACCCTGCAGCCAGGGACTAATTTAAGTTGTGTTTTACAAGAATTGAAAAATATTTTGAAAGTCACACTCCTTCAAAAAGGGTGGGAAAAAAATAGGTCCTGAAGCTTTCCATTATAGCCTGATTGAGTTTATGAGCATTAGTTTTGTACAAAATAAAAGAAGTTGGTTGGGTTACATCTTTATTTTTCTCTCCTATGGCAAATATTTAAGAAGTTTATAGATTTTGTTTAGTAATGTGATGACTCAATGATAGTGGTTTGTTAACCAAATTAAGGGGTTTCCTTTCAATAAAAGTTTAGTGAAGTACCTATGTGTTAGGCACTTTTCTAGGTGCTATATGACTATAAAATCTTCAATATATTGACTGATGGGTTTTGTTGATATGCCTAGAAAATTTATTGTTTAAATTGAAGTATATAGAATTTTAAAAAATCCTTAAAATGTTGTATTGGAAGATGCAGGCTAAAATATTTCCATTGACAATATTCAAAAACCTAGCTATGTTCTGTTTCTTATGTTTGTGCAAATTTGGGTGGGAAAGATTTGGTGAGTTTTTTTTTTTAGAGCCACATTCATTCATTCAGTCTTTCACTTAAGTATTCAGTACTTGAGATGCCTTTTGCATTATGCACCGATTATGCAAATGTTAGTAAGACATGCTTATCTTGACTCACAAGAAGTTTATATGCCAATTTGCAGTTTAATATGTAAGGTTCCTCAACCCAAACTAGAAAGTAATGATGCTTTGTAGTCAGCTCATAAAAACATTGAAAATTGCCAATTGATTTCCACTTCATGGTGACAATCAAGTCCCTTCATGGTGACAATCATTGGGTATATACTTCTTGTTTCAGAGATGTTAAATTTAATAAGATCATGTGTACATGTGTGTCTGTGTTATAGGGAGTAAGAGGTGAAGGAGATGTTTTAAACTTGATTAGTAATGAAAAAATTTCATGAAAATTAAAATCAGTACAGTTTTTTTTTCAAAATATGTACTTACAGCAGTGATATGCTACAGATGGCTTATACTAAGTCATGAAAGTTGGCTTGTACTGCTGGTAGGATTATTAAATTTCCAAGAATTTTGTGTTCTGGTTAAATATATCCATTATTAAAAATTAATAATAAACTTACAAATTAATAATATACTTACAAATATATTTAAGAAAAGTAATAGATTCAAAATCTATTACCTCCTAATTATTTTACTATGTTTTGCTGTTCTCTATGCTCTTGGGTTTATTTGCATGTATCTGTATATAGGAGAGACTATATAATAGTGTTCTCCTGTGCATCTCTGTCCAAGTCGGCATTTGGGACATCAGGTTGATAGCTTGAATCCACCTTGGGGCTGTTGACACTTCACAAATAGACAAGCACTGCAATTATGTACCCAGCTCCAGACTTCAAAAGGCCGTCATCAGAGTGACTGTTATGTATAAATAAGACAAGTCTTGCAGAGACGATGGAGAAATGAGAACCCTTGTACCCTGTGGGTAGAAATGTAAATTGACATAGCCATTATGGAAAAGGCTATGGAAGTTCCACAAAAAATGAAAATTAGAACTACACTATGATCTAATAATCCCACTTCTGTATTCATAACTAAAGGAAATAAAATCAGTACCCCGAAGAGATATCTGCACTCCAGTGTTCATTGTAGCATTATTCACAGTAGCCAAGATACGGAAACAACCTAAGTGTCTGTCAATGACGAATACGTAAAGAAAATATGGCGTATTTACACAGCGGAGTATTAGGCTATAAAAAGAAGGAAATCTAGTTATTTACAACAACATGGGTGAAGCTAGAGGGCATTATGTTAAGGGAAATAAGCTGGATACAGCAAGACATACTGTCTGATCTCACACATGTAATCTAAAAAAGTTCAACTCGTAGAAGCAGAGAGTAGAATGGAGGTTGTGAGGGGCTGAGGATTTTGGGAATGGGAGACGTTGGTCAGAGGGTACAAAGTTTGAACTATGTAGGATGAGTAAGTTCTGAGACCTAATGTACAGCATGCTGACTATAGTTATTACTGTATTGTGTACTTAAAATTTACTAAAAGTAAAGCTTAAATGTTCTTGCTGTGCATACACACATACACCCAAAATAGTATCTTTGTGAGGTGATGGATATGTTAATTAGCTTGATCCCAATGATCACTTTACACCTGTGTATATATGCAAACATCAAGCTGTATACCTGAAGTATGTAGAATTTTAAATTTTCAATTATACCTCAATAAAGCTGGGAAAATAAGGCAGTTATTAAATGTTTACCGGCATATCACTTACTCACATGGAAGGCCTACCCTCTTTTTGTTTCAAAGGATAGAATCACAACCTCATTAACATTCATTTTTTTTAGTCCAAATTTGTCTCTTCTTACCTTGTTGGACTTGAGTGAAGCAGATGGCAAATCTGTGAACCAATTAATCACTGCTCTTGAAGTTATATTTTGTGTGTAAGAGAGATAATGTAGGACACAGATGAGACTAACAGTTCCCAAATTAGCCACATACATACAGAATTTACCTTGCTAAAGCCACGGCAGTGGAGAGAGCAAGTGAACCCAGCATAAAGCGGGCATAAATAAGCTTGTTTATTGCCTTGTCAGTTGTGAAACTCCTTGTAAAGACATGGAACAAATGAATATTCATCATGGATAAATATTCATTCAATGATTGAGCTGGTGCTTTGTCATGATAAGAGCAAGTTAGGAGTCCATCAATAAATTAGCATTTGAGGGATAAATAGTTATCTCTAACAATTCATTGAATACATGTTATAATGGCTCCAAAGTGCAGTACATGAGAGCAAACCTATGGTGATACTAAGATGTTTTTAGATATATTACAGCTAAGTGTCATGTATTATTTTTATGTTATATATACTAAACTCTTTGTCATTTTTACTTCACATTTATTGCACTGTAATAGTTTTTTTTTTCATTGAGGAAACGTAGAAGGCTAAGTGAGCTTAGAGTCTTGATGGACAATTATATATAAAATAAATGTGAAGAAAGGATAAAACGATATTTAAGAAGAAAAAGTATCTTTGTAAAAGATTGTAAGTAGATGAGAATTTTTATTTTTTTTACAGAATTAATATTTAGTTGGTTCTGCATGAAATTTCTGTGTAGACGTTTATCTAACTAGATCAGAGACTGGCATTTGGGTCTGGGGGTAAATATTTCAGGCTTTGCAGGTCATAGAGTGTCTGCTGCAGTGTTGCTGGGCACAAGCAACCAGAGACAATGTGTAAATGGAGTGGCTGTGTTCCCATGAACTCAAAGGGCTGTAATGAGCCACGCCTGATCTGTAGCAGTAGAGATTTGGTCATCACTCCAGTTAATGATCTGAAAACAAAAATTATCCTTTAGCACCTGAACTGTTTTATTAGGAGTTTTATTTTGACTGTATTATTTGGGAAATCCTTGGACTTCATGGTGTTGGCACTATGGAAATCAACTGTGGTAAAGATACAAGGGTGCCTCTTCACTGTCAGATGGGGACTGAGATAATTATCAAGATACTTTAAACTCCAAAATACTTCCTCAATTATCTGCATGTACTATGTGAAAATATTGTATATCTGTTTATGCTCTACCTGTTAATGTAGTTTTCATATTTAGAAGCATAATGTCAAGTCAAGTGTTTTAGTTGTAAGGTAACTATCAGATTTCTTGGATAGGAAATTTAACTGCATTGGCTTAAGGACCTTTCTAAGTATGAAAGTCTAACAGAAAGTGAGATAAAAGTTTGGAAACTGAAGCCAACATAATTAACCCATCACAGGACATATAGTTCCCATGTGGAACTGTACTAAGAACAAGCCAACATAACTTATCCACTAACTCCTGGACGATCATGGTGTGAATCAAATAGCTTATTTATTAAGAGTGATGGTTAATTTTATGGATGAACTTCACTGAACCACGGGATTCCCAGATATTTTTTTCAAGCAATATTCTTGGTGTTTCTATGAGACTTGTTTGAGGACATTAACATTTAAATTGGCAGACAGAGTAAAGTAGATTGCCCTCTGTAATATAGGTGGGTCTAATCCAGTAAGTTGAAGGCAGGAATAGAATAATAGGCTGTCCCTCCCAAGAGTAAGAATTTTTTCTGCCTGGAGGCCTTCACATTAGGACAACTATTAGTTTTCCAGACTTCAGACTCAACTGAATTGCTTACTCCTCTTGGGTCTCGTGTGCTGGCCTTAACTGGAACCATTCAGTACTCAGACTGGAACTAAACCATTAGCTCTTCTGGGTCTCCAGCTTGCTGACTAGCCTTATGGATCTCAGGACCTGCTAGCCTCCATAATTTAATCCTTATAATAAATTTACTATATAATATTTATGTATTTAGATATATGTTAATCTTATACTATTATATAATAAATTTATAATATGTAATACATATTTTATATTATGTATATTTATATTATTATACACACATCAACACGTGTTTCAAGACTTGCCATCCTGCACCCACTACCTCAAAGATATTACATCATAAACTCTGCCCAATTCTGACAAATTCCCTGCTTTGCAAGACTCACCTTAAAATCACCCAGGCCAGGCATAAACTCTATAAATATACTCCTCCATAAACTTCCCCGTCTGGACAATGCATTAATCTATGAAAATAGTATTCTCCCTTAATGCAATAGGTCTACTAAAGATAGCTTTGTTCAAAGCTGGTTTTTCTGGTGGCCTTGGGGGGCCAATGGTTTCAATGTAGCAAGTTCATTTGTCTGAATTTTACCACACATTTATTATTATTCAACAAATATTTACCAGGCATTGTGCTTGATGTCTGGGGTTACATGCATTATTAACAAGAAAGACATAGACTTCACGTTTGTGTCCTAGCAGAGCTTAGATCCTGGATATTCCTTTTACTGCAAGGATTCTAGGTAGAAAAAAATGGTTTTCCAACTAGTCCAAAGGTAGTTGACACAGGTAGTTGACAGTTGCTCTTGAAATTTTTTTCTATGGGAACTTGTAAGTGAATAGTGATGTACTGATGCATAATAGCACCTGCTTGTCATATGTTAAGAATGTACTGAAACCATTTCTGAGTTCAGTTCTCTTAGGCTATTTCTTTTTTTTGTCTTTTTCTTTTTTTTAATTTTATTGCATTTTAGGTTTTGGGGTACATGTGAAGAACATGCAAGATTGTTGCATAGGTACACGTGGCAGTGTGATCTGCCTTCCTCCCCATCACCCACATCTAGCACTTTTCCCCATGCCATCTCTCCCCAACTCCCCTCCCCCCTCTGTCTCTCCCCTATTTCCCCCCAACAGACCCCAGTGTGTAGTGCTCCCCTCCCTGTGTCCATGTGTTCTCATTGTTCAACACCCGCCTATGAGTGAGAACATGCCGTGTTTGATATTCTGCTCTTCTGTCAGTTTGCTGAGAACGATAGTTTCCAGGTTCATCCATGTCCCTACAAAGGACACGAACTCATCATTTTTGATGGCTGCATAATATTCCATGGTGTCTGTGTGCCACATTTGCCCTGTCCAGTCTATCATTGATGGGCATTTGGGTTGGTTCCAGGTCTTTGCTATTGTAAACAGTGCTGCAATGAACATTCGTGTGCACGTGTCCTTATAGTAGAACGATTTATAATCCTTTGGATATATACCCAGTAATGGGATTGCTGGGTCAAACGGAATTTCTATTTCTAGGTCCTTGAGGAATCGCCACACTGTCTTCCGCAATGGTTGAACTAATTGATCTTGGGCTTTTTGCACCACTCTCCTCCCCTCCACCTTTTACCATACACCTGCGAGACGGCAGCTGGGATTTACCTCACTCACACGCAGACCTGTTGACTGTGAGTCTGAAGGGAGCCAGTGACCTTCACTAGACTCACAATTAAGATACAGACTGCAACCCTTAGATTTGACTAGATGAAGTAAATTCCACTTCGGCTGTAGTAGATCATGGTTCGTTGGCACTTATTCTTGTGAATGTAGTAAAGATAACACAGAGCTCACATTAAATCAGTGGCATGCTTTTGCTGTTGTTGAGGTAATCCAAAAAGGATTCAATCCTTCACTTCATTAAAAATGAGAAACCAATTTCATAGTTACAGCTTATGGAAAAGAAAGCTGACATTTATAATTATCAGAGTAACTGTTTCCACGCAAATGCCTTTTCCATATTTGTTCACAAAAAGATTCTCAGCAGAGTTGATCTCATCACTCATGCATAGAGAATGATGATGATTATGAAAAGCAGCAGGTGTTGGGGAGGAGAAAGCAACTTACTGACACTCCCAATGTATTTATTAAAGAAAGGTAAGTTAAAAATATATATGTAGCTGTGTTTGAAGTGAGAGGCAAACTGCTGAGAGCAAATTTGTAAAAGCACCTACTGATTTTACACATGTGAATCCAAATCCATAGGTTCATAACTGCCCATGTGCAAATCATTGTGCCTGTATTTGGTCCTACGCAGGGCAAGTAGCCAACTACATAGCTAATTAATGACACAAAGGGACAGTTAGTTGAACATACAGTTATTGTTGGGAGGCCTCTTTTTTTGCACGTAGTTACAGCTCTGGAGACATGACCAGCTTTTTTCTGCAAATGTTTGGCCTCGCTTCTGAAACAGTCGTGCACAAGCAGCTTAGTGCACCTGTGCTAAAAACCAATGGAAGGCATTCCTTTTTAAAGACTCAAACATAACCAAACATCTAGCTTCATTCTCTCAAAATGAGTGTAACTAATTAGAATAGCAAAACGTTACTTTTTATTACGAGACTGTGTTAATGCGGTTGCTTTAGTTTGCCATTATTCCTTAATAAGATACAATAAAATCACCGTAATGCATGTAAACAACTATCCTCTCTGGGATAAAACCGGATTAATGACATATTTTGTGTTTATAGAAACAAACACCATTAAGCAGTCATTCCTCTCAAGAGAATTTTCTTAACCAGGAACCAGGTACTTATTTTAGACGTGAAAGGAAAACACAGTTAATAATATTGAAAGGTTATTAGTGCAATAGGATACTTATCATCCTTGCACAATGGAGAAACAGCTTCATTTAAAAGAGTCATAAAGAAAATCTACATATTTATATGAAACGTGGGACTGTTGGCTTTCTATCTTTCAAGGTTTAGAGGTATTTTTAATTATGAATTCCCTTGTGATTAGGATCTGACAAAGAAGAAAAGTAATCATTTCTAAATGGAAAATCTGAAGTATCCTTTGTTAACAACTACATTTTTGAATAGCAAGATAGAAAACTCAGATGATCAGATGGCATATTTCCAGCTTAATTAACTTTGGCTTAAAAGTCATAGATAGAGTCTTCCCTTAGCATCATCCAGATACACCGCGTGTGCCTCTCTCTGCATTATATCCATGATTGGAATAAGCAGTATTCTTTAAAATGGGCAGGGCAGATGATTTCACGTATGTCTTTGTGTTCTTTTGCTTACACTCTTCTTTCTTCCAAGTGAAAATAATTCCTTTTTATTAAAAGCAGATTTAGAAATCAAGAAGTCATAGCCGAGTGTGTTGGTTTGTTATTGCTCTTGTAACGAACTACCAGAAATTTAATAGCTTAAAACATGATCCCTAACAAACCAATGCAGGAACAGAAAGCCAAATACCGCATGTTCTCACTTCCAAGTGGGCGCTAAGTGATGGTAACACACAGACACGCACAGGGGAACAGCAGACACTCGGGCCTGTTAGAAGGTAGAGGGTGGGGGGAGGGAGAGGTTGAGGACAAATAACTGATGGGTACTATGCTTAGTACCTGGGTGATGAAATAATCTACACAACAGACCCTCATGACACACATTTGTCTATGTAACTTGCACATGTACCCCTGAATTTAAATAAAAGTTCAAAAACCGAAACTTTCTTAATCTCCTATTTCTGAAGGTCAGATGTCTGAATGGGTTTTGCTGGGTTTCCTGGGCTGCATCAGGCAGGGCAGGGTTGCATGCCCTGTGGAGGCTCGAGGGGAGAGCGGCTCCTTTTCCAGCTTCATGAAGTTGCCTGCCGTCCTTGGTGGGCGGCCTTTCCCTCACCTTCAAAGCCAGCGGTGGCATCACTCCGACCTCTGCTTTTGTCACTGCCGCCTCTTCTCTGATGCTGACACGCCTGCCTTGCTCTTGCAGGGATCCTGGTAAAGGTTACCTGTAAATTCAGAATAATCTTGCCTTCTCACGAACCTTAACTGAGTAAGTTAACCTAGTAAGTCCTTTTTGCCACAGGTTTCAGGAATGAAGACCTGGGGATCTTGGGGAATCTCTTATTCTGGCTACCACACTCAGACATGACTTACTTAGTTCCTGGTTGTTCACTTTATTCAAGTACATTTTATCCCTTCTTTTTCTTAGTGCTTTTGTCAGAATATGACATTTATCTTACCTGGGGTCTTAGTGGGTTTCTGGTGAATATATCTGTTCTAACGATGAGTAGTATGATTCTTTCAGTTCTGTGTCTCTCCATTTTCATTATTCATTCATGAGACTGATATTTATTTACTGCCTATTTGGTGCATCCTGCTGGGTAAAAAGAAGTGAATCAGTATTGAGTCACATCAGGATTCTTTAGAGGCGGACTAGTCCTTCTTTTTAAATGACTACAAATTAGCTCTAAGATACAACGCAGGATAAAAAGCCATTGCTCCCTTCCAGTTACTTTGATTTGTGAAGTTACTGAGGTTAACAATGATAAAGGGAAGACAACATAAGTAGATGTTAAAACGTTAGGTTAAGAAAATAAAAATTTACCTCAAACCTGAAAAAAATCCTTATTAAACATCTGCATGTCACCTTTTCAGAACCATCATTGATCTAAAACTCATTTTTTAAATATTAAGTATCTGATGAGAAAATCAAATAAGATAATCCAGTATGAGGTAGAACTGAGACCTTCTGACATCAGTAATTTTCAGTAAAAAAAAAAAGCAATGCTACCTGGAAAGAGGAAGTGTATTTTGCATGCAGCTCAATACAAGACAAACATTTATTTTAACATTTCATGAACTCTATTCGTAACTTTTATACAGTTTTTAATATGCGTTGATATGCTGTATAATGCAATAATGTTTTCTAAAGGACCTAATGAATTTTGCAACGTTCTATGTGTGTGGAATTTAATAAATAGAAATTTATGAGAACCTTGGAATCTTAAAGGTGACTGTTCAGAATAGTTCTGCAGAAATTGAGTTTCAATCAAATGTAAACTGATTGAAGCACCTTCTGTGATAAAACTGTGAAGCTCTGCACTTTCTGTTCCTTTCAAGCATGTAGCTTTGTCTTCTAGTAACTCCACTAAAAGCTTCCAGTTCAATGGATGAACTTCTTCTTTTACTTCACCAAGAAAAGGTCAAATTCCATTTCCCCCTCCAATCACCTCTCACCACTTACAAGCACTGCGATGCCGGGTGAGTTATTGAAAATTCTGTTTTACCTTGAGATGCTGCCGTTAGTGCTTTTAAGGCTTCTAATCAGAGTTGGCACTTTTCTGTCCCTGCTGATTCTTTTACTGCTGAAATCATTTTTCCTTTATTCTGGGTGTTTAAAGTAGTCTCAGAAAGGCTCTCCCTCTGAATCTTCATGTATATTTACATGTTACTGTCTGAGCATATCTTATAATGGGCTGATCTGAAGATTATTTCTAGTTGTTGAAATGGTAAAAATAAGAAATAGCTTGCTATAAAGTAGTGCATGAGGATGTCATTAAAGATACTTACTTAGCACCTAGTTGGCTTAGAGAAAAAAGTGCCGCAAGTATGCAAAGTTATGTTATTAGATAACATGTACATAACATGTCAATGTATGTGTATTTGTGTGCATGTGTTGTGTGTGTATGTAAATAATTGCAGTGTTTGTAAATTGCATTTCAAAATAGCTTCGTTTGAGGGATGGACAAGGAAGATTGAATGAGAGTGCTTATGATTCCACTATTTAAACATTTTGGTTAAACAAATTTCTCTTTTTGCAACATTGGTAACTGTGACATCAATAATGTTAGTTTAGGAGTTTGGTGAGGTTAGCTTAGCATACCAATTTGTAAGGAGTCCTTGCTATTCAAAATAATGGGCAAAAATTAAGTCTATGCAATCTGTTTGTATTAATGCTTTAGTTTTTGTCATGATCACTCAATAGCCTCATGTTTGCTGTCAGAAGATAAGCACATTTTCCAGCATAAAAATATTGCAGTTCTTTCTAAATCAGCTAAACATTACATTAAGTATTTAACAGATGACATATATGGAGCCAGATTTGAAACAACATTTAGCTGCCTTGGATTATAAAATTATGAAGTCATTCTTAATCTAAACCCATTCCTTTATTCATTCTGTATTAGAAAACTCTTCCTATAATGAGCTCCAAATGCTCTCATAGAATTGCAACTATTCTAGGAGACAGGAATAATTTCATGGCTCTGCAGCATTAACTGGATAAAGTTTGCACAGTTTCAATTACAATACAGGCTGAGCTTTCATTTCTGTTGTCTTCCACTTTATATTGACTTCCAACTACATTGGAGAAACAAAGCAGAAATAAATACATGAAAGTAACTGAGACATAGAAAAAAATGTTGATAAGTGGCCTTATGTAGACATTCTGTGAATACCTGCCTGAGATCTGTTCTTAAACTGTCAAGAATGGTAAGTAAACCAGCAATGTTACTATCTCAATACTGAGTTTATTTTGATAAAAACGTACAGTGATAATTTATATAAGCCTCACTGTGACAAGGTTCATATAAACGTATTACTCTGATTCTAATGTAATCTTACAACTGATACTATTTTAAAAAGAAATTCTGCAACATGTGAGTTCAAAGACATGCGGAAATCTGTCCTCTTGTGTCATGGGCTGTGGTTTCCAATGAGACACAGTTATTTAGATGAAACCTGGGGTTATGTGGTCAATTGTAGTTTATTTAATAATGCATATTTAGGAAGTATTTCACAGCACTAAAGGAAGAATAGAATTAAAATCTCAGGATTTTGTTTCTGATCTAGATCTGTCACTAATTGACTTACAAAGTCATGGTATTTGTCTAAGGTTTCATCATTTCTAAATGAAGAGGCTGTATTTAGTTTTATCATAATATTCTTCCAGGCTTTATGTTTTTTGTGGTTTTTGAATAATTCAGGTGCCTATTATCACATGCTTGGCAGTAGCAAATAACAAATTGCCCTGCTTCCAGTTTTCAATTCATCCTGCATGGCACCTTCAGAATACGCATTGCAAATATTTTATCTTGCCGTTTCCTTCTAAAGTTGTTGTTGAATCCTTGATGACTCCAGGAAAATGTTTAAACTTGCCACATTTCCTTATCTGCCAATTTTGCTTTCATTACTGAGTTATCTTATAGACCATCTTCTCTGCCACAGCCAGTTTACTAAAAGGAAAGCAAAGCAAACCAAACAACCAAATAACCAACCAACCAACACAAAAAATAGCTTTTTAGCTTTATACCTTGGTCAGAATGAGTTTTCTCCTTTCTACATATGCAGTCTTATTTCTTCTTCACTTCTGTAGTACTTTGCCTAGCACCTTGATATATAGAAAATGTTTCAATTTCTTCCCAGAATCTAGTCAGTAATTTTTTGAGTGCATAGCACTTGTAATCTGTATTGTTCTCTTGACATGTCTTATGAAGACTCTTCTATTCTTGGTGTAGGCTGTAATCTGACACTCATATATTTGTGGTTTATAGTACTCCATATTAGTGATTTCATTTTCTGCGATTTCATTTACATGCAGGATAGTACACTAAAATACTGTGTGAGACACACACAGGAAACATTCACATAATTTTATTGTAGTGTGTTATAATTGTTGAATTTTATTGTTAATCTTACTATGCCTAATTTGTAAATTTAACTTTGTCATCCATGGCTATGTACATAGAGGAAAAAATATCACGTACATAGGTTTTGGTGCTGTTTGTGGTTTCTGATCTTCACTGGAGGGTGTTGGAACATACCCCTCAGTTATAAAGAGTGGGCTACTGTACTTGTTCATATGCTCCCTCTTTTACTCCTCAACTAGAATGTAGGCGTTTTGAGGAAGGACAATATATGTAGTACCTCTTTGTTTTATTCCTGGCTCATGCACAGTGTTTTGACAAAAAAAAAAAAATTCAGTAAATATTTGTTGAAATGATCTACATCTTAGAACTGTTTTGTTGTCATAGAATTAATCTATTTTTTGATGCAAAATATAAAGTTGAATGAAATTCAAGCACAATGTTATTTTTTTTCTAGCAAGGTACTGTGAAGTAAAAAGATGTGGCTATAAAAATGCTCATAAGAATTTACATGTGAGACTTGTGATTAATAATTGAATACTGTTATTTCATTGGGTTCTTATTTGGGATTTTATCCATCAGATTATTATTAACTATATAACAAGCACTGTGTTTACTTTGATGTAACCCAAGTAAAACTGGCTCCTCTGGCTTTTTCTTTAGGGCCCATTTAGCACAGCATCGTATCTAAAATGAACAAAATTTATACGAAGCACTGAAAAGTAATGTCTGAATTTCCAAAAGCTGTCTTGAAGTTACTGAGAAATGTTTTCAAGATACATGTAAATGAGATACACAGCAAAACGTTCTAAATTGTATCCTAAAATATGTTTTTAAGCAAACATTTCTAAAGTTTATTTTTAAATATCTGAATATTTTTACTCTCTAGGAGTCTTTGGTGATCTTATTCTCTTGGTTTCTTCTTTTTTCCTGTATTGCAGTTTTTAGGCATTACCTTGATCAATGCCACAAAATCTCCAGAGCAAATCACCACAAAGACTCCTGAGCAGTATAGGGGAGGGAGAAGCTGTGAATATCTCTACTTTAATATTGCCATCTGTGTCATCTGTTTCTCCTCAGCTCTGTGTTATAGGTGCTAGTGTCCCCATGTTGAAGACAGAAGTGTGAAGGTTAGACCACATTACACACCCAAGCTTACTGTTCTAATTAATATCGTTGTACAGCAAATCATGCAAGAGCTTAGTCGCATGTAAAAACTACTTTATTAATCTTACAGACTCTGTGGGTCAGGACTTTGGATGGAACTCACTGATACTTGGGGCTGGGCATGACTGGGTGTCTGAGCTGTAATCTTTGGGAGACATCTTCACTCGTGTCTGGCAGCTGATGTTGCTGTTGGCTGGACTCTCAGCTCATCTCTTGACAGGAACACCTACCAGAGGCTTCTCCATGAGCTCCATTTACAGGCAGTAGTTTGGGCCTCCTCACAGCTTGGTGGCTGGGTTCCAAGGTTAAGCAGTAGAAGAGGGCAAAGCAGAAGAGTGAGCCATTTTTATGATCAAGCCATGGAGCTTACACGTGTTAATTTTGTCATAGTCTGTTGATTGAGCAGTCATAAAGGCCTGCCCAGGTTCAAGGGGAGGAAATACATGTACCTCATCACTCTAGTGGATGAATGTCAAGATGTATTATATGAAGATCATGGGAGATGAGAAATATGACTGCAGCCAGCTTTCAGAAATAGAATCTTCCCTAATCATAGAGGTACTGAGCAGCAGAATAGGGCTTTGTACAAATCACTTCATTGTAATATGATTAGCGTACAAAAACCTGTACATATTCACTGTAAATGACTGGATGAGTTTGGAGATAAATATAACCAAGTGAAACTGGTTATATTTATACCACAATGTGCCATAAACATTCCATCACTTCCAAAACGTTTCCTCCCACCTTATTGATAATTTTTTTTCTGTGCGAGAACACTTAATATACCCTCTTAGCACATTTTTAAGCATGTAACACTGTTGTTATAGGCACTGTGTCATACAGTAGATCTCTGGGAATTATTCATCTTACATTATTAAAACTGTGTACCCGTTGACTTGTATCTCTCTGTTTCTCTCTTAGAGTAGGAATTTGAAGGAAGTTTTTTCTGACTCCAGTTCCTAGCACTTTTAATCAGTATTCTAAACCCGTTCTTGTAGTGCCAGTAAAAATTCTGTTACAATGTAGAATTGTATTCATTACATTTCTGATATCAGTATATAATTCAAAATCATATATGCAAAAATGTTGAGTTAAACAAGAAAAACTGGCCAAAAATTATTTGAAATTTAACATTTCTCAAATAATTATGGGGAAGACTTTATCTTCTTTAAAAACCACATTTCTAAAATGGTTATGGAAGTTTGGCTTACATTATGTTAGTGTGATATTTTTAAATGAAATATCAAATATACCTTAGTGCTTAAAACACGAAGCAAGCCTGAGTGCACTCAGTTTGGCCGCTTTGCTGTGTTTCCATTGTTATCTATTCACTGGGTTGATACTGTGCTTAGTGGGGAAGCCTCTTAGGAGATTTCTTTGATGCATGTACACATAAGTTATTGATTAATCATAATGCTTATTGGGTGCTTACTGTGTGCCATGTTTTTCTCATGGTTTATCATTTTGAATCCTATTAATAACTATGAAAAAATACTCTTTAAAATTTTTATAGATGCAAAAGCTAAGAAATATTTTGATAATTTATTCAAGATCACATAGCTAGGCTGAGGTGGGATTTGAACCCAAGCAGTTTAACTCAGATTGTGTTTGTAAACCCAGAGTGACACTCATAAACAATATTTTGTCTGCTTCTCATAATGTCTGAAATATGAAGTAGTCCCATTTACTCTTTGATTATTTAAACCCCAAATATTTCCAAGCTGTTGATGATCTGTCAGCTTACCTCTTAAATGTTATTGCAGCCTCTGGTGAATAATGAGTGTTGACATTGGGGTGATTGGAAAACCATTGCTTCCTTGACTTAAAATTTCTGAGACTAACTACAGACTTAATTCTGAGCAGTGTTCAATGACCGGGTAAGGAAGTGGCCTGAAGAGACCTATCCCTGAAATGTCAGTAAGGTGGTAAATTTCCTTTTCTGCGTAGTCCGATGAAAAACACTCCCTGGCAGAGGTTGCAGTGAGCCGAGATGGCCACTGCACTCGAGCCTGGGCTACAGGGGGAGACTTCATCTCAGAAATAAATAAATAAAAAGCTCTCCCTAAATCCTATTTTTAATTTACGAGAATCCCTTCTTAATCTACAAGCACTCTTCATTGATTTTAAAATCTGTATCCCAGGATCTAAGCAAAGAAATTTTTACTTGAACCATCAATGATTGATTAATGTCAGGGTATTGTTGTCATTACATTTTGGGGAGCTGTTAGCATTCAGGTTAACACAGGTTACCCTGGCAGCTCGCCACTTGTATGCCGCTTGCAGACTATACTGCTGTCATTTTGAGCTTTTAACTCCGGATATCGTCTTGTAGTGCCCCCTAAAATGCTGCACACAGCTTTGGCTGCTGCATTGCAAGACAGACACAATAGCACTAAAGAAGGTGTGGGTGAATACGTGAAAAAGGAAAGAAAAGATTTTTCAAATAGATACTAAGAAGATCAGAAAATGTTTGGAAAAAAGCGTTAAAAGATACGGTGAATGGGGGAATGTGGTCAAACCCTAGAAGTGAACAGGTAAATCCCTGATGAAAAATGATGTTCTATTTGTAGAGGTACCTTTAGGAATTTTTAAAAAATGATAGAAGTTTGAGGTCTGGAGGTCCTACATCATGTAGTTAAAACCAGAAACAGACTAAAAATATAAATTGATTAAATAATTTAAAGTAAAATTAAGAGTATTATGTACACACGTTGTTAAGAGGAAACCATTGCGTCCAGGGCATGTTTCTAACGTTTTGAGATGAGCATGGTGAATGACCATCTTGTCCCATCACAAAACATCTTTGGTGACACTGTCAGAAGGACGTGTTACCCCACATGATACAGCTTATGTATTTAACTTCCTTGACTCCTCCTTTGTTGCCATGGTATGGATGCTTTTGTACATTCTAAAACTCATGTTGAAATTCAGTTGCTAAGGTAACAGTATTGAGGGGTGGGGACTTTAAAAGTGATTAAACCATGAATTAATTAATGCTGTAATAAGAAAAGGCTTACGGGAGTGGGCACTCTTTTCTTTGCTCTTTTGCCCCGTAAACATGAAGCCTTCCTTCCCTCTAGAGAATATAGTATTCAAGGCACCATCTAGGATCAGAATTGCCAAACCTGCCTTGATAGTGCACTTCCCAGCCTCCAGAACTGTGAGCCAACACATTTTTGTTCTTTGTAAGTTATGCAGTCTGTGGTATTCTGTTATAGTAGCACAAATGGAATATTAACATTCACTCTTCTCTACATGCTAATATTTACAGATTACCTGTAGCCTCATGTATTATCTTTGATTCCTTTCTCTTGATAGTCCTGATAAAAGAATGCATGAGATTTTATTATTGATCTAAAGAACAGTATTATCAAGAAAAAGTTCATGGAAATGGTTACAGGCAAGCTCTGTTGCCAAATTTAATTCAGTGTAGCATATTTGATCTATATTTACATTTGTATCCGTGTCGATATCTGTACTTGCATGACAGTATCTATATAACCTCAACCATATTGTCATGAGCTCTATTTCTTTGGCTTATGAAATAAGTCTTGCTACTTTATACTAAAGGCTTATATTTTAATCTGATTTTTTTTTTTTTTGCATGTCTTCCTTCTATTGACTCTGGCTCACTGAATGCCTAGGGTGCAGCAAAAATCCAGTTTACTGGGACACCTGGCATAAGACTGCTGGATGTGCCAGCAAGGAGCTAATGATTCAGCAGAAATGCCATGAATAATGAAGCCAGGCTTGCCAGTTGCTGTGCTTTAGTTTTCCTGTTGACCTTGAGTAAGTTCAGAGTCATCAATAGGCAATTTGGCACTTACCTGCTGAGTTCCAAGGGCTCATGTGATATGGTAAATTTGGCAAGCGCTCTGTACTAGTTTTGGCTTTTATGGAAAATCAAGCTGTAATCATGATGAATCTTAGCAAAGATATTAGGACTGAAAATCAAATTTTAAGTTTTCATACATGGAATGTTATGGTTTATCATTTTGAATCCTATTAATTGTATAAAGTAGGTACTATTTTTTTTTAAATTTTTACAGATGTGATAACTAAGAAATATTCTAATAATGTATTCAAGATCACACAGCTGGACAGAGGTGGGATTTGAACCCAAGCAATCATGGTGAGACAGATGATGTTGATGGTTGCTTATCCTTTATAGTTGAAAGAGGTTTTGGCAAGAATGTTTTGGAAGAACGTTATAATCAGAAGTTGCTGTCTCCTTTCATTTCATTAAAGTATTGCTGCAGAGGTTGTGACTAATGCTGCATTCCATTGAAGAATCTTCTTCCATAATTGTGTCCTTTAATGTCTGCACAACTCGAAACACTTTGGCGTATTATCATAATGTCCACATTGCTAGCAGTTTCTGCTTCAGTTTCTTTTTATCTTTCTCTTCCTCTGTAGATGATTCAACAAGGTTTTCCACTTCCTTATGTATATGTTTTAAAAAGTTTCTCAATGGCCTTCAGCCTGTTCTTTCATTTCTTCATCAAGCATGTTGGCAAATCCTTCTCCACCAACTTGTCTGGCTGCACTCTTCCACTGATCCCTGGGCAGTCTTTAAAATTGTTCCTTACTTCACTCTATAAGTTCTTCCAGCAGGCGCTTAAGAGTTTGATTTTAACTCAAAGATTGCAGCTTTGATGAATGTTATTGCCTAAGCAATAGTGAGTGATTTCTAGCACTATATTACTTCCAGAATTAGGGTCTGTATCAACTGTGGGTCAAATGCAATCACATACTGGGTAGGTGCATGTGACCTTGACAATCTCAGTGATGCTCTGGTCAAGGGACTGAACTGAGAGGAAGTTATAGTTGAAGGTAAAAATCCAACCTTGACATTTTCGTTTTCACAGCAAGCAGGCTAAGGATGGCCAGGTGCATTGTCTAGTATTAATAAGACTTCAGATTCCAGCCCTTCCTCGTCCAAGTATTTTTTCACATCTGGGATAACGCCTTGGTGAAACCGTTTGATGAATGAGATGGCTGTCATCCAGGGTTTCTGATGATAATGCTGGAACATGGGCAGACAGCTTTTGTTTGTTTTTTTCTAGAGTACATGAATTCTTTACCCTGTATAATGCATATTGTTTTATCACATGCCTTTCAGCACTGCCTCATAGTACCCGCATTAATCTGTCCTTCCATATCTGCTGCGCTGGTATTTCCTTTGCACTCCTTTGAATGGAGGCTCTGTTGGGCATCTTCTGAGGAAAAGCCCAGTTCCCTCACAACGGAAGACTTGATTCAGGTGGTATTTTTTTCTCCTTAGTCAACTGCTTCGACACAGCTGGAAATAAGGGAGCAGCTTCTTGATTGGAAAACACAGGCTGTCCACTAATGTTAATATTTTTCAGTCCAAACCTATTCCTGAATCTGTGTCACTGTCTCTTACTTGCAGTAAGTATCTTGGTGTCATTTGCTTCAGGGGTCTCTTGCTGAAGTCTTTGTATAGGTTCATTGCTTTCTGACACAATGCATTGCTGTCAATTAGGACACATTTTCTGTTCATGCCTTCCACCCATAAATTTAATGCCCTTTCCCATCTTAACTAAGCACTTACCATGCACTGAGGCTGTAGCTGTAACTTGTGCAGTTTGGAGTGTAACAGCAAAACTAGCACACATTTATTTTCCTCTCCTTAGTTTCACAGATAGAAGGTATGTTCTTACTGTAGATCTTAGCAACCTTTAGCCTACATTTTTTTCATTATTAAGTCAAGAACTTTCACCTTTTCACATAACAGAAGCACTTTACATATTTTCTTTGGTATATCTGAATTGCCAGCATCGCTATTCTTGTGCTTCGATGCCAGCACCAAGTGAAATAAGGATGGCTTGAATGCAAGCACTGTGGTTCTAATACTGAGGTAGTCGATGTGATGATTGAGATAGCCACTAGGTAACGAATGGGTGGAGAGCATATAGGGCATGGATGTGCTGGGCAAAAGGAGAATTCATGTCTGGGGCAGGATGGAGCAGAATGATGAGAAATTTCATCATGCTACTCAGAACAGTGTTCAATTTAAATTTTATAAATTGATTATTTCTGGAACTTTCTACTTAGAATTTTTGGACTGCAATTGATTGCAGGTAACTGAAACTGGAAAGGAAAACTGTAGATAATGGGGAACTGATGTAGATAGAAGCAAAACAAATACTGAATAAAAATAAGTTCCTGTGATTTAGTCAAAGCATTCCTGATGAGTGTCAGTGAAGATAGTCACATGGTGACAATTGAGGATGAAAGCTAGGCACAGCAGAAAATTATGCTTGCATCTTATGACAGGATATTACGTTTGCTTCACTTGCTCCTTATGTCTGAGATACATTGAATGTTCCTTAATATGTCTTGTTCCCCCAAGCAAGTGTGCCCTGACCCGGTTACAGAACGTTTGTGGCAATTTTAGATGAAGGGTTTAGTAAAGAGCGGGTCATGAGACGGAGATGGCAACAGAAAATTTAATTTATTTTATAGATCTTCATGCTTGTTCCAAGACTTCTGGCATAGTATTGATAGAGTTTTGTTTAGCTGGAGTCTCTATTTTAGCTTGAAAAATAGCATTATTAAAAAATAACAGTTTCACTGGGCTGATATTTGGTGAAAGATTTTATTTGAAAATAGGAATTAATCCGATCACACCTAATCTGTAAAGTGCTAAAAAATAACAGTTATGAATATCGTTCAATTTAATATAAGCAAAAGGATGTTATTGGGTTGTAACTTAATGGAATACCCCTTGTGAGGTGCTTTGGGGAATGAAATACCTTTAATAAAACAAAAACAAAATCTCATAACCTACTGTTAAAACAATGACCTTGTGTTTTAAAAACTTTTTTGAAATTAAAATGATCTTAAGTAGCATTTATTTCCAGTCTGCAAATAACTAGATGTACACAGAATCTTAACATGGCAAAGAAGAGCCTGTTATGGCATGGAAGATACTACATATACACCTGAGAAAGCTTCAGAATTGTGCTAAAAGTGAAAACTGGCACTAAAATTGATAGGCAAAAGCAGTTCACTAAAGCTACTTGTTTTAGGGAGGTAGAATGGTATTTTTCAAGTTTTACTATGCCTAGAATCCCCTGGGGATCTTGGTAAAAATGCAGATTGTGATTTAATAGGTCTGAGATGGCACCTGAGTCTGTGTCAGGCTTCCAGGCTGGGGCGGACAGTGCTGCTGGGGTGAGGCTGTACTTTGAGTAGGAGGGGACTATAGGGAGAGTCGTCTATGCAAATCCTAGGATTAAGTCCTAGCTTCATTTATTAGCTGATTTACCTCGGGCAACTCTCTTACTCTGTCTTATCTCTAGTTCGTTTATCAATAAAACAACACAGAACCTATTTAATAGGAAATGTGGAAACATAACAAAATATAGGTAATTTTTTGCATTTACCTCTATGAACCATGTCAATACCTGTAAAAGTAAGTGCCGTTTGACATGGAATAAAATTACATAGAGCATTATTATTGCTTACTATTTTTAATGGGATGTGGCCATTTTTGGCAAGAATCTGTTGAATTCTTCCAGATATAGGAAAAAATAGAATTATATATTGTGTGGAAGTAACTGAGAGTCGTAATAATCATAGTGCTTCATCCAGGTGTGGACCTGATTAGCAACACAAGCTTCAACTGAGAATATTAGAAATCCAGACAGTCAGGCCAGCAGTCTGTGATTCAACAAGCCCTCCAAGTGATTCTGATACACGGTAACATAGGAGAACCACCGATGAAGAGAAAGAAATTACAACCCTGTGAGGGTTCTGTGGCTGTGGATTTAGGAAACCAGTTCTGGCTATATGCTCCAAAGTGACCAGATTCCGTTCTCTCAGTCCAGCTCTACATATGAATAAATGATTCATCTCGGAAAGTATTAAATATGCATTAATAATGAAATAGCAAGACATTAAATAATCAGGAGCCCAGGCAAAAGGTGTGACTGGGATGGATGCAGGGCAGAGATTAATAGAAAAGAATAATAGGAAAATTTGGTAGAATCTAGGGGGTCAAGGGAAGCTGATCTGAACAGGATTAGATCAGTGGCAAGCATTTGAAATATTTAAAATAAAAATTAATAGTCACAATATACTTATTTGTAGTTCTATGCCTTAAACACAGTAATAAAATAGAAATCAATTATTGTTACTCTGGCAAAGGAAGCTTTAAAAAAAATCATCACAATTTTCTAACAATATTAGTGTCAAGAATAATACATACTGAAATATCCATAAATGCAGGAGCCTTCAGTGCACCAGGAGAAGAAAAATAATCCATAAAGGTTGTAGATGAATATAGTTACTAGAAGATTCAACTACTGATGCACCTGTAAATTTGAGTCTGTGATATTTGCATTTTAATATCTCTCTCAAGTTCTTGAAATCTGAGTTTGTCATACTCAGCTTTCAATAAGGCGTCTACTTATATCTGTCTGTCTCCACCCAAAAGGCATGACATTGTAAAGAAACATTTCTTAAAATAGAAAAAAGAAAGCCAGCTTTATGAAAGATGATGTAATGTCTCTTGGTTTTCCTAACAGAATGTTTTGCATTTCAACAAGGTCTAAAAAATCAGTGACTATTATTGTGTACAAGCAGTGATTTGAGATAAACTATGTAAACCAAACATTTTAAAGTTTTTATATTTGGGTTGAATCAGTTTAGTAGGGGAAAGAGACAGGGAAGACAGTAAGGGCATATCAACACTGTTTTGTCCATATTCCCTGGGTTTTAGAAGGTGATACTGTGTCTGTCTTAATTAAATGCCTGGTGTGAACAAGCTCAGGGAGCCCTTGTTTCATCAGTGGAGACAGAGACTCAGGTGTGTTCTGTCCAGGCTGGGTCATGGTCACTACTGTTTGCCTGTTTCTGATCGCTGAAGACTTAAAGCACTGACTGGCTGTGGGACTAGAAAGAGCCATGTGATAATCATGCCTTATATCTTTAGCACCATTTCTCCCTTAGTTTGTTCTGTAATTTTCCTTGCTGTTATGTCTTGCATTTTTCTAAAAGGGAAAAAGGGAGAGTGAAAGAGCAAAGACCTAGTTATTGAATCTCTCTATCCTCAAACTCCTTCCTGAAACTTGCCCTAAGGATGAGAGGTATTTTTCTGGCCCTTGCTTCCTTGGCCAACATGAATGAGAATTTTCCTCTTTCTAGTAAAGAAGAGTTCTTCTGAATGAGGCTTTTTGGGGAGGGAAAAGGGGGTTGTCTAAAATCTTGTGTTTATACATCAAAAAACCAAAGCCAGTTTAACTTACATAATTTATTTATGAGTTTCACTTTACTGCATTAATTGTATTAATTTTATACATGACTTGACAATAACACCAAAATTCGATGCCTTTATTTTAATTTTTTAAATCCATTTCTAGCATGTTGACTGGCACTGAGTGAATGAATAAATAGTTAATGAATTCAGTGATTCTTAAAATGACATTGTAGAGTTAGTGGGTGATGGAACTATTTTTTAGTAGCAATTGCAGCGGACTGGGAGAAATTGAAAATTACATTGTTTGGAGCTGGAATGAATATTATAGTAAATATTTGTTGAATGAATGTGAATTAAACTCGATTTTATCCATTGTTTCACCAAAGAGGAAACAAAGCACAAAAGGCATTGACTGATTTTTTTTGATTGTTTTATGTCTAGTCAAAGAACTAGTACTAGAATACATTTTTTAAATATGCATTTTAGACAATTTCAAATCTTTTAAAAAAGTACAGGAGATAGAGCAAACTTCATGTTTCATCAGTAGTATCAAATATTTTAAATTCATAGCCAGGATTATCAATACTTACACCTACACATTGCTGTCTCCAAATTATTTTTATGAAAATACCAGTAAACATATAATTTCATTTGTAAATAAATGCTAGAAGCAAAATATACATAGTACCATAAGCTATCACTATTACATTTTAATGTCACATCTTCATGATTTCTTAATATTATTTAATATTCAGATAGTGTTCACATTTCCTTGGTTAAGTTTTTTAACTGTTAAGTTGTTTGTATGGAGATTCAAATAAACTCCATACATTGTGATAGCTTATATCTCTTGCCTATCTTTTAATGTATAGGTTCTGTCTTCTGTACCGCTCTTTCTCTCTACCTCTTTCTGTTTTCAGTTGTTCAGAAAACCAGGTGTGTTAGAATTCTTCAGATAAACTAAAACAATAGGAGATAGGCAGTTAGGTAGGTAGATAGATTAGATAGATACAAGAGGTGATTTATTATGGGAATTGGTTTATGGGATTATGGAGGCCAGAAAGTCCCATGATATCCTGTCTAGAAGCTCAGACCCAGAAAAGTAGATGATACTATTCTTTAGTCTAAAACTGAAGGTCTGAGGATGCTGAGAGTGATGGGTTGCAGGTGGGGGGAAATGGTATAAACCCTGGAGTTAGAAGAAGGCCCTAGAACCAGGAGCTTTGACATCCTGGAGTAGGAGAAGACAGGGGTCCCAGCTCACAGCAAGACAGAATTTGTCCTTTCTACCCCGTTTTTCTTTTATTTGGGTCCTCAAGGGATTGGAGGCTACCTGTCCACATGGGTAAGAGTAGATAGTTTTAACTCAGACTACTGTTTCAAATTCTAGTCTCTTCCAGAAACAACTACCAGAAATAATGCTTTAGCAATTGTCTTGACATCCCTTAGCCCATTCAGGGTGACACATAAAGTTAACCATTGCACCAGGTAATTTGTTCTGTTTTCCCAAGTCTGGACTTTGCTGATTGTCAAGAATACAATTTTCTAACATAAAAATTGCCACATAGACCTATTTTATTAAATAATTCGATGAGTGATACACATATATTGAAAAATATTTCCATAATGTATGCATTTTAAATTTTGAAAATTTGTGCACATCATGTTTATTTTCTATTGGAAAAAAATTAGAAAAAACATCCAAAATAACATCTCAGAAAAGTTTTCCACAGGATTCCTTAAACGACCTTATTAATTTTCTAAAGTGTTGTTTTTCTTCATTATCTTTGATACTTGGATTAAAACCAATTTTTAATTAATGCAGAAAAATACAAATCAGAACTGTGACAGGAACTTTCATAATGCTTAAGTGTTTCTTTACTGATTAGAGCAAATCCAAAGCAGTTATATTAATTTTTATAATTGTTCAGTTTTTTTTAAACTAACCATTTAGAATACAAACTAAATGGATATATATATATTTTAAAGCCCAGACGTGTACGATCTTATATAATCAAACTCTTAACTGCTTGCTGGTGACATTTTTGGATCCAAAAGCATCATTATTTGACCTCTCTGGTTTACATAACTGATATAACTTCAGATTTTATCTCTGTAGGCTTCTGAGTATACTTCTGGAGATTCACAGTGGAAAAATCGGAGTCAGCTCATGAATTTCTACTTGATTGCATAAAAATAAGGAGACTATAAAATGTTAAAAGCGTATAGGATGGAAAATATAGAAATAGAGATAACATAGAACTAGAATCAGTTGATTCAGCTAAATTATAGTAATATCTGAACAATTGATGCTACACTGAAGATCCCTTTATTTTTAATTTTACTTTTTTAAAACAAGATCTTGCTCTGTTGCCCAGGCTGGAATGCAGTGGTGTGATATCAGATCACTGCAACCTCTGCCTCCGGGTTGGAGTGATTTTCCTGCCTCAGCCTCCCCAGTAGCTGCGATTACAGATGCCTCCCACCAAGCCTGGCTAATTTTAGTATTTTTTTTAGTAGAGACATGGTTTCACCATGTTGGCCAGGCTGGATTCCAACTATTGACCTCAGTGATCCACCCACCTTGGCCTCTGAAAGTGCTGGGGCTACAGGCATGAGCCACTGGGTCCAGCCTGAAGATCCATTTAAAAAGTGATCTCCTTCATTAGAGATTTCCTTTCTCCTTTTGCTCTTTTGTTGACCTGAGATTCCTCTGGTCACTTTAATTTCTGCAGTTGCTAAAACACCGGCATCTGAAACAGAGCCACCAGAGAACTACCGGAAAAGCTACATTTGATTTCTTTTCATGAGACACACTTAAGAGGGAGAGCTGGGTGAAGGGTATATGGGGACTCTCTGAACTATATTTGCAAATTTTCCGTAAATCTAAAACTATTCCAAAAGGAAAAAAAAAATTAGGAAATTTGGGTTTTACTAATTACTTCTGGGTAGCCAAAGGCTCTAGATGGCCGATTTAAGCATGGAAGCTTTAAAAATTACGATAGCAATTTGAATTTGTTATGTTCTTTTTTGAGATTAAAATATTATTTAGTTCTTTTCTGGTGAATCTGGATTTTTAGTCTTACCCTCTTCAGTCTTAAACATGGCAATTCCATTTTTCCATAAGACATCTAGAGGCATCTTACTAAATAGCAAAACTTTTTGGACTTCCTTTGAAATGTAAAAGAGCAGACAAACTTCTCTCCCCTCCCCTTTCTCTTTTCTCTCACTGAGGCTCCCACAGAACATGGACGGCCACCATCACACTGGTTATGATGCTGTGTTGCCCTTGATTGCTCATTTGTCATCCTTATAATGTGGTAAACACAGGGACCATTTGTCACTGTTTTCCCAGCATCTGCTATAGTATCCTACGTATAAGGAGAAAACAATGGATGATGATGGTTGTTGAATTAAAAACTTATGACAGCGTGATTATTAGAATTTACTGAAGAATATAGGGTTATGTTACATGAGATCCTGTGCTTTTTTTTTTTTTTTTTTTGAGACAGTGTCTTGCTCTGTCACCAGGCTGGAGTGCAGTCGTGCCATCACAGCTCACGGCAACCTCTGCCTTCCAGGTTCAAACAGTTCCCCTGTCTCAGCCTCCCAGGTAGCTGGGACTACAGGCACACACCACCATGCCCAGCTAATTTTTGTATTTTTAGTAGAGATGGGGTTTCACCATGTTGGCCGGATGGTCTTGATCTCTTGACCTCATGGTTCACCCGCCTTGGCCTCCCAAAGTGCTGGGATTACAGGTGTGAGCCACCACACCCGGCCTTCCTGTACTTTTTAAACCAGTGGGTTTTCATGTTACAGTTTTGTACACTGTTCTGTTTGTCATTTGTCACTTCTTGATCCTTCTCTACCTGCCTGTGTATATGTCTGTTGTAGCTGTATCTTCTGATTTGAAATTTTTAAATAATTTTTGCTCTCTTCTCAAAGAATGAGACTGTTGTATTTGTGGCTAGAATTCTTTGATTCTAACTATATTAACTAATTCTATTAAAGAGATGATTAAATGCTATTTAATTTTATAATTCTATTGGTTTGATATATCTTGAATTCTTATTTTCAATCCAATCGCCCATTGTTTTTGCATTATTTAATAATAGCTTTATAATAAAGCAATAATTACCTTTCTAGTACAAACTGCTACCATGTACTTTAAGCATGAGCTTACTAAAATAAGCTTTACTATGTCTATTTGAATGTTAAAAGCAAAGCAAAACCAACAAAAACTTTAAATTATAATCCACAAGTACAAATAAAAAAGTTTCACCACAAACCTCTAGTCCTGTTTATGGAAAGATAATTACATCAAATTATGTTCTATCAAATAATCAGAATATTTGTATAATAAAAATTAGAATAATTTTTTTTCTAGAATTGATAATGGCCAATTTAAAAAAATGAAACTGTGAGTGTTGAATATTTTTTTCAATGATTATTTAATTCTCTCCTAATAACCTGTTTATTTAAATAGAAAAACGTCACATTGATGTGCTTTATCACACAATAGATCTCGCTGTGGCTTTTCTTGTGAGGGTCTTGTGTTCTTGAGGGTACTATGGGGCTGACATTTATCTTCTCAGTTTCCTTGTTAAACATTCTCAGCAGAGTGCCTTGGACTGACAAACTGAAATACATTTTGATTAGGCGACACGAGCAGAAGGAGTGTGGGGAGAGGACTCTGTAAATCTTTGTTACTCAACCTTGACGAAATGTGAAGTGTTAATTCCCTGCTTCAAATAAAGTACACCACGTATAGATGCAGTGTTTCTGAGAGCTTCCTAATGAACTGAAAAAACAAACAATCTGAGGTGGGAAGAAATGTGTTTCATCAACCCCCTGAGCAGCAGTGATTTGCCTCAGCTTGTCATATGTACTTGATTCTGATTAAAATACGGCAAATGAACTAGTTTAATCTTTCTTGAGAGAGAAAGTGCATTTGTCTTTAGTAGAATTTCAAATTTCACATAATATGGATTGTGTATGTTGATTGTTATTATGGAGACTAGCAAGGTACATGAAACTATTGCGCTGAGGAACATATTTTAGTGGCTATAACTGATTTGGGAGTTGGTTTTTAAGTGACCCAAATGACTATGGTGATGAGATTAAATATGAGAAGCGTGGATAAAGAGGTATTGAAACTTGTAATTAAAATAAAAGCTTCCTGAAATCGCTCCACTGCTTTTCAGTGTTTCTTGTAGTTAGATTAGTAAAAGCCATGACGCTGTCTGAGGTTTCAAGTAAGAAGGAGCCACACTGTTGGGGAGACAAAGGCAGTGCAGTGATTTCCCAAAATAAAAATCCTGTGCTACGAAAACATATGAAGCGCATTGAGATAGAGTTAGGGTCAGGGATGAATAAACAGTGCACAGAGGATTTCTTTGTGATACTTTAATGATGGCATGTGCCATTATACATTTCTGCAAACCTACGAAATGTGCAACACCAGGAGTGAACCCTAAATGTAAACCATGGACTTTGAATGATGATATTTCAATGTAGAGTCATCAGTGGTTTAAAAAAAAGTACCACTTTTGGGGGATGTCAATAGTAGGAGAGGCTGTGCGTGTGTGGGGACAGGCGCTGTGTGGAAACTCTGTGTCTTTCTCTCAATTTTCTTCACAAAGTTGCTCTAAAAAATTACGTCTATTTAAAATGCGCTTACCACTTTTCAGTAGAATTTCTACAAAGAAAAAAGTTGGAGCTCATTCTCAGGCCCCCTTAGTTTTGCTATTCACGCTGTGAGTCTGAGTAGAAGGCCATTTGGAGGCTTGTTTACATCCGCTAGGTTGGCAGTTAACAAAATATCTTCCCAGGTTGTAAAGTAAGTTGGCGTCTGTTGGGTACAGAATAACTTTTAAGAAATGATTTATATATGATTTTGACCAAAATTCTATTCTGCTTACATGATAATAAATTGAAATGATTTTGTATTTAGTAAAATGGTTTATGTCTCAGTAAGTTCAACATATAATCTCATGATGTCGCAGGAACTGTGTTAAGTATAAGTATCCTCACTTTGTTGATGAGGTTCACAAAGTTTAAGTTGCTTGCTGAATAACTAGAACATGAAACCTGATTTTCTGATTTTAAATCCAGAGGTATTCTATTTTGCTGCTTGGATTTTTACGTGATGTCATTATGGAAGTCACCCTGATGGACAGCATCTTGTAGCAGTCAGACAAAATATCTACTTCTATATGTATAATTGACTCCTGCAACTTGGAAGAAAGTGGCTTTTCCTCTTTATGCTAATAGATAGACACATATCATGCATTTGAAACCCCAGGTCATACACTGTGATACAAACATATTTTAGCTTGGTGCAGTGGCCCATACCTGTAAGCCCAGTACTTTGGGAGGCTGGGACAGGTGAATTGCTTGAGCCCAGGAGTTCAAGATCAGCCTGGGCAACATAACAAAATCCCATCTCTACCAAAATTATATAAATTTAAAAATTAGCTGGATATGGTTGCATATGCTTGTAGTCTCAGGTACTTGAGAGGCTGAGATGAGAGAATAGCTTTAGCCTGGGAGACGGCGGCTGAAATAAGCTGAGACAGTGCCACTGCACTCCATTCTGGGCTGTCAAGGTCCTGACCCAGTGATGGATGAACAAATGTACTCAAACAGAAATCTCTAGTCAAAGAGTGGGCGGGGGGTCTGTGGCCACTTACAGACACTGCTGAAACAGATAGCAGCCATTTGGCCCTGACCAGCTGGCACTCAGGGCATTTATTATTAAGTATAGATTTAATAACAGAGGCTCTGAGTCAACACACATATGGATAATGATTCAAGGCCAGGTTCTGTTGCCTAAAGCAAACACCATTTGTAGGTGATAAATCTGGTCACCTCCCTACACCCAGTGGAAAGCAATCATGCATCTGTGGATAGTCAAAGGTTAGTCTTAAGACCACATGAGTAAACAACTGATTTACATAAACTCTTACATTCCTTTGTTATTTATTCTTGCTATTAGCTCAAAGAAGATTAGGCTGCCTTCAGCCATAACTTTACGCTGAGGCTTTTTACAAAACCTTCCAGCCTTCCAAGAAGGTCTGTGACTATTTTCTATAACTTCTTAAAATAATTTCTCTTACAACTCTTTCTGCCACTCTTACTGAACCCCCACACTGGGCAATAGAGTGAGACCCTGTCTCAAAAATAAAACAAAAAATTCAAATATATTTTAATGTATAGTGGGACCTTCCATAATTCCATCCTCTAATTTTATGCTAGGATTGTTTTGTGTCTGATATCAAGTAATTCCCTTTCCTTTGTGTAATGTCGTTATGAAATCATTGATTTCTAGATACAGAATTTTGGAATGTTGAGGATTGTGCTAAAGAAAGACATTTATTGGTTATGTGATTTTTATCAGAAGAGGCCAACATGTTTTGTCACTGGAATAATATTATAATCAGTGCTTATTTATTGAGCTGTAAATAAATAGCTCATCCTTTTCAGGATGGCTGTGAGAAATGTGACATTTTATTTTGATGACATATAATGTTATGGGCCATTTTAATTACCTGCCTTCCACATACAGTTCCTTTCCTACTCTATCCGACTCCCAAGGTTAAATTCAATTTTGGGAGAGAGAGATTATGAAGATACGTATTCTCCCTAAGTTGATAAAGTCTGTAGTGTCACTACAATATCAGTAACATTTCCAAATAGAATTGTTTTTTATTTTTTTTAAAAATCGAAGTTTAACTGAAAATGTATATATAAAAGTGGCTGGGAAGTTATGAAAAAGACAAGTAATGCAGGCAGAGAATGTTCTTATCAAGTGTTGAAGTATATTTTAAAGCTATAGGATCTTTGGCACTGGTGCAGATAGTGACTCAGCAGAGCAGAATAGTCCAGGAACACAAACCTGTGTCTATTTGTGTGTGTGAGATGACATCTCCATTCAGTAGCTGAAGTCGGGATAACAGTGGCTTTTGTGGACAAATAAAGATGAATCTCAAATCTTACCTCTAGTGAGACTTTAGCTTTTCACTTGTACTATCTGGCCCTACTTCACATTTTTATTGTGTTCATGTTTTATGTTTCTAGTAAAAATTGTGTATTTTTAAAAAAGATAAGTCCTTGTAATTTGACTCCCTTCTGTTTTGTTAATATCCACTAACTGCTGCTACATGAAAATGAGTGATCTGCTGTTCTGATGTTTTGCTCTATGTATTTTGCTCTCTGTAAAACCTGACTAATTTTAAACATGGACTTTTATGTTGATTATAACATACCTTGCTTAAAAAATGCCAGACTCTCAATCAGGTGCTTTTAACTGGTGGTTTTAATCCCTTAGTTTCCTTACCTTGCCGCTTGTTGACAGCTGTTGATTCCACTTTCAATCTCTGATTTTATAAAACTCCGTTCTCTCTTGTGATGCAATACCTGTGGCTTCATTACTGGCAAAGAAGATTTCTGCTTACCATTTGATCTGCGGATTTGTGGGTTCCTTATCTGAGCCGAGTACAGCTATGACTCAGTTGTCAGCATGGTACACCTTCTAGTTCACTAAAGTCTGGATGCCACTGGCAGCACGTCAGAACCACCGTGTCTTCATCAAGTGCTGATTCGAAATGAACTTGCATAACTGAGATTGTTGTAGGGTACCCAAATACCTGAATCCCTGTGGAGAAAAAATGTCCTAGAAATACAATATGATCTGCCCGTCTCTTTGAAAAATATAAAGAGGTGGTTTATAATACCTTTAATTTAGCCTATAGATTTTATCTAAAATAGGATAATTTTCTGTAGAGTAGGATGTATGCATATATGTATATGTGAATTTATATATATTTGTATACACTTATGTGTGTGTAGTTACACACAGAAATATATATACACGTGTGTCACCCAACATTTTACACTATATGAGATGCTTAATATTTATTATAAAAATGGAATACAAAATACACTAGTAGCTTATAGCAGGATTCTGACAACTCAATTTTTGTTATGCTGAAAATTTACATTGTTGTATTTCACTGCTTAACTCTCACATTTACTATTTCCTCGTTATTCTTTGTTTCCTTCATCTCAGATACCACTTCAGTGGACTTTTTCAGTTGTATGAAAGCAAAAGGAGTAAAAATGCTGCTGGGAAATTTTAACCTTTTTGCAAGGCCTCTAGGGGACACGAACCTCTAGTGGAGGGAGGCTAACAAAAGGCAAATAATGTTTCAGACTGAGCTGAGGATAACGTAAGGTCTACTGCTGCTGGTAGATGGAAGCTTCATATGGATTTATCTACCTTAAAAAAAGCAAATCGACTGCACAATTCTTAATAAATACACATGTATTTTTAAAGCTAAAAGTTATGTGTTCATTGCTGAATAACAAAAGAAAAACACATCTGTAACTGAACATCTGGTAAAATAATCTATTTCAAAATAAATTTAAGGAATTACGTAGTTACATGTAATAATGGATATTGTGTACCTTATGTAATAACAAATGGCAGCTATGAAGTGAAATGTAAGATTGGCCTCTCTAGCTTATTACCTCTAAATATCAATGTGGCTTGCTATTCTATCAATTTCAACTGTATAAATATTATAAGAATATACTAAATTTTGTACTTGATGTTTCTTTACAATATCCTAGTAGAAAAGATTCTTTTCACAAGATTCAAGATTCTTTAAGTGGATAATATTACAAAAAAAAGGTACAAATTGTGTAAATATAATTTGTAACTTTGTGACCAGAACACTAACACGCACTTTGTTTTAACAAGTAAGGAAAACCACTCAGACTGCGTCCTTCCCCTCTTGCCCTTCCTCCCAGAGGAGGAAAAGAAGAATCATCCATGATCCACGGCACATGGCAGTTACAGCGTGGCAGCACCAAGAGCCAGCTTCAGGCTGGTGAGGGAGCTGTGTGCCTCCTTCTAGTCCCCAGCCTTTTTGGCACCAACGACCAGGTTTGTGAGAAGACAACGTTTCCAAGGACCAGGGTGGGGGATGGTTTTGGGAAGAAACTGTTGCACTTCAGTTCATCAGGCTTTAGATTCTCACAAGGAGCACGTAACCTAGATCCTTTGCATATGCAGTTCACAGTAGGGTTTGAGTTCCTGTGAGACTCTAATGCCACTGCTGATGGGACAGCAAGGGAAGGTCAGGCGGTCATGCCCACTTACCTGCCATTCACCCCGTGCTAAGCAGCCTGGCTCCTAACGGCTGTGGACAGGTACTGGTCTGCCACCCTGCGCTTGGGGACCCCTGCTCCACACGTTCACAGAAACTCGTCTAGTGATGAACTGTAGAAGTGATCCCTGAAAGTGTTGTCTTTCCTTAATAATTTTTGTTGACTAAATCAAAATATCTTACATTTGTGGTTGAACAGTCAGTGAATAATAAGGACTTGGCATTTTTATTCCTACGTATTACATGCTGGTAGGATACAAAAAAGAAGAAGATGTGGCCCTTGTTTCCAGTTCAGAGCAAAACCATGTAGATAGGAAGTTTTGACGAGGAATAGCTTTTTAAAAATATTAACCAGTATAAATAATAGATGAATTTTGTATTTCTTTTCTTCTATTTTATTCACATTCATCGTTATATTAGTTGTCATTGTTATTTAGGTTCATATAATGAATTGGTTATTGTATCAGATGTAGCCTTTGATTTTAAAAGATTCTAGTTGGGCCTTACTAGTTGTAATCCTAGACTGCATGCACAAGTGAAAAATAGTATGTCCTTTATATAAATAAGTGGAAAAATACTTTTCCTGGAGATTCTAAAGTTAGAGTTCATAAATGAGGACGCTTGGGGAAAGGCTTAGGGCAGCTCACTCTTAGATGAGCTCGTTCTCAGCTCGTAGGGAGAAGAGAAATATCTAACCTTGGTAGCCTAGAAGTAAGGCAGGCTGAAGAACTTGATTTTTCTTGCTGTCTTTTTAACCTAAATTTCATACCTGGATATGACCACTTTGATGTGTGCAGAGTTCAAGTGTTTATATGACAAGCAGAAGAAATCAAGATACCTTTGCCCACATGCTGAGCACACCACCTATGCCAGGTGTCCCTTAGATGAAGGATGGGGGGGGAAGAGGTGGCTCTTCAGGCAGTTGCCTTCACAATTCAGGACTGATGCACCTTGCTGGGTAAATACCTGAAGAGTGCCAATTATTAGAAATGAACTGTGACTGTTAAGTGCCCATGGTGATTAATTACTCGTGGTGACCCATTTAAAGTTTTAAAACCTATTCAACCACAGCAGCACTTTTTCTCCTTAAAGAGAGAGTGTTGCCTGGTGGACAGGGTGGGTGAGGAGGGGCCGTGAGTTTTCCTTTGAGCTGTGGTCCTCAGTCATTGTTTCTAACCCAGCACATGAGCATGTGACACATGGCCGTCAGTGAAACTGAATCTCCATGGCAGGAATTTCTAGTAGAAGAAAGGAAGGAAATGACATTGTCTCAGGGAAGTGAATCAGATTCTGAGGGAGGTGTATGGAGTTTGAAAAAGTTCCTTCCTGGCCAGGGAATTCTGATGCAGCATGCCCCCCTCTAATTCTGTAGGAATCCTGCCTTAATTTCATCCACAGTAAAAGAAAACACAACACAACATGTGGGTGTAAAACATTATATAAATAACATGAAATCTCTGTGGTTATATTCTGAGTTATCCCAGATAGTAAAACTGAGATGAATGTACACATACTAAAAAACAAAACAAAACAAAAAAAAACATGGGATGGAGGAAAAACATAACTAAAATGGAAAAGTGAATAATAGCGTGAACATACATGACCTAACAAATACCAGACCGTGGGAAGTATGTTGGCATTTGTCAGTTATCAGTGTGTGGATCACTGAGCAAGGCAGCCTGATTTCTTTCATGTGTGTTAGGTTAATCAAGAAGACTCTATGAGAAATTGGATGATCCTGTGAAGTATAGAGAAAGGTTTTTGATTTATTCTGTGGCACCATTGATTTCTTTAAGATATTCTCAAATTTTTTTGGTTAAATTCTATTTGTTTTGATCATTAAAATATTTTGTAATGACATTTTTTTCCCTTTTAAAATTAGGGGAGTGCCAGTAAAAATCACACAAGTATGTTTCACAGTAATTCAATAGTTTGTGTAACTTCTCGTTCTGCAATAAAGTGGTAATATGCAGATATTGTAGAACTGCCCCAGGGAAAAGTTTCTAATAATAGGAGATTTCTGTGCTCATTTGGATTTGTCCTGAGGAATAAAATCGAATCCTGGTGAAATATCAGACAATTCACTGAATGATTTCATCTAAGATTCCTCACCAGAGCATTTCATCCAATTCTTGGCTGATGTTACTTCAGTGACATTGAGAAGGGAAATGAAACAAGTTTCTTTTTGTATATTTATGGACCAGACAAGATAGGTCTCCGAGAAAAATAAGAAATTTTGAAAACTACAGCTATATATACATTAAAATGCCAGCATTCTGGAAGTAACACATCTCCCACTGGGGACTGTCTTAAAAGTATAAGTCATTTAAATCTCTAAATATTTATGGAAACTTGTTAGTAATTGCCACATAGCAAGGTTTTATTTTTATAGTTTTTATTTTGCTTTTTAATCATTCAATTCAGGGCACATTCTGGTTACTGGCACTACTGCATTCTTACAAAGATTAATAATATTTATGAAATATCTCAGAGGTACCATAAAAATTTAAGTTCTCTGTGTCATTCAAGAAACATAAAACTGTTTAAAACAATTGTGTAAAATATGCTTTATTTTTATTTTTTATTTTGAAAATTATACTTTTTATAAGATATTTAACCAGAATTTTCCACCTGTCTCTATCATATAATGCAGTGTGCTGTGCTGATTTGAATTACTGTATGTGTATGTGCTTCTTAGTTATTTTTTAGTCCAAAATGACTTTGGTCTTGCATATTACTAACAGAACAAAATGCCAGCATTCACTTTGAAGTAAGAGAATGGAGGTTAATAAGACTAACATAGATCTTTTAATTAATTGAATAAATATTCATCAAAATTTAATAAATGCTATATTGAATGATTCTAGAAGTCTTTTATATATATATATATATATATATATATATATAAAACTAAAAGGAATATAAATTTATATTCTTTGGTGATTTTTTTCCTTTTGAATATCTATAAAACCTCCTTTACTCATCTCAGAAACAAGGCATAAATGTAACAGTACATTATTGCCATTGTTAACATATCAAGGGGAAACAAAATCTTGTTAAAACACATTCTTCAAGAAAACCATTAATATGACCCTCACCCAACACCCATATCACATACTGAAATCTGGTTAGCAAGAATTGGGTGTGGTTTGTTTGGCAGTATCTGGAGGGTTAAAAAATGCTTCATGACAATATCTGAAGAACCAGGATTAAATGGGTGACTTCACAATGTGGAATGAAAACTATAGACATTTTCTGCAAAATTAAACTTAGTTATACACAAGTATAGAGAAATCACATTGTGAAGCTGGGCTATTCTCTTAGCCTAGGGTAAGTGATGCTTTGGAAACAGGCAGCCCTGAAGTCTCAGTGCTTAATATAGCAAAGTTTATTTCTTGTCTTACTGTTTGACGTTGACTGGCTTTTCCTTTGCTCCATTTCGTCTGCATTTGAGCACCCAGTCTGGCTTAGTGGTTCTCTCTGGGATATTACTGGTTCTCAAGGCAGAGGAGAAAAAGAATGGCAAACCATGATCTTTAACCTTTAAGGTCCAGTGCAGTCTAATAGATAGATTTCTCATTAATCTTCATTAAGGAGTTGACAAGAAATTATTAGACTAGGTATGGTTGAATATGGTTTAATTCATATTAATATGTAATTTCATTTTGTGAGTCTTATGCTTTTACTGCCTGACTGGTACATAGCTGATTAAAACAGTTTTTTTTCTAATTGCAGAAAACTCTAGAACCTTGTATATAGCTACCCCAAATGTATTTTGTTCAAGAAATGCTTAATAACAGTCTTACAGATTTATGAATATGACAGGTTCCTATGCCCCAGAAGCTCAGAGTTTAGTTCATGAAATAGATAATTATGCTGGATATTATGATAAAATGGAAACAGGAATTTGTAAAACATTTTTTAATAATTTTAAAATGTGCTTTATATTTTCTCATTTAATACAACAGTGCTACCTGGTAGATATCAACATATTTGTTCCTGTTTCTAGATGAAAAAGCAAGCTTAGGGTTATGAAGTAACACGCCCGAGCCCAGGTAGCGATTGCGTTAGCTGCTCTAAAGCCTAAACTGTCTTCAGAGATACTTGTCCGCTCCGATTTTTATTTCTCTAAAAAGTCTTATTTTTATTCTGTGTGATCCTGAAGTTATTATCTACTCTGCGTTGGGTCTCTGGGTTTTGGACAATGTTGAAGGCTATTTTCTATTAATTTTGATTTGATGAGAGCCTTCTGTTTTAATGTCAAAGCTGAAACATACATTTCACTGGGCATGACCTGGAAGATATATCACCTCCTGTGTATCTGTACTCACGTTTTCCAGTAGTAATAATTTAGAACTATTTCACAATTTATCCACTTCAAAGTGGTATTGCTATTGTTGGATAGAGTGAATCTATTTGGCTAATTAATAAAACAATTGTATACTTTGCTGTTTCTCAAGTACTCATGCTGTGGATTACTGATCAAAACTGAAAAAATCAGAACTATTTTTATAAATTCTGAAGACTTGATGGCCATACTAATTACCTTAATATATTTTTTAAAAGTTGAAGTATATTTTTCTAATTATAGAGAGTAAATTAGGAGGTAGCTGCAAGAAGCCAAATCTTAAATATATGAAAGGTTTTATTTTTTTAATGTATAAGAGCTTTTTGCCAGAGAAACTAACACTTTTGGAGGTGGAGAGCTTTTATGTCTGTTTTGTCAGAGATGATGTCAAATAGCATCTAGATATCTACATTGCAGAAACATCATGGAGGTAATTCTAGCATTGGATGAAACTCGAAAGATACTGGCAGTGTTTGCTTGCAGAGTCTGCTTTTCACTCCTGAAGCACAGCTCGGATCCCACACCCTTACCCTCCTAAGGCAAATTCATTTACCAAGCACAAATGAGTAGTGGAGATTTTAATGACGGTTTCTTGGGATGAGAAAGGAGAAAGGGCATGTTACCAACCACATGGCAGGGAACTTGATGAAGTCTTCATCGCGTGCTTTGTTTATCCAGACCCTTTGCTCAGTTTCCGCCTGACAGGTGTCCTCATTCTCTGTGCCTTCCGTCCTTACCCATGTGGTCTCCTTAATTTTCATGGATCTCATTCTTCTCGACTGAATGTCAACAAATGCTGTCCTCAAGACTCTCTCCTCCTTCTGAAATCGGAGCAATGTAGCTCTTTATTATTTCTCCAATCATGTACATTTCTAGCCTTTTCACCCTGCTGTACCAACAAAGCACTCACTGGCGAACAATATCCACTCTTTCTTGAACTACGGGAATTATTAAGAATAAATATAATTTTCCCTATGATATGAATTCATACATAAGCATACTTACATATATCTTGAGATTAGAATGTCTTAAACATTGATGAAGATACCACGTGGATTAAGGAAGAATACTGAAGTACAAAAAGCATGATTTCTGCTGCCAATAAGCTTAAAACATTGCATATATATATTATTTTTTGTATTTGGTTTAAATAATGCATGCATAGAGGGAAACCAGAAGATTTGACATTAACATTCTATTATGTTGTCACAAATATAGCATATATTTTTTAAAGAAAAAATCAGTTAAGGTGTGCCTTGCTTTTTTTTTCATGTGCAATATAGCCAGAGTTCCTGGAAGTCACAAATAATGCATGTAGAGAAAATCGGACTCCTTTTCTCTCGTCCGTGTTTAACACGGGATAGCATGGCTCTGGCTGCATCCTCTGTAGTAACGAGTTCTTGGTACTTTGGTAGCTGTCGAAGCTGCCTCACTTTTTCCTCCTCTTCTGCCTCTGTTCCTCCAAAGTTCTTAGTTGAAGGACAACCTGCAAAACCTCAGAGAAATGGTTTCTGTAAGGAATTGATACTCCAAGAATTGTGAATTGCACAAATGAGTTAGATACCCCAAGGAAAGGAAGAAAAAGAAAACTTCTGGAAAGTAAGAGAATATGAACTGTTTAGAGCGAAAAGGCTGAGTTGGATTTCAAGAGAAAAAGTGAAGACAGAAGCTTCTGCCTCCCCTCTTGACTCTTTTAAATATACATTAACAAGTCTTGCTTTGACCTTATAGTATTGGGGCAAAGTAGTAGCCTTTAAAAAAAAAATCCACATTTTTCTTTGAAAAGCGGTGCCGCTTTTAATTTTAAAACATCTCATGTTTATGTTTATATGAAGTATTGAATGTATCCTATAGTTTCTTATGAATCTTATAATTCTACCATTCTGATGTTTTTCTGCCTCAAGATTCATGAGGTAATATGCAAACAAGCATAACCAAGTAGTTTTATTAAAAAGAAAAGTATTATGATGTTTTTAAAGTCATAGAATTAAAAAATAACAACATGACCCCTAAAACTTAAATGTCCTTTCATTTCTCACAAAGTGAAAATACCTCAGAAATGCCATGGGATAATGTTCTGTCCCTGAAAACTGTTACACATGACCTTAATACAGTAGATGTATAATCTTCATTCTGTAATTTTTAGTATATCTACAATTCTTTTGCTGTCTTATGTACAGATTTATTATATTTTCCATTGTAGAAACTTCTTAGTCTTTAGGCATTTTGAACATGTGGTTTCATTAAACTCTTGTTTATTATAAATCTGTCCATGGTAGTAAATACTTTTGTTACCTTATGATAGTTTCTTTTCTAATTAGATGGTAAACTATTCAAAATCAAAATTAAAACTCATATAAAATTCTAGCATTCTATCTTTTATGTTTTATTTTGTTCAACCAGAGGTGAGCTGCTAAATAAATTACTGATTTGTTTAGGACATACGAGTGAGTTCAATAAACCTCAAATAAACTGGAAGGTTTGATGTTGATAGTAAATAATAGCGTTAAGCAATCTTGATTTTTTAAAACTTAAGGAAATAAAGTATACTCTTTTAATTCTTTAGTAACTTATATTGCTGCAAAATTGCAATGAGTTAGGGAATCCCGGCACAGATTCTTAGAACATTTTAGGATTGAAGAAGAGATTTTGTCTGCAATAAGGAATGTCTCATGCTAGTGTTTTGTGGTATTTTTATATTCTAGATTCACTGCTAGTAATGTTCTGTATATGCAACGCAAATATCAACAGTTAAATACAGATTTCATGGTTAATTTCTTCAGTAAAACATCAGTGTCCCAAACTCCGAGAGACTGAAATATTTTGAATAAATTTATTTTCTGTGTATTTGAGGTTTAGTAATTATGATGATTTCTAAAACTGTTATGTTTATTTAAATCTATCTGATACATGATTAAATTTTAAATCTTTTTTTCAGAGTATATTGAACATAAATTGATATTTAATTTGAGTCTTAAACACACTGCAAACATCTCACTGGACTTGCTACTTGTGGAGCTTTTAGATGTAAATGTAGACTGGGTTAGGCCTATGAACCCATTGCTGAGGGCTTCATACCATCTCTGGCTTTAAATCTTTGTAAGTAATTGGTTAGCATAAAAATTTTGGAAGCATTTTTTTTTTTTTTTAGTGATTGACTCTGCTAGGTAGAATGATCAGATATTATAAAAATGAATATGTTATTAAAAGATATTAAGACATTATATATATTTGCATTCATAGTGCCTGACACATATGTGTTAAAAGAAAAATTTGTTAACAAAATGAGCACATAAATGTGTAAGTAAAACAAACCTATTCTGTAGAAATACTTCAACTATTTTTCTTCCTTGCCATTTTCAAGTCATGTGTAAATATGCATTTCTTTTAGGTGATGGCTACAATTTTTTAATACTCATATTTACCTTTTTATTGAAAGCATAGTTCCCTGATACGTTGCATGTTTTTAAACTGCAATACAAGGTATGTGATTATTATACAGTTTTATAATTTGTTGTGCATTTATTCATTTACTCAGAATGTATTATTTTCTGCATGCCTGACCCTTTGCTAGGAGCAAAAGATACAAAAATAAGACATGCCCTCAGTAAGGGAAACAGATAGCTACATATTTAATTTTAAAACAATCTATAATATACATGCTATGTAAAACATAGAGTGTGTTTTGGGGGATCAGAAGAATTTCTCTACGGAATAGGGAGTCTGAGGAAGCTGAGTAGAAATTTCCTAGGAAAAATGAAAGACAGAATAAATTTCAGCTTCTGAGGACTCAGCACAAACATGGAGATAAGCTGAAAAGTAGACATGATGGAAACTAGAGAGAATCAGGTCTAAGTCTGAAGTTCGAGGAAGCATGAATATAAGAGGCTTGAAAGAAGTAAAGAAACCCCAGACTTCCAAAAGAATATTGTAGAAGGGAGCTTCAGCAGAGACACCTGTGTTTCTATAAACCATGGACCCGGAGTGTTAAGAGAGATTTGCTTCAGACATTGCCTAGGAGAATGATGTGGAATGATCTGTAGAATTCTGGAGAGCCTTCTGTTGTTCAAGCTTTATCATATTTCTATATATTCTAATTATAAAATTTAATGAAATGTTAATTTTTTGATTAACATTTGATAAAGGAGTTAACAAATTAACATTTGATTAACATTTATAAAGGAGTTGTATACATTCCAAAGAGAGCCCTCCCCAACCCCTCCCTGTTTCTTGTATAGTTTGACATTCCTCAGTCTTCGGGTGAATTCAGATTCTGGTGTGCATCTGAGTTGGCAAGACCATGGGAGGCAAGGGAGTGTGCAGGTGGAGCGGTGGTGGGCACTGTTTTTCATGGGTATGTCTTAATTTGCTTTGTCTTGTTAGGTTTGGAGGATTTACGTCACTGTGGAGCGTTTACTTCTCATTGCAGCTTTACAGCTACCTTTGTCTCTTACTGTTTTCCTCGGCTCCTGCTGGGAACCTACTGTGTAGTACAGCTGACTCTAGCTGCACGAGTTTGAACTAGGCCGGTCCACTTTTAGGTAGATTTTATTCCACCCCTGCCATCTCTGAGAGAGCAAGAGCAATCTCTCCTCTTCCTTCTCATCCTCAGCCTACTCAGCGTGAAGACAATAAGGATGAAGACTTTTATGATGATTCACTTCCACTTGACAAATAATGAATATAGTTTTCTCTTCATTACAATTTTTTTAACTTTCTTTTTAGCTTACTTTATTATAAGAATACATTATATAATATATAAAATATGTGTTAATTGACTGTTTATGTTATTGGTAATTCAACAATAAGCTATCAGTGAAGTTTTTGGGAAGTCAAAGTTATATGTGAGTTTTTGACTGCACCGGAAATGGTGGGGTTTGGTGCCCCCAGCCCTTGCATAGTTCAAGGAAGGGTCAACTGTTAGTGTTTAATGAAATACTGAAAACTACTTGTTTCAATCATGAATACATACATAGATGAACACGTGAAATAATACTGTTTATTTTCCAAGTCCAGGAAGATTTTAGACTAGAACATAAGCTTCTAATTCCCTGCCCACTTTCATTCTCACTCCAGTTATGTGCTTTATTTTATCTAATAAATATTTTTTATGAATTTAGCAGCTTGTATATAAATTTCTATATAGGAGTGAATTTAGGTATTATATACCTAGAAAACATTTAGTTTTCTTCTCTGTATGCTATTCATATCCTTTATCTATTCTTCAAATTCTACTTTGTCTGCCTTTTCTTTTTCTTGTTCTTTCTCTCACTTTATGGACTTTTAAACTTTGTATGTTAAGAACTTAATCTTTTGCCACATATATTTTCCTCGTTTGAGCTTAGTATTTTGAATTTTCTTATGGGTTTTTTTTTTTTTTTTTTACTTTTGTGGAATGTAATTTGTCAATCTTTTCATTTGTAGCTTCTGGATTTTAAAGGATGACTATGTTGAATGTAGACTCTTCAAAAGACAACTAGAAAAACCTACGTAAATCAAGTGAGCTTAACCTAATTAGCTGAATGAATGCAGTAAGGCAGAATACTAGCTTGATAGAGGGTAGTAGTATCTCAAAACCTGGAAACCAGGGCAGAGTAATTTATAGGGAGCGCCAGAGTGGTTGAATTCAGGAGGGTCATTCAGGAGGAGATTTGCCTGAGATTGGGCAAAGTACATGACAAAATTGCTTTGGATTGTTGGGCATAGCAAAATGAGGATCTTAAAGTGAGCCTTGGGAAACAAGCTGTCTGTCTTGATAAGTAAGTTCACAATCTTATCTTTTAGGAGCTCTTATTTCCTGGAGAAAGAAGCTAAGATATTTTTGCCTGATCTCAATAATGTTTAGTACAAAAACAGTAAATTATGTTCATCTATATTGTTTAATACAAGGATAGGGAATTATGTTAGGTTCACTTCTCAGTTATAAAGAAATTCTCCTGCCTTTATTTTATAATTATTTTAATAGTCGACTCTTTCTCATTAATATTAATGCAGTTTATTTTGGTGAATTGTGTAAGATTTGTATATTTTTGTTTTTACAAAATGGCTACCTGGAATCTTAGTACTACTTATTGAATAATGTTTCTCCAATGATTTAAAATATCATTTTGATGAAATACGATTTTTCTACCTATTTGGCTCTGTTGCTGTGTTTTACTTCTGTTTCACTCCTCTGTCTCCCTTTGCATGCATTATTATGCCACTATTTCAATTATGGAAGCTTTGTATGTTTTGAAATTTGTAAGCAGTCATTCTCCCTCATTGCACTTCCTTTAAGAGATTATTCTGGCTATTTCTAGCACTTTATTTTTTCACATGAAACTTTGGAATCAGATGTTATTTTAAAAGAAATTTTAGGCTGGGCATGGTGGCTCACGCCTGTAATCCCAGCACTGAGGGGAGACCAAGGCGGGCAGATCACCTGAGGTCAGGAGTTCGAGACCAGTCTGGCTAACATAGTGAAACCCCATCTCTACTAAAAATACAAAAAATTAGCCGGGCATGGTGGTGCATGCGCCTATAGTCCCAGCTACTCTAGAGGCTGAGGCAGGAGAATTGCCTGAACCCGGGAGGTGGAGGTTGCAGTGAGTTGAAATTGTGCCATTGTACTCCAGCCTGGGCAACAAGAGCGAAACACTATCTTGAAAAAAATAAATAAAAATGTAAAATATAATTAAAATATTGTCTACCATTTAAGACAAATATTATTTGATATTTGTTGTGGGATTAGGTTAGTTTAGAAATCAGTTTAGAAAAAAAATAGATTAATTTTTCACAAAGTATAGCATCTAAGAACTTATATACACTTTAGGGTACCTTGATATGTTCTTTATATAATACTGGCATCATTCCTTAAAAGTTAAGATCTAGCTTAATGCCTTTTAATTGTGGAATAAAAATGAGGGCTTCTCTATAGCTATACCTATTATATTCAAATTCATTATGATTTCACTAATCGAAACTTAAATTTATATGTCGATTATTTATCCTACTGTGGTTAGTAATTGTCTCATTGCTTTATGTAGTTTTTTAGCTTACACTTTGATTCTGTTTCATGGGCAAAGAGTGTGAGTTTTACATCTTTTCATTTCACATACCTTTATTTTCTTGTCTGATTTAACTGGCTAGCCCCTTAAATACAACACTAAATAACAATAATGATAGTGGACATTGACTGGTTCTGGACTTCTTTAGGAATGCCTCTAGGTTTTCCTCATTAAGCATAATCCTGACTTTCGGGCACCATGTCAGTGTTTTATGAAGTTAAGAACATTTGTATTCCTGTTGCAGTGTTTTGTAACTTGACCAGGTTATGCCTTCTGTAGAAAGTTTTAGGTCAATTTTCTCTCCTTGGTGTCTTTTTTTAATATTACTGGATTCAAATCATATTTTATTTAACGTTTTTGTCATTTTTTTCCTCTTCTGTACATTTGGTTTTCTTTAAGAACTCAAAGAATATCTGTGTTGAGATGGTTTTATGTATCTTTTACATAGCTATCTTTTATCTACTTTTAATTGTTTATTGTTCTTTATTTGCTTAATTTGTTCAGTTATCATTCTGTGCTTTCTTCAGCATTTATTCTTTATACAAATCCCAGTTATTATCTTTATTACTGTGAATTTGTTTTCTTTGTTCACTTTCTTTCTGAAGTTATCAGTTCACATCTCTTCTCCTATTTGATTCATAATTTCCATGCTGAGTTTTTACATTCAATTTTGTCTCCATTTATTAATAATTGCTTATTATAATGGGAGAATGTAGAGTCACAGATTTAATCTGCATTTTAGTACATTTTTCTCTTCCATATTTCTCCATTGTAGATAATTTTACTACTTTAAAAATAGTTTTCTTACATAGTATCTTTGTACTAAATCTGTAACATGTTATGATTTCTGTGGATTTCCCTTTCATAGCCTTTTGAAGCAGGTTCCTTTGGGGATAAGAGGCATAGAATTGTAGTCTTTTAAGTTTCTCTTCTCAGGTGACCCGGATGACACAGAGATGGACTTGTCCCTGCATATATGATTCTACTTTGTGTGTTTGTGTGTCTGTGTGTGTGTGAAGCTCCACCTCTTGCATTTCTCTCAGGCATACCAGGTACGGGAAAGCTCCTACGTAGTAACGTCGTTTCTTCTTTTTACATGAGAGCTTACAAGCCATTCTCCAAAATAAAAAAAATAGATTAGAGCCAGGGTGATATGGGACTTCTGAGCCTAAAGCTCAAAAAAGATGGCAACTTCTGCTCTCTTTTTATGGGGCTCTGCCACCACCTTGTGAAGATGCTAACCTAGCCTCCTTGAGGGTGGCAAGACCATGGGAGAGGGCGATCCAACTGACAATCAGCACTAATTGCCAAACAAGCACTTGAAGCTATTGTAGACCATTCAGTTGCAATTGAGCTGCCAAAGGATTGGTGTCAATGACCCCCAGTAAGACCAATACAATATCTGCCCCTTTTGAGTTCAGCTTAAATTGCTGATCCATAGAATTGTGAACAAATAAGTGGTGGTGGTTTTTAGCCACTGTATCTTGAGTTACTGCTATAGAGTAACAGAAAGCTGATGCAGTAGTTTAGTCTATTTAATAAATATTTCAATGTGTCTATGCCATGCATTATCAAATATGATATGAGACTAGCTCATGCATTATTACAATTTTTAAATAATGGAGTATACTACATTATAAAGTTTTATTGATGTGCTGAAAATTAGCCCTTTGATAAGTGAATAAAATAAGGCTTGTTACAGTATTTAGAATTGTTCTGTCTTAATGATTCAGCATTCTAAATTATTGCTCTCATTCCAGTCATTTGGTTGAAGCTGTGACAATATACATAAATATGTAAAAAATTTAACTTACCTAATACATTTCATATTTGATTAAAAACCTTATTCTAAGAGTATAAAATAAATTGCATATTTACAAGCTGGTAAACATATCAGTGACATATATCACATGTTAACTTGTCTCTGGAAGGCTTTCAGTCATTTCAAACAACAAGGTCTTAAGTGATTTCTAGACAGTATTTCTTTGAAGAGTGTAGGATCTGTAGTGAGTAAATAAAGAAAAATTTAAGGTTTAGGGCTAAGATTAGAAAATTCTGAAAAAGAAAGCAAGTCTTGTCTCTAACATATCTTCACATGTTAGATTTATTTTAAGATTGCTTGCTTCTTTTTTTGTTAAGATAAATTATTTTTAAAAATTGATAACGGTTTTATGGGTAATGTAGATAAAATGACATTCATTTTTTGTGTGATCTTGAAGAGTTTTAACTAAGGTATATGCCATGTAGCCATGACTACAATCAAGATAGAGAACATTTCAATCACTTTGGGGATTAATCTCCACCAATCCTTGGCCTTAGACAACCATTTATTTATCTGTACTCTATCATAATCTGTTATAATATCTTTCTTAGAGTTCCATCTAAATGGAACCATATAGCCTTTACTCTTTGTTTCTGACTTCTTTGCACATAATGTTTTAGAGATTCATTTGTGTTGTGATGTATATCTGTAGTTTGTGACTTTTTACTGCCAAGTAATGTTCCATTGTATGAATATACACAGATTGTTTATGCCTTCTCCTGGTGGTGACCATTCTGTTGCTGAGCATTTGAACCACTTTTGGGTACTATGAATAAAGCTGCTACGAATATTTGTGTACAAGTCTCTGTACGGAGATAGGTTTTCATCTCTTTGGGGTAATACCTAGGAATTGGAATATGTAACGTTATAAAGTACTGCCAAGACATCTTGCAAAGTGGTTTACGGTTTTAAATTGCTGCAGCAATAGAGGAGAGTTCTAGTTACCGCACAGCCTTCCCAGCAAATACCGGCTGGCATCTGTCCATCTTTCAGACTGTATTCTGTCTGGTGCGTGTGGAGTGACGTCACATTGTGGTTTACATTTGCAGTTCCCTGATGACTGATAGTGTTGAGTATCTAAGTTATGTTGTTTTGGATACTTTATCTTATTTTGCAAAGTGTTGAACTGTTTTACTGTTTTTTATTTTTATCTTAATCTTATTTTTGATTTGTAAGAGCTTTTTCTATATTCTGGATAGATACCTGTAGAATAATTTGACTGATATCTGCAGAATATATTAATATTCTCCTCAGCAACCCATCTTTTTATATCCTTAGCAGTGTTTAAGGAAGAGCAGAAGTTCTACAATTCTAAAAGTCCATTTTATGATTTTCATTTATGGTTTGTGCTTTCTGTGCTGTATCTAAAATACTTTTGGTTACCCCCAAGGTTGCAAAAATTTACTCCTAGGTTTTCTTTTATATATTTTAATAGTTTTAGCTTTTACATCTAGATCTGTGATTTAAGATAATTGTAGTGTATTATGCATGGTAAAAAGATATATTAATTTTTTATATGGTCATGTAGTTGTTCAAGACCATATATCTGAAAATACTCCTGCGTTGAATTCCCTTGTCTGTTTAGCTGAAAAATCCATTGAATGCACACATCCAGATCTGTTTCCACATTCACTATTAGCACAGGATTCTTAGAGTAACATTTTTAGTTTTAATCCATAAAGCAACCTGGGTTAGCTCTTAACATTTTAATTTAGTCACACTGAGGGACTGATGAGCCATGGGAATGAGAACAGAACAGGTGACATTGTAAAGGTGGAAATACTGTGATGGGGCAGCCTCGGTAAGGAATGAAGGAGTGGACCATGTGTCCATTGAACCCCGGCCAACAGGAGAAGGCTAGTGTTCAATGGATTTTGATTCAGCAGTCCCATTACTGGGTATATACCGAAAGGATTCTAAGTCATTTTGTCATAGAGATACACATACACACATGCTTATTGCAGCACCATTCACAATAGCAAAGACATGGAATCAACCCAAATGCCCATCAATGATAGACTGGATAAAGAAAAGATGGTACATATACATCATGGAATACTATGCAGCCATAAAAAGGAAAGAGAGCATGCTGTTTGCAGGGACATGGATGAAGCCGGAAGCCATTATCCTCATCAAACTAACACAGGAACAGAAAACCAAGCACTGCATGTTCTTACTTAGAAGTGGGAGCTGAACAAAGAGAACACGTGGACACAGAGAGGGGAACAACACACGGTGGGGCCTGTTGGGGAAAGGTAGTGGGTGGAGAGCATCAGGAAAAATAGCTAATGCATGCCAGGCTTAATGCCTAGGCAATGGGTAGATAGACGCAGCAAGCCACTATGGCATATGTTTACCTACGTAACAAACATGCAGTCCTGCACATGTACTCCAGAATGTAAAATACAATAAAAGCTTTTGGCAGCAAAAAGGAAAACAAGGTTTCTCTAAGACTACATTCTTAAAATATATGTATTTTAAATAATGCATGGATGGATAGATGAATAAATACAGGAAGGTGGAATGACAAATTTTGTCTTTATAAATTATTGCTATTTATTTGTACTTATGTTTAGGTTTTCAACAGGTTTCATTCTAAAGAGTCTTTTTGTGCAGTGTCAATAGCTACAAATTTAGTATTATCTGGTGAAAGTTTCTCATTTTACATATTAGGCAGAAATTTCAGCCACCCGGGAGATAGGTAATGTTCAAGGCACATGGCAAGTGGCCAACGGAAAAGTTTGATTCAGGTCTTTGAACTTCTTGTATATGGTTTGTGCTCTTTCCATTACGCTAACAGTTTTATTCCAAACACCAAAGAATATAATGCTTTTAAATAAGTAATCAAATCAACATTATTAGTAGGCTAGAAACGAGTTTAAAAATCTCTAAAAAAAAAAATCTAAAAAAAAATGTCCAAGGGAATGAATGTTTCACTGATTGTTAATTCTGCATCTTTATTCTATCATTTTGGGTTTAAATAATGCTTGGCAATCTTGTAGTAGTATTCCTGGGTATATTGTTGAGTTCCCACATCAAGCAAGAGAGATGCAGATAAAATCCAAAGAAATTAGACACATTCTCTATCTTCTAACAGGCCTGTTTCTGTAGAAATCAGCTGCCTGTGGTAGTGACAGAAAGGTAGTCCCAACCACTTAGGAGGCTGACACAGGAGGGTGGTTTGAATCTGGGAGGCGGAGGTTGCAGTGACCCGAGATCACGACATTGCACTCCAGCCTGGTGACAGAACAAGACTCTGTCTCAAAATAATAATAGTAATAAGTTGTAAATAGTTTGTTGTTTCTAACTTTTAACTGAATATAAACTGTTAAGTTGGTTGTTTCCTTCCATCTTTTAACTGAATATGAGTTGGTACCTTTACTGACAAATTCCTCCTGTGGATGTGGAGCTAAGGCTGCTTTTTGCAGGCTAAATTACATAATCAATGCATAATGGATCAGAACAGAGATAATAAAAATCCACTTTAGAAAACATAATGGTTTTAAGGCCAAAGCTAGACTTGAGACTAAAGTAATTTGAAGCAATAATCTATTTAAAGAACGAATGTGTTTTTCATTCAGCAGAAGCATTGGCTAACAGTGGGAGGATAGGCAAAGAAAGTGAGGGGTGTAGACACATGCAGAACTCATCCTTGTCGTCGGAATGTGTGACGTATCTTACTTGGGTGTCTTGTATAACCCTGTGTAGGGAAGGATGCTTCAGGCTGTCTGATGTCATTAAACATAAGCTTTTTCTGGTTCCCTTCTCTTGCTCTGATTCTCTGCTCATCAGGTAATCTTAAATTGATATAGTTTGCCAGAAGCACACTTAGGTTGACAGTATGCTGACCACAGGATATGGGTTTCTGGTTCTGTTAGTCATTAGCATTCTAAAAGTAATTAAGTAAAATGTTATTTTAATTTTATATCTCAACCTCAAATTTACTTAGATAGATGAGTTTGCATCTATGAATCCAACAGCAGCTCCGGAGATAAATGTCTGTGAGTCTACAGGACAGAAATAGGGACGTGGTAGAAAGAAACTCTACTTGGTGAAGGATAAATTATGACATCATGTGGTATGTGATGTAGTCAGCCAAGAAGGGTTCCATCTGTGAAGGGAGACTGAGGGCTGTGATATCTGAAATCCAGATTTAAATTCTGATCTGTGTTATAACTGACTTAGTCTTCTGATGTTCAGTATTGAGCTTTTCTGGATGTGCATTGGAAAGAAGGGAACATGTTTTGTCCACCTTTGTAGCAAAATGGATTAAACTCAGCTGCCAAAGGGTAGTGGGCTAGTTATGAGTATAAGAAGGGCCAAGAGAGAAGCCTGGAGCAGCTCTCTGGAGTAGTTACTATCATTAGGTATAGATTTTCCAGGTAACACGACAAAAGGATTAGTGCCCTTTCATCCTCAGTAAGATTGCCCACTAAAAGAGGTATTGGATATATTGTTTCATTATTTCTATTTATGTAGCAGTTGTCTTGTAGAAAGTAGGTTGAATAGGTAGTCACATAGAGGTGCTTAAAAAAATCCCAGGTAGCATTTATATTCTTCTGTATAAACAGTTACTAGTAAAAATGCTCATATGGTTAAAATAGAAGCACAGATGATTTTTTTTTCTCCTCAAGGATGTCATTTGATGTGTGGGGAAAAAAAATTAGAGTTGTCAGCTGACATTGGTGATAGTCCTTTGTCACTGCCCTGGTTCAAATGGATATATTTTAAACTTAGATTTTAGAACATAAGAGCTATGAAAAATGATACCATTTTCAAAAGGATAATTGTCAGTGATTTTTGAAAACGATAGAGTCAAACAAAGCATTTCTATTTAAACACAATCTTTGTGAAGTAACAGTAGAGAGTCTCACTAACACAGTCTAGGAAGCTATTCTCTCACTAAGCAGAATTTAGGCTTCTGGTGAGTGCTTCCTTTAGATAGTGTAAGAAGTTACATATGTGTAGACAAATGAGGTTACATTCTTCTCTACTCAGTTAAAAAGGAAGCAAGAATGTATATCTTATTCTGTGTGCTCATTGCAGATGAAATCAGGCATTCCCCTCTCTAATAATGTAAAGACAGTACAATGTCATGGATTCTGAGGCAGTGTTTGGTAAATTAATGCAAGTATAAGCTTTAGCTCTACTTCTGTAAAATTAAATGTGGAATTCAATAGAGTGTGTCTAGACTGAACAGAGCATTAAATTAAATTTGTACTCCTTCATTTTGGCTTAAGAAAATAAGGAAATTACCGGTGGAGCATAGAATGTGGATTATTCATAGAACTGGAGCAGATTATTAGCTTGCGATGGCAGCCTTATTCATATTTAAAAGAATACTTGGATATTTAATGTAAGCCATAATTTTTTAGCTTAAACATACAGCAAGAGCAAAAATACATTAAGGCCAAAAGGCTGAAAATTGTATTTTGTATTTACTGTCTATTTGGATGGGGGATATCTTTAAAAAAAAGTAATTATAAGATAGATTCTCCATGGAAAACATAGATCAATGATTGTAGAAAAGATTTGAGGAGATATCTGTGCCCCATAGAAAATTTTCAGATACTAAGGTTTCTTCCAATGGAAGATGTAACTGTGGATTCAGGCCATCATGGTATAAACATCGGGAAAAGTGGAGACAGTTTGTGAAATGTCTATTTGTTGTGTAGAACAACAGTCGGCACAGGATTGTGACCGTGAAAGGCAGCAAACACAATGAACTCTACTAATGCCCTGGCTTTCTGACAAGGCAAAATAACCAGGCTTCAGTGCAGGGAGAAGTGGCCAAACCGAGCAGGAGGCCTTGCTGAATCAAAGAGACAGAGATTGCAGCTCAGTGAGGCCATGGCACATGCTATTTGTGGGGTGGAGTGTTAGAGAATTCAGATCCACATAGAGAAAGAGCTCAGAGTCAGCAAGTTGGACTGTCAAATCTTTGTGTAGAGAGAAATTACACAAAGGCAAGCAAATAATACGTGCTAGAAATTCGCAGCGTACACATGCATGGGAGACATCTGTACTCCTATCAGCCAGAGTCGAGAGACATTTCTGAATATCCCAGGCATTTGGTAGAAAACCTGTAAAGGTCTCACATATTAGTGGTAGGGCTAAACTTGCTATGAAGTAAAGGTTTCTGGTAGACCCCACTGAGAAAACTTAAATGACAGGCCTTGAAGAGATTAAGCTGATTTGCAGGTAACTATAACGTAGTGTCGGGAGCTCTGATGGGTCGGAATCAAGTTTTACCCTACTTGGATGTTAACAAGTTAGCTTCATGGACGCTAGCAGGAGACTTCTGGAGACAAAGGACAGTTTTTCACCTGCAGCAATAATAGTACCCAGGGTATCATTATTTTTGTGTTCATTCCTCGAGTCCCAATTCCCACAGGCAATGCAGAGAAGACTGGATGATACTTCCTCACATAGTAGGTTCTTTACAGGAAAGAAACCAAGACCTAAAAGAATTTAAATCTTTTATAATGAGAAATATCTTGATTATTACCTTTATTGTACTGGGCAATGAAAATACCTTCCCTTTGCTCCAGAGGGAGGCAGTACCTCTAGTTTTCCCAGGTAGGCTGCTATTAAAACACCCTGACAGAACACAGAGAGAGGATATCAGTGACTTGCTCACAACGTATGTAGGAATGTGAGAGACTCAGGGAGAACACTCTTCCAGCAATATCCACCATTGTTTTTTCACCATTTTGTTTTTTGGTAAACTTCCCTATGAGTAAATCACTCTTGTTGGCCACTCTGATTAATGTAACTGATGGAGCCTAGGACCAAATCCAATCTATCTCATGGAGCATTTACTTAGGAGAAAGTAAATAGTATTCACATGGCAGGATGATGCTAACCTGCAATTTTGACCTCAGTATTGCCTCCAGACAGCTCAGCAAAGCAGCATAAACCATTAGTCTACAGTAGAGAGCAGGATGACTTCTCAGGTTCTGTATCAGTCTTTCCTCTTGGCCTGAGAAATTAATCCACGTAGATTGATTAATGATGGCACATCTACTCGTTAGCCTGAAAGGAGGAAGTGTAGGGCAATTCTATCCACAACTGACTTGTCTTAGTTGTTAGTAAGTTGAGGCTAACATGAGTGCCTTCCAGAGATGAAGGTGGTGTTGCTGATCCACTTATATCCAGACCTTGGAAGCATTTATCTGTGTAGGGCTGGCTATCATGGTGTCTTAAGGATCAGAGGGAAAAAGGTATTTTTTTTTTAAATGAGATTCATATGTCTCTCATACAGTGGGTCACTGTAGAGGAATTTGTAGCATATCATAGTCAAATGGACATTATCCTTAGATTCTAGTACCATCCACCAAGAAAATCCAGGTGGTTGAACCAGAATTAAGTTTAAATCTTACAGGCTCTTTTTGACTGGGCTGCCACTAGGAGGATTTTCCAATGAGGTCAACTGGGGTAGCTGTGAGAAGAAACAAAGGTGCATTTTAATTTTTCAATTGGGTCTGTTTTATATTTCATTCTGATTACTAACCAGGATGTGACTAAAAATGTGTGAAGGCTGATCTGAGGCCATAGAAATGAGGACGGGAAAACATCTGGAGGTCTTAGCAGGTGTTTTGTGTGGGAGATGCAGGGTGTTTGGCCATCCCTTGCTGTTTCCTATAAACTTCTTGGCCAGGTTGGAGAGAATGGCACTAAATTTGGTAGAGCTGTCTAGTGGCGGTTAGCAGAACCAACGCTTAAATGTAAGATGTTTGCAAACATTTGTGAATACTGTACCAGAACATTTTCCATGCAGACTGTCTTTTTCTGTCAACACATAACTGCCTGAGAAAAATGAACTTTACCACCTTAAAAAAAATCTTGTCTGATTATTCATAATGTACAACTTCCAATAAAAATTTGTGGATATGAGTAATTGCTGTAAAATATGATTCATAATCAAGAAAAAATCTTTATAGTAAGCAGATCTAGTAATGATACAGTTGATGGAATTATCAATCTGTAACTTAAAAACAACCTTAAAATGCAATAGTTAAAAATTTTTAAAAAGTCAGTGTTTGAAAACAGCTGACTGGAGACTGGAAGAAAGGGTTAATGAACCAGAAAACACAGCAATAGAAACTAGACTGAAGCACAGACAGGGAAAATTGAAGCCAAGCAGTCTGTGTTACAGCATCAGGCAGTCTTACATACATGTGATTATATCTCCCGAGAGGCGAGAGAAGAGACAGGAAAACATTCAAAGAAATAGTGGCCAACATTTTCTCAAGTTTGTGAGAATTACAAGCCCCTAAATCTGAGCTTTACAAAGAACCTCAAGTAGCACAAAGGCTAAGAAAATTATACTAAGATTCATCCTATTCAAAGTGCTAAAAATCAGTAAGCAGAAGGAAAACTTTTTAAGGCAGTTAGAAATTTTAAACAATTACCTACAGAATCAAGATTTAAAAAATGCAGACTGCACTTCAGAAGAACTGCAAGTTAAAAGACAATGTAATTATATAAAATATAAAAATCATTCTAGAATTCTGTATCTCATGAAAATATTCAAAGAAGTTAAAGGCTTTTATAGACAAACAAAAAATCTGAGAAAATTCATTTTTAGCAGAAGTATACTTGAAGTAACATTAAAGGAACTTCTTCAGGTTGAAGAAAAATACCAGTTGGACACTTAGATTTATGCAGACAAATGAAAAGCACTGGAAATGGTCAACTTAAAAAAATTCCTTTAAAAGATAATTGAATAGTTAACGTAAAAACAGTGTAACATTTATAAAAGTAAAGATTGTGGTAACAGTAGCACAAAGGATAAAAGCAAAATTGAAATATTCTGTCTTACAGTATTTGAGAAGTGGTATATTATTTCAAGGTAGAATGTGATCAGTTACACATGGTGACTCTTAGAACAAATGAAAATAATTAAAAGGTGAATAAGCTTTTGGTGGGTAAAATAGAATGCTAAAGAACAATTAATTCACAAGGTGGCAGGAAAACGGGAGAGGGGAGGGAAAAGCCATATATGACAAAGAGAAAAAGGTGGTAGATTTCAACTATTTAATAATTACATGAAATAAATCGTCTGTATATTACATATGTTATATATACAAATTATTAATGATCCCACGGTGTGTGTGTGTGTGTCTGTGTGTGTGTGGAAATTTTCCATTATTTTAAATTTGTCTTACTCTTTCAGTTCTGTTGGGTGTGTGTGTGTGTGTGTGGAAATCTTCCATTATTTTAAATTTGTCTTATTCTTTCAGTTCTGTTGGGGCGTGTGTGTGTGTGTGTGTGTGTAATTTTGTTGGCAACATTCAAATCATTGTCATCAGGAACCAGTTGAATAGAAGCCTTCCCACCCTCAGGCTGAGGAGAGTGTTGGCCTTGGCTCCATTAATGTCATAGAACTTGTTCACAGCCTGTTTAATCTGGTGCTTGTTGGCTTTCTCATTCGTAATGAACACAAGTGTGTTGTCTTCTGCCTTACTCGTGGCTGACTCAGTGGTCAGGGGGACTTGGCAACGGTGCAGTGGTCAAGCTTATTTCTCTTGGGAGCACTCTTTCCCAAGCCATAGTGTCTTGGGCCACTGGAAGGTAGGGATCTTTTTTGCGTGGCCGTGGATATCTTCAAGTGCTGCCTTTTTGACCTTCAGAGCCTTCGCTTTGGCTTCAGCATTGGAAGGGGCAGGAGCTTCCTTCTTCACCTTTGGCACCGTCTTGTTAAAAACTGCCTTAGCTATTTCAATTCAGAGTCAGATACTGTCAGCATAAAGACAAGATCTAGCTATTTACTAGTGAAAAATGTGCAATTTAGATAAAAAAACAGGTAAGTTGAAATTTTAAAAGATGGAAAAGTATTGATATGACAATTATATCACTAGGAATAAAAAGAGGATTCATAGTGATGAAAGGGTCACTTCATAAAGAAGACATAAAGACTTAAGTGTGTATTTGCCTAATACAGAGCTACAAAACTATATAGAATAGAACTGAAAGAAGAAATAAGACAAATTTACAATAATTGAAAATTTCAACACTCATCTTTTTCTGTTGTTGATAGAGCTAGTATTGTAAAGTAAAAATATGGAAGGCTTGAATAACACTATCCACCACTATGATTAAAGTCATATATCAATATATAGATCAAATATATACATGAAGAGAGAGGGAAAGAGCATAATAAAACCAATAATAGCAGAGAAATCATTATTTTTCAAATGCATGTTAAATAGGACAGCTGATATCATATTGGATTGTAAGATGTGTCAATTTATTTAGAATTACTGAGATCATAAACTGAATGGCATCCGTTCCAAATGGAATTCATCATAAATAAATAATTGAAAGATAATGGAAAGTCACCAAATACTTGAAAATTATGCGGTACACTTTTAAGCAATCTATAGCTCAAAGAGGAAACCAAAAGGTACATTAATTAATAGAAGTGAATGCTAATGAAAACACAACATACAGAAAACCAAGAAAAAGTTAGTCATGTTTGAATGCATTTGATAGTTCTAAATACTTACGTTAGAAGATGAGTAAAGTCTAAAATCATTGATTGAACCATCCAGCTTATAAAGTTGAAAACAGAAGACCAGAATAAACCCCAAATATGTAGGAAAACAAAAGAAATTAATGAGATAGAAAATAAAAGAGAAAAAGTGATAGAACTAATATCTGGTTATTGGAAAGAAATTTAAAATAGATAAGAATTAAACTGGTAAGGAAAACAGATGACGCAAATTATTCATACCAGGAATGAAAGGAATACTTACCGCAGATTGTAGAAACATTAAATGGAAAACGAGACTAGCATGAGCAACTAACTGCATGCTAGTAGACTCCATAATTCAGACTCAACGGACAAACTCTTCAAAGGGACAAACTGACCTGATTCAGGAAGGAATAAGATTTTGGAAGAAGCTATACTTTAGTTTACTAGGGGTGCCATACAAAGTACCACAGACTGGGTGGCTTAACAGAAATTATTGTCTCACAGTTCTGTCGGTTAGATGTATGAGATTAAGATGTCAGCACATTGCTGAGAATGATGGTTTCTAGCTTCATCCATGTCCCTGCAAAGCACATGAACTCATCCTCTTTTATGGTTGTATAGTATTCCATGGTGTAGATGTGCCACATTTTCTTTATCCAGTCTAACATTGATGGGAATTTGAGTTGGTTCCAAGTCTTTGCTATTATGAACAGTGCTACAATAAATATACATGTGCATGTGTCTTTATAGTAGAATGATTTATAATCCTTTGGATATATACCCAGTAATGGGATTGCTGGGTCAAATGGTATTTCTGTTTCTAGATCTGTGAGGAATCTCCACTCTGTCTTCCACAATGGTTGAACTAATTTACACTCCCACCAACAGTGTAAAAGTGTTCCTATTTCTCCACATCCTCTCCAGCATCTGTTGTCTCCCGATATTTTAGTGATCGCCATTCTAACTGGTGTGAGGTGGTATCTCAATGTGGTTTTGATTTGCATTTCTCTAATGACCGGTGATGAGCATTTTTTCATATGTATGTTGGCTGCATAAATGCCTTCATTTGAGAAGTGTCTGTTCCTATCCTTTGACCACTTTTTGATGGGGTGGTTTTTTTCTTGTAACAGAAAACCAAACACCACTTGTTCTCACTCAGAAGTGGGTGTGAGAACACATGGACACAGGGAAGGGAATATCACATACTGGGGCCTGTCAGGGTTCGGGGGATAGGTGAGGGATAGGTTTAGGAGAAATACCTAATGACAGGCTGATGGATACAGCAAACCACCATGGCACGTGTATACCTATGTAACTAACCTGCATATTCTACACATGGACCCCCAAACTTAAAGTGTAATAATAAAAAAAGATATCAGCAGAATTGGTTTCTTCTAAGGCCTTTTTTTTTTTTGGCTTATAGATGGTGATCTTATCCCACTGTCTTCACACACGTTTCCTCTGTGGGCATCTGTATCCTAAACCCCTTTTTTTATGGAGACACCAGTCATATCAAATTAGGGTCTACACATATGAGCTCATTCATATTCGTTGCTTCTTTAAAGGCTGTGTTTCCAAGTACTTCACTTTCTGAAGTGCTAGAGGTTAGTGCTGGATTTGAGGAACACAAGTACTGGATAATGTATGGATTTGAGGAACACATTTCAGCCCGTAACACTCTATATCTATCAAAGAAATCAAGTTTGTGAACAAAAACTTTCCCACAAAAAAGTCCAGTCCAGATTACTTCATTCATGAATTCTGTGAAGCATTAAAGAAATAATATCGACCTTATACAAACATTTGAAAAAAAAAAACAGTTACACCCTATCTTGTTTTATGAGGCCACTATAACCCTAATGTAAAACTCAGACAAAAACAATATAGAAAAAGAACAGATATACTAACTTTTTAAAAACTGGCAAATTGAATCCAGTGATTTATAAAGAAGATAATACATTATGACCAGATGGGGTTTATCCTAGTAATGCAAGGTTGGTTGTATATTTGAAAATCAGTATAATTTATCTTACTAAGAGAATAAAGAGAAAACCTGCAAAATTATCTCAATTTTTTCAGGAAAAAAAATGAAAAATTAGGCACCATTTCAAGATTGTAAAAAGTCTCCACAAATTCAGAATAGACATAATCTTCTTTATACTGATAATCTGTAAGAGTCCTAAACTAACAGCGTACTTCATGGTGAAAATTTGAACACTTTTCCTTCAAGTTCACAAACAAGAATAGACACACACACATATATATAGAGAAGATATGTGTATCTAAATAGAACATATATGTATGTGTGTGTGTGTGTGTGTGTGTGTGTGTGTGTGTGTGTGTATAGCCAATTGAAATTTTACAAAGTTCTTAAGGTCATTTAATAAAGATAGAATTAGGTTGGGCATGGTGGCTTAGGCCTGTAATCCTGGCACTTTGGGAGGCCAAGGCGGGTGAATTGCTTGAACTCAGGAGTTCATGAAAAGCCCGGGCAACATGGAGAAACCCTGTCTCTACAAAAATTACCAAAAAATTATCCGGGTGTGGTGGCGTGCAGCTGTGGTCCCAGCTACTTGGAGGGCTGAGGCAGAAGGATTGCTTGAATCCAGGAGGTCAAAGGTGGAGTAAACTGGCATTGTACCACTGAACTCCAGCCTGGGTGAGAAAGTGAAACCCTATCTAAATATATATATATATATATATATATATATATATATATATAGAAATATATATATTTCTATATATATATAGAAAAAAATATATAAAGAAATATGTGAAATAGGATAGTCTGTACTACAAATGCTATGCAAACATCTGGAAATCTGAAACCTCAAATACCACACATAATACACAAAGTTGAACCGTAGGCCTTAGCATAAAAGCTAAATATATAATTCTTGATGAAAACATAGGCATTTTCCACAACCTTGGGATAGGCAAACATTTTTTAGGCAAGACGGCATAATCAGAACCAAAGAGGAAATAGTTGACAAATTGAACTTTATGAGAGTAAGCAAACTCTGCTCTTTGAAAAGCATCAGTAAAAAAGTGAAACGGTGAGTCACAGGCTGAGAGAAGGTAATTGTAACTGATTTATGTATGAATTAGGATTTTTATCTAAAATATGTTAAGTACTTCTGAAACTCATTATTAAGACAAACAGCTCTTTTCAGGGACATGGATAAAGCTGGAAACCATCATTCTGAGCAAACTGACAGAAGAATAGAAAACCAAATGCCGCATGTTCTCACTCGTAAGTGGGTGTTGAATAGTGCGAACACACGGACACAGGGAGGAGAACATCACACACTGGGTCATGTCGTGGGGTTACGGGCTAGGGGAGGGATAATGGGGGGGCGGGGATAGGGTAGGGATAGCACTAGGAGAAATATCTAATGTAAATGGCGGGTGATGGCTGCAGCAAACCCATAGCACGTATAGACCTATGTAACAAACCTGCAGATTCTGCGCATGCACTCAAGAACTTAAAGTATAAAAAACAAGCAAAATATTTAAACAGTTTCCCAAAGACAACATACAAAAGGCCAAAGCTGTATATGCAAACCTGCCAAACATCACAATTTTCAGGAAGATGCAAATTAAAATTGCAATGGAATGCTGCTACATTGTTACATGAATGTTGGTAAGAATGCAAGCCACTGAAGCTCTCATCCATTACAGGTGGGAATGTATAATGGTACAATTGCTTTGAAATACATTGTGGCAGAGTGTTATAAGACTCAGCAAATTTCAAAATCTGGACACAGCCCAAATATCTATCAACAAGTGAATGGCTAAATAAATTTTGGTATAGGCCTATGATGGGACACTAAAAATAAAAACGAATGGACCTCTGATACACGTAACAACATGGATGGGTCTCAAAACCATTATGCTTAGTAAAGGAAGCTAGACACAAAAGACCACATTCTGTATGATTTTAGTTAGATGAAATTCTCAAACAGGAAAATTATACTATCAGAATGCAGATCAGTGTTTCCTTGGAGCTGGAGATGGGGTACGGGATTAATAGCAAAAGGGCCCTAGGAGACTTTCTGGGGTGATTGAAATGTTCTTATTGTTACTGTGTAATAAAAGTGTAGATATACTTTTAAAAACACTAAATTGTATACAAAATTAGTATAATCTAGTTGTATATATATTACATCCTGATAAAGTTGATATAAAACACAAAAGGATTTAAGATACTTGGGGCTAGGGCAACTGGCTTGTCTTGATCTCTTCAAAGTTTTTGTAGATAAGATAGCACTTTTTCCACTTACTTGAATTTAGATTTGGCCAAAATTATTTTTGGTTAAGAAGTGTAAGCATTGAACATGATATTACTTCTGATTGGAAGATTTTAAACTCATTAAGGGAGGGTTTAAAGACATACCAGGAAAATATAGGGATAAAAAAACCTATATCTTGATTGTGGTGGTGGTTATGGGATTGTATATTTTATCAGAACTATTAGTGGATTGTACTGTATATAAATTATATTTCAAGAAACTTTTCAAAAATAATAACTACAACTCAGAACTATTTCTAAGTAGCCAAAATATTTTTAAAACATATCCATTTGTAATATGAAAGTTTTAGCATTAGGAGAAATATCTAATGTAGATGGTGGGTGATGGCTTATAGAAATAAAATTTTACATCTGCTGACCATGAGGATGTGACTGTAAAGATGTGTTTGGTTGACGTGGTGGCTTTTTCTCATTACATCTCCGTGTCCACTACAGTGAGTCTAAGAATGGTGGGGAATAGTCGTGGAACAGAAAGAAGCCAACAGGCACATCTTAGAATAGAAATTACGGTCAAAGCATATGGATCAATTGCACTCTCTAAAGGAAGTCATGTCCTCGTGGATGTGGTCATGCTGTGACTGGGCTAATAGTGTTATATTGTATGGATATGCCACTGTTTAATGCATTCACCAATTGATGGACAGAATACTTATAATTACCTCTGTATGATTTTAAGGAACAGTGGTTTTTTTTAAAAAAAAATTATAAATTCTTTTTTTGGCATGAGGTCAGATTTAGAACAAGAAAAATACAGTGGATTCAAGATGGATCAGAACTTGATATAAGGAAATTTGTTGTATTTAGAACAGAAAAGTGTGTCAAGTTGTAGCCTGTCCTTCCACAGGCCAAGAATCATTGACCTATTAGTTGTTAAATGGTGGTAAAGCACAGTGGTCGAAAGCATAGACCCTCGAGTCAGACCCCGTGAATTCCAATCCAGTTCTCCTTACTCATCACTTGTTTACATTAACCAACCTCTTTTTCTCTTAGTTTTCTCATGCCTAAAACAGGCAAATGGCCCCTACCTCATAGTGGTGTTATGGGGATTGAATTAACACTTGTGAAGAATTTAGAACAGTGTCTACTAGCTACCAGTTACCTGTTACTATCTCTCTTCTCATATTCCTGCAAATACATTTCAAATAAGTACCACTTTTCTCAAGCCTGCTTCTTCACCGCTTCGCACAGCTGCCTGAGGTCGTTCTTAGCCACCTGGCCAAGGAATCCTTCAAGAATGGCCTTGCTTGTTGCAAATTGGTTTGTCTTGAGGACTCTGTTAATGAGGTTCTAGCTAGATAAACCAGGAGTCAGTTTATACTCTGTACAAGACCATTTTTTTGTGTGTGTATTCTAAATTCGGAACTGAGTTACCGAGTGAGTAGTCCATATTCACAAAAATAGCAGTTTCAAACCCGATGAAATGTATATTTGTTTTCAATAGATTTTATACTAAAAGTTGGCAAGTTTTTGGTAAGTTTGGAAAACAATGATATTTTAGAAAACAGTGATATTTTCTATATGACTCATAGGGCAAACTGCTGGGAAAAATAGATTTTAACGTTTATTAACTTTTCCTCAGTCTTTGATTTCAGGGAGAGGAAAATTGTTACAGGCTAAGTTTAATTGGTTCAACGTAAACTTTTGACATGAATGTTCATATGGAACCTGAACTGTAATAGCTACCTGAGAGTCATGCTGGCTGTCCCTGTGATATCTTAATCTCTTGGTGATTTTCAGTGACATAAAAGAGGGACATTTTCTGTTTCCCTTAAAAACCTTTTCCTTAGTAGGTCAATACTATTTTTTAAATGAATTAGACAGTTATAGTGAACAGAAAGAGACAGATCCTCTTATTTCTGACAGTATTGAGGAAGAGACTTAGAATTATGACTGAGACTTGAAACAAGAAAAGCAAAAATCAGTGAAAACACTAACCCTTATGGACTGTGCTAGGAGTCTTACTGCAGACAGGGGGAAGAGAATTCCTCATGCTTAGCTCAGAAGACTTCCCTAAAAGGCAATTTAAGTACTCATTAATGAATAAAGTTTTTGCGAAAGTTCATGTACAAGACATCTGATTACTCTGACAAGATTTGATTTCATGTTTTAGTCACACTGTGAGGCAGAGATACGTGCCTATCATTACATGCATCTAGACCTTCTTTAAGATTACAGTGACATGGAATGAAATCTATAATCACCTCTATAAAATTTTTGTCTTGTTGGCTCGCCTCAGAGATTGCTTTGTCATTAAAAGCGGACACAGTTCTTTTTAGTGATACAGAAATAAAGGCTTTCTTTACCCTCTAATTCTCAGCATAAACTGGTCATTTCCTCTTTTAAAACCCTCAGCTTTATGGAAATTTTGGAGGTGAATGCCAGAATCAACTTCCTTTTATGTCTCCTAAGAGGAATAGAAAGGCTTTCTCAAAAATTCTCTATTTCAGTCCTGAGTCACAGGCTGTCCTTCGTCTGAACCAGCACATCACCCATTCCAAGGTGTAACGTGGGCGATCAGATTTTGTTTGTCTTTCTTGATGGAAAAGAGTCAGACAGCCTGAACCCAGGAAAAACCTCTCAACTGATTGGGAATAACTTAATTAGTGGTGAGAAGTCAGACTTCTCTTAATCCTATTGAAGTCAGAATAGACTTACGTTAAGAAAAATAGACAATGTCAAGAAGCTTATCACAACCTTTAAGATACAGCTAGTGCTCAACTTACGACCACAGTCGGGACCGCGGACTGGTTGTAACACAATTTGGTCGTAAGTTGAGTAGGCTATATGTACAGGTGAAATGGTGCACGCAGAGATGGTAGTGCTGCTGGAAGCTGGTCCGCACTGTCGTATGCCCAGCTGGGCAACATTTGCGCTGCCGGACGCGGAGCAGCCATGGCTAGAGATTGTGGTTGTAAAGCCGAATGGTCGTAAGTTGCATAGGTGGTAAGTCGATCAGTACCTGTATAGCTATCAGAAATGTAACTTGGTAAAAAAACAAACAAACAAAAAAAAACTCCACTTTCTACCCTCGGAATAATTGAGCTTTCTTGCTCTCCCTGACTGCCGTGGCATGCAATTGTTCATCTTGCGAGGCTTAGTTACCCAGGTCCAAAAACTAATATGGATTAAACCTTCATAGATTGCAAACATATAACTAAATCCTTCTAGGGCTACTCTTCTATTGCAACATGATTAATACCTCTCTTTTCTACCTTACTGTTTTCGTATATAAATCCCATGGAACTTTTTTTTTTTTTTTAAACTATTTCCACAGTTGAGTCTGCGGTACTTTTCTCTCTCTGGACTGATTTCTCTGTTTCTGGGCTGTTCTGAGGCCCCCGTGTCTTCTTTAAGGCTAGTCCTTAGAGAAGGAACCTTCTAACTGGGTCAGGTCCTTGGAAATTAAAATGGAGCAAAGAGTGTACCCAGGTTCCCAACACACTCAATTGTTTGTGGCTGTTGGGTCATAGCCACTTGATTACTCCACACACTTTACTCTCCATCCTACCCACAAGTCAAAAAAGCAGCGTGAAGCATGATCAATAAAACCTTTAAAATCTGTTTACAAAAATACAATATAAAATATCTGACTGGTATTAAAAACCCATTAAGCTATATTGGTTTACTTCAAATTGCGTATCATTAATCCATTTTGAATAATTTTATGTTATGTCGTAGTTAACACCTAGTGTGTAAGCCTACTTTCCTGATGCCAACTTTGTCAAAGGGCATTAGTCATGAGCTCTGGGTTCCCACTGGTACCCCTTGAGCTTTTACTAAATTTAATTCAATGCCTTAAGATTTCACTTAGAATAAAAGTATAGGCTTTCTAGAGACATGAAAGTCCTTCATTCAAAAGAGGCAAATTTTATTTTAATCTCTATAAACATTCTCAATACGTGTTTCTGTCTTACAATATGGTAACAGTAACAATAATGCTGTCAGCACCTCTATCCAGCATCACTCACTGTGAGCCAAGAGCACCCAAGAACTGCACTGTATTCATGGAAACCCCTTTTTTTCCTACACAAGCTGAGACTGAAGTTTTCTCATGAATAGGAGCCATTTGTGACCAGTTATACACTAGTGTATAGAATAAATGTGTCCCCGATGACTGAGACTGTGTGTAAAAATGAGAGTGTATTACTTTCCTACAGATGCCTTAAAAATTACTACCTTGCTGGCTTATTACTTTGTTGGCCTAATTATCACCTTGCTGGCGTAAAACAACAGAAATGTATCCTCTTTCGGCTTACGAAGCTGTAAGTCTGACATCGAGATTCTGGCAGGGCTGGTGCCTCCTGGAACTCTAAGGGAGAAGCTGCCCTGTACCCTTCTCCTAGCTCGGGCTGTTCCTGGCAGTCTGTGGCATTCCTTGGCTTGTAGCTTCAAGACTCCAAACTCTGCCTCTTTTGTCACAGGACCTTCTTCCAAGCGTGTCCTTTGGGTCTCTGTGTCCAAATCTCTGACTCCTTTTTCTTACAGAGATACTAGGCATTGGCTTTGAGACCCACCTTAACTCAGTGTGACCTCAGTTTAACTTGATTACATCTGCATAGACCATGTTTTCAAATAAAGTTACATCCACAGGGATGGGGTTAATGGCTTGTACATAATTCTGGGGGTGTACAATTCAACCCACTGTAGAGAGGATAGACAGATAGGTCAAATAATTGAATGAAACTGCGAATCAAAGTAACTTCTTGTTGTGAGATGGACTTGAATATTTGGTTAATTATGTAATAGACTAAAAATCTAAATATCATTTCACAGATAATTTGTACTCATATTATCAGTAGTATTTTTATTGGTATCTATTCCTAGACAGATATCTCAATCTGGAAGAAAAGAGAATAAAAGCCAAATTCTTATTTTTAATGAGACTCAAGCTTTAAATACAAAGCATTTAGGTTTAAGGGATTATGTTTATAATTATAGTTAAAAGCTTGTTGGCTTTTTTTTTTTTTTTGAACCAAGTACAATCATTTTTTTCAAGAATGCCTTCAGAAAAATGATACTACTCTGAGGGTAAATACCAAGCATTCCCAATTTGCTCTAGAACATTCGTTCCAACAGAGTAATTTTTGGGAATAGTTACTGCCTATCTAATCTAGATCAGATTGTTTAGGGCTGGTTTTTGTCCTAAAGGTGAGCAGATTATTAGAGAACTTTCTTAACCACCTTTTCCTCTTGATGGGCGCTCTCAGTCTTCCTGTATATTTCCATAAGAAGACATTCGACCTTTCATCTATTATGGGTTGAATTGTGCCCCCCCCAAAAGATGATAAAGGTCACCTGTAACTGTAAACTTAATTAGAAATAGTCTTTGCAGATGGTGGAGGTGAGATGAGGTCATGTGGGCGGGGCCTAATCGAGTGTGACTAGTGTCCTTACAGACAGGAGAAATTTGTGTGCAGATAGGCAAACATAGAGAACAAGATGGTAAGACACAGGGAGAATGCCGTGTAATTTACAAGCCAGGGAACACCTGAGGTCACCAGAAACTAGAAGAGGGGCTTGGGGATTCTCCCTCAGAAGGAGCAGAAGGAACCAGCCCTGCTGGCAAGCTGATTTCAGACGACTTGCCTGCAAAATGAGTGAGAATAAATGTGTGTTGTTGAAGCACCCAGTTTGTGGCGTTCGTTACCACCGCCCTCGGAAAGCAGTACGCTGCCTCTCTTATTATCACTGTTAGTTGGGTGAGTCTGACCGGGTCAAATATATTTAGTGATGTTTTATGATTTACTATTTTGAGACAGAGTCTCACTCTGTCACCTAGGCTGGAGTGCAGTGGCGGAATCTCGGCTCACTGCAACCTCCATCTCCCAGGTCAAGCAATTCTAATGCCTCAGCCACCAGAGTAGCTGGGGTTACAGGCATGCCTCACCATGCCTGGCTAATTTTCATAGTTGTAGTAGAGACAGGGTTTCACCATGTTGGCCAGGCTGGTTTCAAACTCCTGACCTCAAGTGATCTTCCTGCCTCTGCCTCCCAAAGTGCTGGGATTACAGGAAGGAGCCACTGTGTCTGGCCAGGTCAAATATATTTACATGTGTATGTGTTTGTCTATGTGTATATTTATATTTATTTAATTGTAATATTCAAATACCATTTATGTCTTTCCTGCCTTGTTCTTATTTACCCCAGAACTCTTTTGAAGCAATACATAAACACAAAAAGATCATATTACTTAGAGGCCAAATTTTAGATGAAGTCTCATAAATGCAGTCAGTCAGTCACAGCTTTCTGCTCCATGGCTGTGCTGAAAAATTTTCTGAAATTTTTTGAGATTTTGCATGCAAACCAATGAAAGTTAACTAAGCCCAGTATATTTAAGCAGAATTTAAATTAGTCACAATAAAGTAGATGTATTTTAAGAATATAAGAGTGAATTTATTGAGGAAAATATTTGATTCTATAATGATCCTCCTCCAGGGAATAATGTGTAGACTGCTTTCCTGAGAAAGACATTTTTCTTTTTCATTTCTACCAAAGATGATATTCCCAAAATTTCAGCTTACTGCTGACTGTATTTTATCTTCTTGCTCACAACAAAAGCTACTGGTAAAATTTAGCCTCTATGTTTGTTGGCCTTATGTATGTCTTCTTTTGTAAAGTGTCTGTTCATTTCCTTCGCCCATTTTTGAGTGGGTTTGTTTGTTTGTTTTCTTGTAAATCTGTTTTAGTTCTTTGTGCATTCTGGATATCAGCCCTTTGTCAGATGGGTAAACTGCAAAAATTTTTTCCCATTCTGTTGGTTGCCGGTTCACTCTAATGATTGTTTCTTTTGCCGTGCAGAAGCTGTGGAGTTTGATTAGGTCCCATTTGTCTATTTTGGCTTTTGTGGCCAGTGCTTTTGGTGTTTTGGTCATGAAGTCCTTGCCTACACCTATGTCCTGAATGGTTTTGCCTATATTTTCTTCTAGGGTTTTTATGGTGTTAGGTCTTATGTTTAAGTCTTTAATCCATCTGGAGTTAATTTTAGTGTAAGGTGTCAGAAATGGGTCCAGTTTCTGCTTTCTGCACATGGCTAGCCAGTTTTCCCAACACCATTTATTAAACAGGGAATCCTTTCCCCATTGCCTGTTTTTGTCAGGTTTGTCAAAAACCTGGTGGTTGTAGATGGTTGTAGATGGTTGTAGATGTGTGGGGTTGCCTCCAAGGCCTCTGTTCTGTTTCATTGGTCTATATCTCTGTTTTGGTACCAGTACCATGCTGTTTTGATTACTGTAGCCTTGCTCATCATCACTGGTCATTAGAGAAATGCAAATCAAAATCACATTGAGATACCATCTCAGGCCAGTTAGAATGGCGATCATTAAAAAATCTGGAGACAACAGAGGCTGGAGAGGATGTGGAGAAATAGAAATGCTGTTACACTGTTGGTGGGAGTGTAAATTAGTTCAACCATTGTGGAAGACAGTGTGGTGATTCCTCAAGGACCTAGAAATAGAAATTCCGTTTGACCCAGCAGTCCCATTACTGGGTATATATCCAAAGGATATAAATCGTTCTACTATAAGGACACATGCACACAAATGTTCATTGTAGCACTGTTTACAATAGCAAAGACCTGGATCCAACCCAAATGCCCATCGATGATAGACTGGACAGGGAAAATGTGGCACACATACACCATGGAATATTATGCAGCCATAAAAAACAATGAGTTCGTGTCCTTTGTAGAGACATGGATGAACCTGGAAACCATCATTCTCAGCAAACTGACACAAGAGCAGAAAACCAAACACCGTGTGTTCTCACTCATAGGCGGGTGATGAACAATGAGAACACATGGACATAGGGAGGGGAGCACCATACACTGGGGCCTGTTGGTGGGAAATAGGGGAGGGACAGCGGGGGGTGGGGAGTTGGGGAGAGAGAGCGTGGGGAGAAATGCCAGATATAGGTGATGGGGAGGAAGGCAGCAAATCACACTGCCACGTGTGTACCTATGCCACAATCACAATCTTGCATGTTCTTCACATGTACCCCAAAATCTAAAATGCAATAAAAAAATTTAGCCTCTAATATAACATTACGTACTTTCTTTTCTTTGCCAGAGACTATAGTGTAAAATAGTCATAAGCGTACTGTTTATAACTGTGTAATATATATCTTCTATATGATTCTAAAGAAAGACATGGATCGACTTGTACTTGACTATAAAATATTGACCACGTTCTATTTTAATAATGGAGTAAAGTCTCCTGTAGAACTACAGCTGCAAAGCTTTTACTTATGAAACGATTCCTGATGTGTGGTTAGGTTATTTCCTATTTCATGATAAAATCTGGCTGTAGTATCACAATCTAGGAATTGCTGTAACTTGTAGCTGGACATAATATCTACTTATTATTTCCTGTAACGGTTAAAAATAACTACAAAAAAAGATGGATACCTTTTTGGGGAATATCATTACATCTCAGACTAATTTGTGGCAAATAATGACCATTTTAATAAGGTCACCTTACTAAAGTTTTTTTCCCTGATAGTTTCTTGGAGAATTTAGTAGCAAGTGGCACTGTATGAAGAGAGGCATTCTTTGAATGCTTTAGGGAAATTATTCTTATGCGTGAGTTAGTCATTTCGTTGCCTCTTTCAAACTTGGTCAAGCTAAAATTAATCTCTAAATAGTGACCTCTGTGTTATTTTAAATTTGTTATTTTAAATGGTTTAATGCTTTTTTTTTTTCTTCCTAGGAAGTTACTTATTCTCTCAGGTACTCCTTCAGTTTATCTTTGAATGAAGTTATAATATTCTAACTTCAAATACTTCTTTTTAGTTCTCTTAATTCACACCAGCAATATTATTCCTATCCTTGAATTTGAATGGCTACCAAGAATCAATCAAATAGATTCCCTTCATAGCAAGATGTATTAGGATTCTCATGTTCTGATCCTAGTTCACTGTCTCTACTGCATTTCTTACTTCTCCCCCATGGGTAACTGAGGTCTAGTTATTCTGAAATACTTGTTTAGGTTCATGCTGCTCCTGGCCAGTGACAGAGCAGGAAGCCCACAGGCCTGTTGCAGCATGACCGTTGTTAATATGTATTCACTCACTCACACAGCAGGGAGCTCACGCAGGCCTGTTCCAGCATGACCATTGTTCATGTGTATTCACTCACACAGCAGGGAGCTCATGCAGGCCTGTTCCAGCATGACCATTGTTCATATGTATTCATTCACTCACACAGCAGGGAGCTCACACAGGCCTGTTCCAGCATGACCATTGTTCATATGTATTCACTCACACAGCAGGGAGCTCATGCAGGCCTGTTGCAGCATGACCGTTGTTCATATGTATTCACTCACTCACACAGCAGGGAGCTGACGCAGGCCTGTTCCAGCATGACCATTGTTCATGTGTATTCACTCATTCACTCACACAGCAGGGACCTGATGCAGGCCTGTTCCAGCATGACCATTGTTCACGTGTATTCATTCACTCACTCACACAGCAGGGAGCTCAGGGAGACCTGTTCCAGCATGACCATTGTTCATATGTATTCACTCACACAGCAGGGAGCCCACGCAGGCCTGTTCCAGCATGACCATTGTTCATGTGTATTCATTCACTCACTCACACAGCAGGGAGCCCACTCAGGCCTGTTTCAGCATGACCTTGTTCATGTGTGTTCATTCACTCACACAGCAGGGAGCTCACACAGGCGTCTTCTAGCTGATCATTGTTCATGTGTACTCGTTCACTCACTTAACAGGCAGCTTTGCTTTGAGCACTCCCTGTAGACCTGGCCAAATTTCCTTCGCGCAGCGTTGCAGTCTGTGATTTCTCCTAACCCGTTCTCCTTCCATCCATTGTTCTTCACAGGGTCAGACCTATGTGGCAGTCTGTTGGTTCACTCGCACTGTTTTGTTGTGGTGGTCTCTGCCCTTGTCCTGTGATAGGCACTTCCTCCAGTAAAGCCTGTATACATTGTGATCGGCTAAGTAATTGCCATCCGGAGATGTCTGTGTCCCAATTCTCAGAACTTGTGAATAAGGTATCTTACATGACTAAAGGGACTTTACCGATGTGGTGAAATTAAGCATGCAGGGAGGAAGAGGTCATCGTAGATTAACTGGGAAGACGCAGAGATTCAAATGGGTCCTTATAAGAGGGAAGCAGAAGGGTCGGAGAGGGAGGAAAGGCGCAAGCAGAGGAAGAGAAGGTGTGACAATGGAAGAAGCTGGAGTGATGCTGCCGGGGGCGCTGGAACCTGGAAAATGCCAGGAGTGGGTTCTTCTGCAGACCTCCCGCAGGAAGGCAGCCCTCCTGACTTGAGAAGGAAGATCTGCTTCAGACTTCCGACCTCCAGACCTGTGAAGTCGGAAATGTGTTCTAAGCCACTGAATTCGTGGTCGTCTCTTCCAGCAGCAGTAAGGAAAGTAAGGAAGTGAGATACATCCACACTAATTCTATTTTGACATCTACTTCTCAGCAGACCCAGACTAACACAACCGTGGATGTTTAATTCTTTCCGTTTTAGATGAAGAAAGTACAAATACTGATTTAAGGGATTTTCATAAAATTATTTCATTGGTTTGTCACGTTTGAAAGTCTGTAATTTTTAAATAAAAGTTTATGGATGGAATCAAGTTCTAAAGAGAAGATAATCTCTAACTACAAATGGCAACCTAAATCATTTAGAAGTATCACATGTAATATCTGTTAAGGAAAGATGTTTCAGACACATAGACGTGGATGAAATATTAAGAAGTCATCCTAAATAATGAAGGATGCCAGTTACAGGGAGAAAACGATAATCTAAATCTTTGTCATGAAATACAGTGTAGAGTTTTATCTCTGTTTATTAGACTGAAAAGCATAGTAAGTTCTAGGAAGGCTATACTTGTCCAGAAATACAGAGAGACAGAATCGGAGATGGTGCCGGTTGTGTAGGCTGTGTGCCTGCGATGTGTGCACTGCAGCATCCAGCCTGTCCTTCAGTGCTGTTGCTGTTCTGATTCATGACTTGACACCACTTGGGAATGCATGCCATGTGGAAAGTGTTACATTCTTCACAATACTCTTTGTCATATTAGCCAACCCCAAGATTAATTGGTCTGTTGGTTTTTCAGATTTCCTCAGAGGTGTAATAATCAAACTTTCTGTTAATCCAAACAAAAGGCTACAAAACGTGTTATTTTCATAGCTTTCCTCTGTTTGGACTTCGTATATTTTAGCCTGTTACCTGCTCAGGTTAGAATGATGGTATTCCATTGCATTCTGTTGAGTGTACCTGTTACTTTGGTAGTCTGAATTGAATTAACTAATCATTAATGGCTCATACTGTCTGAGAAATTACAATTTAAATTGATGGGGATTAATAGACGAATCTTTTCTAAAATGAAAGAAACAAACTCCAGGAAAACTAGAATTACCTATTACAATCAGAATATTTGCAAAGCCTTTAGCTCAATTTTTCGTAAAACATAATGCGAATGAAGTAAAGTTCTCTTTTCCAAATAGCATTTTGATATCCCAGTACTTCTCTACTAGCTGACCACAGTTGAACTCTGATGTGCCACCTGCATATTCTGTCTCACAAAGGGAATGGGAGAAAGGAGGAATGACAGATCAATTCAGTCCGTCCTGCTGTTAACTCATTAATTATTTGTTTATTTGGTGTTCCCATTTCTAAATACAACTTCTTTGAGCATTTATGTTTCCAGAATATTTATGCTAGGCAGAGACAAAAAAGCTGTACTTCCTTTCTTCAGCTGTTTCACACTTAATGAGGGTTGGACAGAGAAGATGTTAAAATCTGATGTGGCAGGTGGATACACACCAGTAATCCCAGCACTTTGGGAGGCCGAGGCGGGTGGATCATGAGGTCAAGAGATCGAGACCATCCTGGCCAAGATGGTGAAACACCATCTCTACCAAAAATTCAAAAATTATCTGGGCGTGGTTGCAGACACCTGTAGTTCCAGCTACTTGGGTGGCTGAGGCAGGAGAATCACTTGGACCCGGGAGGTGGAGGTTGCGATGAGCTGAGATCGTGCCACTGCACTCCAGCCTGGTGACAGAGCTAGACTCCATCTCAAAAAAAGAAAAGCCTTCTTGAAGAAAGTTGTGCCTCAGCAGAGATGTGGACAGATAGTGAGGTAGCCAAGTGAAGAAAGCAGAAAGAGAAGAATTCATCTCCTCTTAAGACACAGAACACGCGTGGTGAGAAAAATCATACTGCATTTTAGAAAGTACTTTGAAATTGCTATTGCTGTAAGTAATATAACGATGACAAGAGGTGAAAACAAAGTGATGGGCAGAAATTGAGTGTTCTCACGACCATTAGATGTTCCTTGCTAATGATACCTGGCACAGTCTGGAGTGGTGGGGCAGGAGAGGAGGCAAGCAGAGCAATGAAGAGGCCAGAGCAGAAATCGCGTTAAAGAAGTCGTCATGGTGAGAGTGAAGAAGGCAAGGACAGGATGGATTTAGTGGGACGGGTAACATTTCTCACCAAGATGATCGCATTAAAATTAAAGTCTCAAAGCATGGTCTTGAGTAAATTAAGCATGGTCCACCAGCCTCTCAGACTCCCCGCTGTTCTCTAGCCTTAGTTGACCGCAAGAATCCAGGCTGTTTTCAGATCTGGAAGAACAGAGAAGTGGTCAGTGCCGGTATTGCACATTGGAGAGTGAGACAATTCAGAAGACTCAAGCCAAGAAGAAAGTGTCAAGGGATATAGCAAGAGAGACTCCACGAAGCAGGAAACGAACTAAATCAATAAAATCATAAGGTAGGAAATAGCAAGTAAAATTGGAAGAGTATCCAGAAATGTAGAGTTAATAAATTTAAAAGTTTTAAAGTAAAAACATTACCATAGCTAAGGTTATTATTGAAGAAAAATGTTTTCTATAAATTTGGTGTATCCTAACTCTAAAGTGTTTATAAAGTGTGTAGGGATGCACAGTAATGTTCTCCGCCCTCACATTCACTCACCACTCACTCACTCACTCTCCCACTCACCCAGAGCAACTTCCAGTCCTGCAAACTCTGTTCACGGTAAGTGCCCTATACAGGTGGGCCATTTATTACCTGTCATACTGTATGTTCACTGTAACTTTTCTATGATCAAATACGTTAGCTACACAAATACTTACGATTGTGTTACACTTGCCTTCGGTATTGAGCGTCGTAGTATGCTTTTCTGCTGGGTAGCCTGCAAGCAATGAACTATTCTATATGTCCTAGGTGTGTGTAGTGGGATATGCTATTTTGGTTTGTGTGAGTGTATTCTATGATATTTGCAGAATGAAGTTGTCAACACATTTCTCAGAATGGATCTCCATTGTTAATTGACACATGACTACATAAAGTAATAGTAGCAAAAATTTTTTATAAAGCTCAATTTACAACTTTAAAACTTATTGGGAACTTAAATATGACAAAATAACGACTCTATTGCTATATAGAAGTCTTGATTGATAAATAAAAATGTTTCACTGTAATTCCTACAATCATATAAAATTATACTAAATAGTGTATCAAAATATCTTTGTTTTCTGCCTGAAACTTATACAGAGATTTTAATTTACAAAATACCATTAATACATTATTTTACCCAATCAACCAACCTGTGGTATTTTATTAGTTATTTTAATAAATGAGGAAACTGAGGATAGACATTTACATGTTTTGTTTAGAGAGACAAAATAAATTGTGTCATTTAAATGAATGCCATATAAAGTATTAATCTCTATAAAAATTAGATCCTACTATGTGGATACAATAATCACTCTAGCATTACCATCCAATGGGTCTTGCCATCGCGGGGAAAAGGCCACAAAATACTCTGTCACGTGTGTAATAAAACATCTGGTATTTATAACTGATAAACCAAGGCAGATGGGGTTTTAAAGTGTGTGTGTGCGCACATGCAGTTACACAGGTAATAACATGATGTGCAAAACCATTAAAATAAGGATTCGTGTTTTTAAAACAATTTTTACTGTGTATCACTCTTTACCCAATGTTGCTTCCTAGTATTTACTTTTAAATGAGCATCTGATAGGGAGTCCGAGGAGCATGAATGTTTAGCTTTATCAGTTGCATTTTTGAGTCTTTTTCCCTGTGATCTTGATCTTTCTGGATTCACACTTCTTTGGGAAATCTATTGACATTTTCCAGCTGTGAAAGTGTGAAACAGAGTTGGCAGTTGTGAATGTCTGGTGAGAGAAGTCATCTAAGTGGTTGTTTGGCAGATCTTAGAAGGGAAATACAGAGAAAACATAAATGCAAAATATTAAATTTCGATAAATGCAACCTCTTTATTAACCAAAGGTAAAGTTATAGTTAATGTTTGAGCAATCTCAAGGACAGGAAAAAAATATCTTGGGTCTATAACTAAACCACATGGCAAGACATGTGTCCACATGGGGCTCTCAGGTTTTCGGGGACCAGGTTGGTGGGGAGGAGTGACAGCTGCAGAGTAGTGGGGATAGAGGGTAACTACAAATTAGAAGACACAGTGATTTATAATAAAGAATATAGTGGGTCTTCCAAGCACTGAGATGACTGTCACAAGTTTGTCCTTAGTGAGGCATACATCAGGAAAGCAGAGTTCAGTGATTACTGTACCATTAAAAGAGGGGAACACTTTAAAATTAGAAGCCATGTTTCATGCATCTGTGTAACTCAATTCCCGGTTCCTAACTAAAGGGTAAAAGTACATGTTGGATAATTTGACTGTTAGAAAGCATCTACTTTAATAAAGTGGTAACTTAGTGGTACCAAAGAAATGAAGGAGTGGTCAATACTTTCTCAAATGCATTGCAGTTTAGAGTTGTCATATTTATAAAACAAAACAAAAATAACAGGATGCTTAGCAAAATTGGAACTTTAGATAAACTTCTAATTTTTTAAGGAATAAATTTGCCCCAAATATTGCTTCCTTTGTTTTATTTGGCAAATCAAATAGAATCACATTTCTCAGTACTGCCTTGCATCTTGTACATTTGACTAAATTTAATGTCTGGTTTGTTTCTTCTAATCATTCTTAATTAGAGCTGGTTAATGAATTGAAGCTGTAATTTTAAGTTTGAATTTTGTCAACAAAAATTACATTTACATTTTACTATATTCTATGATATAAAATGTAATATTTTGAGGCCTGTACATTAAAAAGTGATAACATCTCTACTTTTGAGGACAATGTATATTGACATCCTATTACAATTTTTATGGAATCAAACTGAGTTCACTGAATACAAATAGTAATATGAAAATAACATGAATCATATATATTCTACTCAAGCGGACACAGGGGATTTATAGACACAGCTGTGCGTCCTTTATTCGGGCATTTATTCAGCTCTCTTTACAAATAGAAGTACCTACTCTCGTCATTTTTATCATTTTCCCCTGAAAACTGTAACTGGTTGGAACGTATTTTCCTGCAACTAGAGTATAAACAGGATTTTCCAAATAGAACTTGGAAATATGGACTTATTGTAAGTTTTATTGTTTGTCTAGTTTCTTCCTGTAGAGTGAATTGGTTTAGTAACCTCTAGGTTACAAGAATCATGGCTTATATGTCTATGTTTATCTTTTTAGAACTTTAGCTCTAGAAGGCACTCTGAATGTACGTTGTTGATGCTGATGAATAAAACAATTGATTACCTTAATAAATGACCATTTCTTATTATTCAGACTGTTATGTTTTGATGTATTCTAAATGCAGTTATCTTCCTTAACATGCATGCACAGAGGGATATATGTAAGCAAAGTGTATGTGTAGTGCAGTTTTAAAGTTTACACCTTTTACATGTCATGTCATGAAACAGCTCACGTGTACTTATTTCTTACTATTTACCTTTGAAGGTTTCATTTTTAAAACTGTTGTAACAACTTACGGTTTTGACTTACAGCTAGATAATATTTCCTATTTATGGGGAAAATTGGGTTGCATATAATAGTAATATCAAAACAGTGGCTTAAATTATTTGTTTAGAAAACATTGATTATTCCACGTAACAGTTTGAGTGTTGGTTCAGCAGCTCTGTGACACCCTTCTGTACCGCCGTCCTCAAAGCATTGGGCTTTGCTCTCAGGTCTGTTGCTTCATGATTGCAAGGTGACTGCTACAGAGCTAAATATCACATCCTTCCTTTACCAAGTCCAAAGCTTATGTAAGCAGTAGGGTTAGAGTGGCTGAAGAGTTCTCTAAACGTTTGTTTTAATCAGAAAGCAGAATATGTCCCAGCTGTTTTCCGTCAGATTTCCTTTGGTTGCAGAATAGATTGGGGACCATGCTTTGCTTTCTCACCTTTGAGAAGCCCACCATTTCAGTTTTTAGACTGCCTGTCCTTAAGCCCAACAGTGAGGTTTAACTCTTACCGTTGTGCTCACAGACTTTGGAAAAATGAGACTGTGATGGAAAGGTCACATTCTAAATGTTAGTAGATATTTCTTTAGTTCTTGAATTTCTGTGTTTATATTGGTTTAATTTTGAATAAAGTGAAGAGTGTGAGAACATCGTTATGAGCTGAGCTTGTATGATACCACTGAATCAAACCAAATTATGCAATTTCACTTGTCTGACATTCATGCTTATGATATGATCTAATGATATAAAATAGGTTAATAATTGAAACCAAAAATAGGACCTAATGATTTTTACAACTTTAAATAAAAAGTTCCATTTTTAAAAAAACACATTTAGCATTTAAAATGCAATACCTGAAATTATGAAACTACTAGAAGAAAACATTGGAAACATGTTTCAGGACATTAAGTTTTTTGGGGGTAAGACCTCAAAAATCACAGGCAACAAAAGCAAAAATAGACAAATAGGATTACATCAAGCTAAAAAGCTTCTGCACAGAAAGGGAAAGAACCAACAGAGTGAAGAGACAGCCTATACAATAGGAAAGCATTTTCAAATTCTCCATTTGGTAAAGCGTTAATAACCAGAATATGTAAGATACTCAAACAGCTCAACAGCAAAAACCAAATAATTCAATTGAAAAATGAGCAAGTGATCTGAATGGACATTTCTCAAAAGAAGACATACAAAGGACCAACAGACAGAGGAAAAAGTGTTCAACATTCCTAATCATCAGGAAGTGCAATCAAAACTACATGGAGATATCTTCTCATCCCACTTAAAATGTTCATTATTAAAAAGGTAAAAAAAATAAAACCAGATGCTGGAGGGGATCCAGAGAATGGGGAATGCTGGCACACTGGTAGTGGGACTGTAAATTAGTATAGCTACTGTGGAAAACAGTGTGGCGTTTCCTCAGCGAAACTGAAAGTACAACTACCATATAATCGAGCAGTTTTACTCCTTGGTATGTATCTTCAAAAAGCTAATTAATATACCTAAGGGATGTTTGTATGCTCATTTTAGTGCAGTGCTTTTCGTAACCACTAAGATATAAAAGCAGTCTGTCAATGTATATATGAATAAAGAGAATGTCTCTATACACAAGGCAATACTATCCAGACATAGAAAATGGAATGTGTCCTTTGCAGCGACATGGGTGGAACTGGAAGTCATTATGTTAAGTGAAATAAGCCAGACATAGACAAATATCCTACGTTTTTACTCTTACATAGGAGCTACGAAAGCTGATCTCATAGGGATAGAGAGTAGAATGCTGGTTATCAGAGGCTGGGGAGGGTAGGGGGCAGGGGATGAATTAGAAGAAATAGCTTCTAGTGTTGATAGCACAGGAGAGTGGCTCTAGCTAATAATTTGTTATATATTTCAAAATAGCTAGAAGATTTGAAATGCTGCCAACACAAAGAAATGATAAATGTTTGAGGTGATGAATGTCTTAATTGCCCTGATTTGTTGCATACATACATGAAATATCACATGTATCCTATAATACACATAATTATTATGTATCAGTAAGAAATATGGCTTTATTTTTTGTTTCTAAATGCAGATTTTTAAAATTTGGTTATATGTTCTTGTATTGGGTGTTGGCAAGAGTAGAAATGAGAAGGAGGTGGCTTAGTGAAGGTTGGTATAGAGGAAGAAATGGTTTCTTAAAAATTTCTAGCAAGAACTCTCTTTGCTGGGTTTGGAAAAAATAAGAATGTTGCCATTTTATTTAGGTGAAGTTAGGTGACTGACCCCTCAACATTGTGTACCAGAGCCAAGGAAATTTATATTTGGCAAGAGGAGAGGTATTGTCTAGTGGGTTCCAGGATAAGAAAACTGAATAATTATCTTCATAAGACACCATGGAAAACAAGTCAAAATTTAGACAGGCATGACAAAGTGAGAAAACTCATGTAAAATGAATTTTGGAAGTCATTTTAGGATGTAAGAGACGGTTATACAACAGAAGACAGATGAGCAGTCCAAACATATAGGTAGATAAAGAATTGAGTGATGTCACCAGTTTTCAGAATGTTAATGTAATTCTCATGCACAGATGTGGGTGTATGAAAAAATTGACAGCTATAACTTGGTTTTGAGTAGATGTGCATATTCTGGAGGTTGTAAGGACTAGGTTTCATTCTAAAAATATAAACTGAAGCAAAATAATTGTAATTATTTCACAATGTATATGTACATCAAATCATATTGTACACTGTGAATATATATAATTTTTGTCAATTATATTATACCTCAGTAATACTGGGGAAGAAGAAGGAACTTTAATAGGGAAAAATAGTATCATAAAAATTATAGGATGAAGATTTCTTTCCTTCCCATATGTTTATCCTCATATCCTAATTCTTTTCTGGTATCAGAAACAGAAACAAAATGAAGAGCTGACTTAAATTCTGGAGTATAACATATGGTATTTTAATAGATGTAACTATAATCTTATCAAGTAGCTCAAGTGTACAAAATCAAGTAGCACTAATATTCTCTAACAAAATTTAATAGAATTCAAAAAGAAGCATTTGAGTTAAATATATAGTAATATATAACATGGACATATAAATCAGATTTTACTTGTATGGAAATATTATGTCAACTTATTTATAAGAACTAGATGCCTACGTTCAGCCTGATAATTTGTTATGGACTTGGCGAAATCAAAGATCTGATGATTTCTGCTCTGAAGAACATTTTAATTGAGGAGGAGAGGTGCAGTTAATTGACAGCTCTGAACTGACCTGTTAAGTTGTAAAGGACAGGTTCTGCCTTCTCTAAACTCGGTTTCCTGTGTGTTAGCCTTGCTCTGACAGGTTCCATTTAGACTGTAAATTGCATTATTCTTGAAAGGAACTCAGAGTATCAAGTGTATTCATCTCTCTGAAAACACCTTGGGCCTATGCATGATGAACAGTAATGTAATAAGTGGAAAGGCACGAGCGAAATAGTGTCTGAAAATTTCTAAAAGCCAGAGGGAGAAAGCAGGCTAGAGGTGTGGTTATATATTTTGAGAGGGCAGATTTTGATGGTTTTAGAAAAACGTTAGTAAAGACTCTAGATAAGCCCTTAAGACTAAAATTTCAATAAATATATTACAAATTAATAAGAAAAGACATTTGGTGAAATTCATTTAACAGAATAAATTTCTTTGCATAATGTCATGCAATATGAACAAAATTTGGATGAAGAGGTGGCATTTGGGTGGCTCTAATATATATTCTAAGAATGACATCATTAAGGTAAAGACTAAATTTTTAAATGGAAAACTTACAAAAATGTTAAAAACAATAAAATAGACTTAGAAAATTTTCCATTATCAAAGAGAAAATCAGGACAAACAAGAATGGCTAGAATTAACAACAGCATGTGAGGAGCAGATAGTGAGAAAGGATGCCTGCTAAACTCTCAGCTTGCTTCAGTTGGTTCTGTTGTGGCAATTGATTGTCAAATTGTATTGCTGATAAGATGAAAACTAGGTCCAAAATAGTTGAGAGTGGGAGCACTTAGAGCACTTTCTGTGGATTCATTTCTTCTAAAGGGAGCTGACACTGTCACCAAGCACGCAGAGAACCTGCAGATGAAACTGGTGAGCTGCTATGGTTACTTTGGTGGGATGGAGATAAATTAAAGGAGCTCCAGATTAGAGGTGGATCACAATTGTACTGGCTTAAATAGCTACGTAAGCTTTCTGTAAAGACGGAGTGAGATACATGTTAAAGATCACGTATGAGTTTTCAAAAAAGAGTATAGATTTTTTATTTAAAAATGGCAGTGTGAGTCCGAATAATACGTTTCTCTCTTTTTGAAATCTTTAGTAAAATGACAAGAGGGATATATTAAAAGAGGAGACTCAATATTACTGCTGGTCCGTAATGTGGGGTGACATCCACCTGTGGGAGACATTGAGGAGTTCTTCAGTGTGCAGTACAGGACGGTTCGCATGGAGGGAAAGATCAAAGATGCGTGATTTATACTGTGCACAAAGGAAAGTTCTCCTAGAGAAACACACTAGGATAAAACTAACAATCCTGTGTAGTCACAGAGGCAGGAAAGAAAGCACGTATGACGGAAGGTCAGGACAAAAATGATTGAGCAATTATCCATCCTGCTAACATCTGTAGATATGTACTAACTGGTGGAGCCCACAGGTGAGACACCAGCGTTGTCTAAGTAAAGTCAGCACACTCTAAATTAGGTAAGAAAGTAAAGTTACGCATTATAGCTGCGTCTCCGGAATACTGCATCTTCAGATAGTTAAGTTTAAACTGCAGTAATCTATATTTCCCCCGTATTCTTTCATCTGGACCTGACATCGTTTGATTAGAGACCACACATTCTCAAGTGTACACCCAGGAAATACACTGTTTTTTGGTATATGACAAAAATTTAAAAAAAAACCCTTAGCATGTAAGATTAGCAGTGAGAAAAAAAATGTTGAATGTCTAAAAATATTGAATGCTTCGTAATATTGGCAAGTTTTAAGAAACTTGTTTGTCTTTTATGGAAGTGAAGACGATGAGGCAGTGACTACTTCAGCTATGGATGCTTGGGGGCATTATTTCTTCTCTTGGCTAGGGTACTTCAGTTTAAATTCAGGATTATTAACATAAATTGGCAAGCTGGAGAGGCCAAAATTAGAAATAATTTTCTTCTGTTTGGTACCAGCGTCTCTTTTATGGTCTTTGGAGATATTTATAAGTACTCATTCTGGGAACATAGTTTTCCAGATCTAATTGCTGTAGAACCAGAAATGGCATGTTTTCTAAGCTTTTGGCATGGTGGGTCAGTCCTGTGATCTCTATAGAGTAAGCATGGCATGGAACCAGTTCAGTTACCAAGTTGCTAAAAGAACTACACCCGTTCCAGTGAGACACAGCTCAGGATGTAGCTACTAAAAACAGTTCTGCCCAGCGTCAAGAGCTCCACCAAACGTGTACAGAAAGAAAATATGTACGGGCTTTATTTAGACTTTATTTTGTTTATTCTATTCTTGTATCATCATTGTCTGTTAGGTGTGTGGATAGCACATAACTTACTCAGTTCATGTCAGCGCCTGTGGTTTTTCTGTTGTTTGTGTGTTTTGGAGAGACATGGTCTTGCCCTGTCACTCGGGCTGGAATGCAGGGGCACTCATGGCTCACTGCCGCCTTATGCACCTGGGCTCAAGTGACCCTGCCGACTCAGCCTTCTGAGTAGCTGGTAGCTAAGACCACAGGTGCATGCCACTGCACCCTGATAATTTTTTTATTTTCTCCTTGTAGACACAGGATCTCTCTGTGTTGCCAAGGGTGATCTCAAACACCTGGCCTTAATTGTCTTGGCTCCCCAAAGTGCTGAGATTACAGGTGCAAGCTACCACATCCAACCTACAGGTCTTGAATTTGAAAGGAAGCAAATTCCAGGAGATAACACAGAAGCTTCATTTCTATACCTGGTCCTGAGTTACATGATGAGATTGTGATCAGACCCAGGTTGACTGCTCATGGCTCCAAAGCCTGACTAGAAAGAGGAGGGGTGGTGAGAGGAAAGCCTCCTTTATTCAGGGGCCGGCAAACTAGTGTCATAAAGACCTTCTAGGTTCCTCAGGCTGGCCAAAGGGGCTGTAAAGGAGAAGGGGCTTTGGAAACCACATGCAGGGCAGCGTGTCTTGTTCCAGTGATTATCTTAACAGCAGGCCATGTGGTGGTCTGACCGTCAGCGGATTATAGATTAACTACTCAACATTGACTTCTAGGGGTGCGATGGGGAGTGTTTTACCACCTTGGTTTTATCTCAAGCCTGAACCTGATGTGGCAATGGGATGAGGCTTTCGGGTTTTGGGAGGGGATGAATATGTTTGGCAAGTGGAGGAAACGCAGATTATGTCCAGAAGGTAGACTGTGGCAGATGAATGATAACTGGACATTCTTTGGTATTCCTTTGATTAAAATAAGGAGTTCGTGTCTCCTCTCCTTCACTTGATCCAGGCTGGGCTACGACTGTGTTACCAGTACTGTGTGGTGAACTGATACTAGGTCATTCCCAGGTCTAGCTTTTAAGAGTTCTGGAAGTGTCTTTCCTCTTGGGACCCTGAGCTGCTGTGTAAACAGTTCAACTATCTTGCTGTAGAGACCATGCAGAGAAGCCCTGAGACTACACAGAAAGGCAGAAGGACCTAGCTGAGCCCTGCCTTCCAGCTGTCATCTTTGCCCAGTCTGGAGTGCAGTCCTTGGAAAATCTACATGCAGGTAGGGTAGAGTAATGACTGATAGAGAATGTGCGTGTCCCCCAAATTCACATGTGGAAGCCCCAATCCCTGATGTATTTGGAGGCAGAGCATTTGGGAGGTGATAAGGTCATGACAAGGCCATCCATACAAATGGGAATAGTGCCTTTCTGAGCAGAAACACAAGAAAATGATCACTTTCTCCCCCACATGAAGATACAGAAAAGGGGTGTTCCTCTGAAAACCACGAGCAGGGGGCCTTCACCAGATACCAAATCTTCCAGCACCTTAATATTGGACTTCTAGCCTTTGGCACTGTGAGCAGGAGATGTTTGTTGTGTAAACCACCCAGGCTGTGGTACTTTAACTCTACCAGATTTCTCACCTTCACCCTAACCTCACCATAACCATCCCTGTTTGACTAAAGGCATAATAGTTAAGCCTAATGTGTTCAGAAAATAATTTGAGAGAATATTGATGGTGCTCTCATTCTGATTTCTTTGGGGCAATATTTTCCTTGACACTCCCTGGCCTTTCTTCACCTCACACTCTCATGGGAAATTTTGGTGAGAAGAACTTGGTTTGCGTAGTTCGCTCTTTTCTGCCTCTAATTTTCTGTAACAGCTACCTGTAGGGAGCACAGTTGGTTTGCTCCTCTGTATCATGAGTGGGAGACCTCAGTTCCTTGTTCTAGTTGCAAATTCAAATCCTGGGATTCTGTGTTGAAACCCATTGCTGGCACATGAATAAGTCACATCCCCTCTGCAGCTTTGGTCAGTAACAAAGCTGATATTTTGATCTGTAACTGCTGGTTTTTTAATGTGTTTTTCTCAATTGATTCTAAACTTCTGAGGAGAAAAGGGTGTTACTTATTGGCTCCTTTAAACCGAAATATCTATGTGCTATTGTCAGGGCCCACCTGCTTAAACACTAAAGTAAAAACAAGGATACACAGGAAGATGGGGTTTAGAAACAGTGTATGAGAAAAACACAGGTGCCATCAGTAATGCTGTTGCAATTTTAGCCTATTGGTAGAAGTAAATCCTCTAGAAAATGTTCTTTGTGCTGGCCAGTGCATAGTGGAACTATTTTTGCTAAACTCACAGGTGATGTACTGTAAAGGGTGATTGGTTAAACAAACAGATTTAAAAGAAAGTGACTTGGATAATGCAAGATAAAAACTTTGACTATTGACGAATGATTGAAAAAGTTAGAGACGCTTAGCTTTGAGAAGGGCAGACTCATGGGAATGTGAAATTTTTCTTCTGATACTGCAGGTTTGTTGTGTGAAAGAGGAATAGACCTTGTTCAAGCAGCCCCTGACTATGTTTGCAAGTTTCAAGGAAGCAGATCTGGCTCAGATCTCTCATTTTTCATAAAATGAGAAGCGTATCCTTGGGAGATGGTAAAAAAATCTCCAGAGATTTTTAAGCACTGATTGAGCAGCTATTTGCAAGCAATATTTTAGAGGTTATTCAAGCACCAGATAGCAACTAGGAAATCTCTAAAATCTCTTCAAACCCTGAACTTTTTAATCTTTTAATTCTGTGATTTAGACGATGTGATGTGGTCTCAGGTGCTGTGGAAATGGGGGCCAGCACATGTCAAGATAGTGAGTATAGCCAGTGGAAGCCACCTCAGCCATCCAAAGGCGAGGACGGAACGGTGGAACGTTACCTTTGACATCCACCGCAGGCTGAGCCTCAGCTCTGCAGAGCAGGAGGCGTGATTTTATCATTCTGTCAGGGTTTATCAGACTCAAAAGAGCTTATGCACTCCGATGAAGTTGACAGGAGACTGATGTATGAAACCTGAATGCCAATGTATTCATTTATGATGAGAGATAAACCTATTAATGGAACTTATATTTCATTCCTCTGGCCAAAATTTCTCCTTGCATACACATTACGACGGAAGGCAAATTAAAATAAGACAATTATTTGGTGAGCATGGGGTAGATGAAAATGAGATCAGTCTAGAAATTTAATGTTTGGTCCTATTGAGCCATCAGCTTGATGATCCTTCTCTCTAGTAGTGATAGAAACTGGCTCCTGGTGCGTGCAGCAGGTCCTCCTGATGAGTGCTCCTTTCCCTTAGCCTGCATTTCCTGGAACTGCCTGTGCTTCTTCCTCAGCTATTCTTTTTCCTGGGCTTCCTGGAATGAGCAGTTGCTTTTAACTTTCCTTAACGGTTAAGAATGCAGGCTGCCTGTGTTCAGCCCAGGCCCGAACACTCAATGCTGAGGTTTCCTGGGCAAGCTGCTTTGCCTATCCGTTGTTGCTGCCACATCTAGAAAGGCAGAATAACTGGGTGCATCTCTCAGTACTGTAACGGTTCAGTGAGGGAATGTGCATAAAAGAGCTTTGAATAATTCCTGCCACTCATTTAGCACTCAAATATTAGTGATAATTATTATTAACATTATTACTGAAATAGCCAAGTTATAGTTAAGTGATTTTGTTCTGAGGGACATTGAGTTTACTTTGCAAAAATATTTTGTGTTTTTGTTGACATTCTGATTTAGTTTCATATGATAAAGTTACTGGCTTTATTTCAGTATTCTTGAAGGGCACTTCACTATTTCCCACCCACCTACACATATACCAACATCAGGTATACAGGTAGTCAGAGAAAGAGAAAATGGTACTGTAGCCTACAATTAGTCAAGGGAAATTTCAAGATTAAATCAATGTTAAATTTATGGCAGCAGTGGAAACTACCAAACAAGTTATGTAAAGTACATCAAATGTTTTTTTGAAAAGACATTTTGAACACAAAATAAAATTTCATGACATTGAATTTTTCTCTAGAGAGAAATGCTGTATCTGGAAATATTTTAGTTGGAAAGTGAGTTTCCTTTAGTGACCATTTCTCATTTAGCCCAACTGATTAAAAACATATCAAATTAAACAAAAATCTAATAAAGAGTTTCTATGCCCAGATGATTTTATATTGTACCTACTGGGTGAGGCACTGACCACTGACTTTGCCAACTCATTTGCCTATATGTGTGATCCTCCCATAGAATGAATGACATGACTACTTAGCAACTATGCCATGCGCACGCGCGCACGTGTGTGTGTGTGTGTGTGTGTATAAAATATATATTGAATATATAAGTTAGTCCTGGCTTTTGACAGGAGAGAGAACCAAAGAGATGCAAGAAATAAAAGAAATTCTCTTGGGAGTGAAGTTGGAATTTTTTTTTTCTTTTGTTTTTTTGTAAGAAGCAGGAATTTGGCTAATACAGAGCGGTAGTCAGATTATAGAAGTCTTAGTCTTAGATATTTCTTGGAACTTACTTTTCTTTGGTATTCATTTCCTAGGGCTTTCACAACCAATTGTTGTAAACTGGGTGGATTAAAACGTGAGAAATTTACTGTCTCATGGTTCATGATGCCAGAAGTCTAAACTCAAGGTGTTGGCAGGGTTGATTTCTTCTCGAGGGCCAGCGGGAGAAACTATCCTATGCATGTTTAATGGTTTCTAGTGGTTGCCAGAAATCACTGGTATTCCTTGACATTTCAGTCTCTGCCTTCATCCTCACATCTTCTTCTCTTTGTCTCTCCTCTTTGTATCACTGTGTCCTCTCTGTTTCTTACAAGGATACCAGTCATTGGATTTAGGACCTCTACATCCTGGATAAGTTCATCTCAAGAGCCTTAACTTTTTTTTTTTTTTTTGAGATGGAGTCTCACTCTGTTGCCCAGGATGAAATACAGTGGCACAATCTTGGCTCACTGCAACCTCTGCCTCCTGGGTTCAAGCAATTCTCCTGCCTTAGCCTCCCTAGTAGCAGGTATTACAGGCATGTGCCACCACACCTGGCTAATTTTGGCATTTTTAGTATAGATGGGGTTTTGCCATGTTGGCCGGGCTGGGCTCCAACCCCTGACCTCAGGTGATCCACCTGCCTCGGCCTCCCAAAGTGTTAGGATTACAGGCATGAGCCATTACTAATTTTATCTGCAGAATCCTATTTCCAAATAAGGAAGTAATTTACGTTTTGGCAGGAAACTAGAAGTTACACTTTATTAGGTTCCAAGACTTTCCAGTTGCACATGGATTTCCTGGCAAGGCTGATGGGGGTACTGTTCAACCCACTGCAGTGTCCAGTGTTCAGATGGGAGTAAGGAGAAGATGGGTGCAGACAGGAGGAGGTATTTTGATAGAAAGTTTAATTCTGATGATTTCTATGTTTTGGGGGAAATAAATTCACCAAATAAGCCTAAAAAGCATTCAGATTTCAGCATAGTAAACAGAAAGCTGGACATAGTTGATGTGAAGTTGGAAGAGAGCTGACTGACAAAATACATTACAGTTGAGGTTTGTAATCATACATTTAGAGTAACGCTCATCTGTTACTCTAAACTTGAACATCAAATTATTGGTATGGCCTTCAGTCCTCTCCGTGACCCTAACACAAATAACCTTCAACTTCTTCCGCTTTGCTTTCAGCCCGGGATATAGCCACACGCAGTTACTGCTGTTTCACACCTTTTCCTAGCAGAATCATACCTGCATGCCCTTAGCCTTTTTTTTTTTTTGCCCAATTTGTAATTTTCTTTTCTTTCTACTGAGAGTTTATCCAAGAAGATCTCTCATGTATAGTTATCTCACACAGGCTATTTTTAAATTAGTTGCTTCTTTTTCCGTGTCTCTACAGAATGACTCATTTATATTTAGTTTATTTTATTCTTGCATCTCTTAACAGTAGTAGTGTACATGTCTGTCACACGAGATAGACTGAGACCTAATAAGGGAAGGATTTGATCACACTGATTTTAGATATCTCTTCAGTCTAGTACATTGCATTACACAAAATGGAAAGTTGATAAATGTCTTTAGAATTGAGTTGGTGACAGCTTGCTGTTATATTTATGTTTTACAGTTCATATAGGATGATAAATCTACGGACACAAAATTGTTACAGTTATTTGTTTTTCTAGTAAAAGATAGATGAATAACAAGCTATATCTTCTATTTTGCCAACTATTCTTTGATCATATGGCTGGCCGGGTTTACCGATGCAAACTAATAGTCTTGAAACACAATTAGCTTATATGTGAATTTAATTTGTGCCTTATTACTACAATCTTTTCAAGACAGTTAACTTGTTGCTAGCAATTTTAGTCACCAAAGATTGGCATTGCTTATTATTATGAATATATTATTTATTGCATTTTTTCTAAATAATTTCTTAATGCAAAGCCGCATTTTTAACTTAAGCCTGTATCCATGGTGAACACAGCTAATCATAATGTACTGAATATTTTAAAATGTTAAAATACCAGATTTTAAATTCTATCACTACAAAAGAAAAATAAATATCTGAGGTGATGGATATGTTAATCAGCTTGATTTAATCATCCTACGATGCCTACATATATTACTACATCACATTGTATTCCATAAATATATAGAATCATTATATGTGAATGAAAAATTTTACTTACCTCAATTTATTAAGATGTACCCTGCATGTCATTATTCCTGGAAGGTAGATTCTGGTTTCTGTTTGCATTGACCTAACCATTATATGCCATCTCTGGATTTTTAAGTTTCTAGAAAACTAAATATATTGATAAAGACATTTGTAGTTACTTAAAAATGTAATCGCTCAAAAGGGAAAAATGTTCAATTAAACTAAACTTATAGAGAACTGAGAAAAATTCTAAGAAAAGCAACCATTTTTCTTACAGGACAATTAAAAAACCTAAAAATTTATGTCATTAAATTAATGTGTTAAATTTAAAAATAGATTCAATTTGTTACTTGAGAAATAGATGCATCTGGTTATTAATGTTTAATGGCTAATAAATAAGAACCTAAAACCTATTAAAAGCATTCTTTTCAGACATCAATTATTGTGTAAAACAAGAGCAAGCAGTAAGTTTGGGTGATATTTAGTGTGTTGGATAATAATCTCTTGAAAATAGTAAAAGACAATTTCTATCTCACATTGTGTTCATTCACAAATGTTTTCTCAGGGTCAAGCAAAGTCTTGGTCTCACAGAACTTAACTGTGAATAGCCTCAGAATTTTCCTGCCTCCTGAGAGCCCGCATTCTAGTGGCAGAAGATGGTGTAATTACAGACTACATAAATGCTCTCAGTAAAATAAGTATGATTATGCAGTTGAATGTAATGAGGAGGCCTAATCTGATAGGATTGTCATTTAGCAACAAGCCAAGACCTAAAGGTTGAGAGAGAGCCAGCCATGCAAAGAATTGGGGAAAAACAGTCCTATCCTAAAGTAGCTTTCTCTGCTTCAGGGTTATAGTTTATTCAGCTAGATCCAGAAATGTACATGCAAAAGTGTATTTATGTTCGTATTAGAAAGCAGAAATCACATTTCATTATATACCTGTCCTTACTTGGTATGAACACTTGTTTTCAAATGATCATATGCTTAATAAGGTGAAAAACATGCATTTTTAAATGAAGAGTAATTTGCATTAAAATAAAATGGAGCTTGTTAAGTTCAGTTGCCTATAATCTCACCAAGACATTCTAAAATGTACTTTTACTGAGACTCAGTGTGTTACAGCAGGACTGCATTAAGCAGCACACCCTCAACGAGGAGAAAAAGAAAGCTTTGAAAACACATTCAGAAAGATGCTTTATGTAAATGTAATGACAATACAAAGTAAGTTGGTGATGGAATTTGGACAAGAATCTTCATTGAAAATAGTTTTCCCTTAAGTATGCATTTTTCCATATTGTGCATTTCTGAATATAGTATTGGGCCAACAATGCACATTATGATTTTTAGTTTCAACTATGTTCGTCCGTCTCTACACCACAATAGAGTTATTCAGAAAGATGAGAAAAGAATTATGGTAGCTGTGATTGGGTTTCTGAGAAAGTATCTGCCCCAGTATTTCTCATTGGGACATTTTGTGATATACTTCTCAACAAGACGGGGAAATAAAAGCTGGGTAACAGATAATACCATCAGGTGGCTATAACCAATGAAATCATCGTACATCAGATTGGTATTTATTACGTTGTTTTTTCTTTTGAAGACTATTTAAAAATTGTGGCAGTTCTCAGAGAAATAGAGATATCTTATGATTTTTGAACACATAGGTGTTTGGTTCCTTTGATTTTTAAGACATATAGAGCGTCTGCTGTGTTCAAGGCACCTTTGTGCAATATTTCAAGTTAATACAATCTATTGTTTAATCCCCACAACAAATGGATGAGATAACACGTTTTATACTTATTTTGCTAAACCACAAGATTCTGGTAACTCCACAGCTGTACTTGTACATCATTATTTTCTTTTCTTTTTTTTTTAAATAAATACAAAGATTTAAAGGAGGAACAGTACACTTTGAGTTAATTGCTTATATTCCTTCTGAAGACATGCCTCTGAATTCTTTCTTCTTGATGTGACTTAGGTACATTTTCTAACCTCTCAAGTAAATATTTTCTTATTTTTAACGTTTACTTTTTATTTTACTTTAAGTTCCGGGATACATGTGCAGAATGTGCAGGTTTGTTACATATGTATATATGTGCCATGATGGTTTGCTACAGTATCAACCTGTCATCTAGGTTTTAGGCCCCACATGCATTAGGTATTGTCCTAATGCTCTCCCTCCCCTTAGCCCCCACACTCTGATATGCTCTGGTGTATGATGTTCCCCTCCCTGTGCCCAGGTGTTCTCCTTGCTTAACTCCCACTTATGAGTGAGAACATGAGGTGTTTGGTTTTCTGCTCCTATGTCGGTTTGCTGAGAATGATGGTTTCCAGCTTCATCCATGTCCCTGCAAAGAACACGAATTCATCCTTTTTTATGTCTGCATGGTATTCCATGGTGTATATGTGCCACATTTTCTTTATTCAGTCTATCATTGATGGGCATTTGGGTTGGTTCCAAGACTTTGCTATTGTAGATATTGTCTCAGTAAACAAACTTGTGGATGTATCTTTATAGTAGAATGATTTATAACCCTTTGGGTATATACCCAGTAATGGGATTGTGGGGTCAATGTAAATTACATATGTACAATCATATATGTACATGTACAATGTATATGTATTCTATACAATTGTATATGCGTTTGTACCATGTAAAATGTAAATGTAAAACCCAAACCATATAAACTATAGAAGAAAACCTAGGCAATTCCATTCAGAACATAGGCATGGGCAAAGACTTCATGACTAAAACACCAAAAGCATTGGCAACAAAGGTGAAAATTGACAAATGGGATCCAATTAAATTCAAGAGCTTCTGCACAGCAAAATAAACTATCATCGGCATGAACAGGCAACCTACAGAATAGGAGAATATTTCTGCAATCTACCCATCTGACAAAGGGCTAATATCCAAAATCTACAAGGAACTTAAACATACAAATTTACAAGAAAAAAAGAACCCCATTGAAAAATGGGCAAAGGATATGAACAGACACTTCTCAAAAGAAGACATTTATGCAGCCAGTGAACATCTGAAAAAAGCTCATCATCATTGGTCATTAGAGAAATGCAAATTAAAACCACAATGAGATACCATCTCAAGCCAGTCAGAATGGCAGTTATTAAAAAGTCAGGAAACAATAGATGCTGGCAGGGCTGTGGAGAACCAGGAACACTTTTACACTGTTGGTGGGAGTGTAAATTAGTTCAGCCATTTAGGAAGACGGTGTAGTGATTCCTCAAGAATCTACAACCAGAAATACCGATTAAGTAAATATTTTCATTTTAAAAATATGGATATTAATCTCTACCATATAAGCTTTTCAAGAGTTTATTATAAAATCTATGTAATATGTATAGAATACTTATTACAGTGCTGATTGTGATAACATAATGTATGTGAAACACTGTTACAATGCCTAATTCATAAGAGTTTTTAGTCTCCATTTTCTGGTGATGACATTGATGATGATGCTGAGAGAGCCAAATGTGATGATATCATAAATTCTGCCCGCCCATATAAGCTCTTAGTACAGCTTCTGAAATAGCTTTTGGTTTTGTCTCCTCTTCTGTTAACATTGCCAAGGACAGAATGCTACCTGAAGTTTAGGAACATTAATGATGACGAAGCATCCTTTTTACATAGCTCCCAATGTACTTTTAACGTATTAACCTGAGCCACGTCACTTTACTCGTAGACCATATTTTCTTTGAAAAATGATTCCAATCTCAGTTCTTAAAGAGAAGACTATTTACAATTGGCATAAGCAGTTCTGACTCAGATGCTTTCTCTTTGACAGTGGTATTTGGAAATTAAATGAATAATAATGAGAGTAGCTTATAAAATGAACCAAGCACTTCTTGCCTCATGGCGTGTCTGTAATTTAATGTCAAATGAAGACACCACAAAAATATAAGACTCACATGCATCTTCAAAAGATAAAAAGTTAAATATATATGTATAAGCAAGAACACTTATTAAAAGCAACACGATCTAACTTAAATCTATAAACAGTTGTTTTTAGTACACTTGAAATAGAACTTACAAGATAGATGCTTTTAAATCTCTTACTGACATAGACCAGAATATATTTGGCTGTTGACAGGTGAGAGAAAAAATTATTTGCAAGTAAAGCATGCCTTCCCAGTGGGTGATGGGTTTATGGTGATTTCAGAAATATGAAAGGCTGATCAAGAGATCCAGTATTACACTGTCTAATACACTGGCCACTAAGCACATGTGACTATTAAGCATTTGGAATATGCTAGAACAACTGAGATGTGCTATGCATGTGAAAAACATCCTGGTTTTCAAAGATGATATTAATAAGAATAGAAAATATCAAATATGTAATATTTTATATTCACTTTATGATAAAAAATTTAAAATATATTTAGTTAATATATTAAATTTATATCACCTGTTTATTTTTTCTTTGTGGATGCTAGAAAATTTAAAATCCCACTTATAAATTACATCATGATTCTATTGGACAATACTGGACTAGAGTCTAGAAATTGTTCTTGCCGCTAACAAGCTCCTTGTACTGGCTTCCATGCCTTAAGAGCGCAGGTCTCGTTAAACTGCAGTGCTCTTTCACTTCCCAGATCTTCCATGGTTCCAGTGTAAGTCTTATAGCTTGCCCTCATAGCTTAGAGTACAGACCTTAGCCAAAGTTTTATTCTCCTTGCCTGTTAGTTTTCTTGCCCTGGAGTAGTTTGTCTACATGGAAAAGAGTTTTGTAAAGATCTTTCCAAACGTGTATATTTTAACAGAATTTGCCTTGTGGTAAAAAACCAGTTGCATAGAGTAGTAAAAATGTATTCTCATTATTTCTTGGCTTTGAAATTGTAGTAGCATGCCAAAGATAATTTTTTTTTCACTTAAATCTTGTTATTCATAACACAGGATTTATGTCAGGTAGCACTAGTAGTGACAGTCAAATATTACAAAAGCAATTCCATTAAAACTGTCTTTTGTATTTGATATTTAAGCCATTAATAAGAAAGATTGCTTTCTTTGTAAGCCATGGTAAAAAATAAACTTGGAGTATATTTGTGAACCAAAGGCCTACCTTTTTAATTTTTGATAGATTTTAGTTAATAAAAATCTCTGATTAAGAATTTCATTGCATGTGTGTAGGCTTTGTGCAATGGGCAGAAAAAATCAGCTTATATTAGCCTCTGGTAATGAAGTTCAAATACACTTAATAGATTCCTTAAGTAGATAATAATAAAAAGAATATTACATGGAGTAAGCACATGCCTGCATAATGTGAATTCCACTGCTTATTCAATGTCATTATTTGAAAGAAAAGTCAGGAAGATAAATGGAAACAATTAGATGAACTAAAGTATTTGGAAGAAAAATGTTTCTATTAAGTTCCCTTATAACACTACTTCTTTACCTATTTCTTATTATTTTGTTTCTTTTTTTTAACTTTTTAGTAATAAATGAGTGAACGTGACCCTGAAGCATCTATTGATCATTGAGGATGTCATTACCTGTATACTGAAATCATACTAATTAAACCTGTTCTAATTTGGTGTGTAAAAATACTGTAGTGTATGCATGTTCTCATTTTAGGAGAGTACCTTTCTCAATGAAGCTGCAAGAGATTGGATTAAATTGACTAGGAAAAAGCAGATTCTGAGACAGTTTAGTGTGCGGGATGTTTACTAGGGAGTGCCTTTGGGATAAATCCCTATGGTTAAGAGGGTAAAGGAGCAGAATTAGGCAGAGAGAAGCCAGCTAAAACGCAGCCCCGACAGCAGTCTCGGCTGGACCCGAGGGAAGCTCTCAAAGTAAAATGGCCTTTTAGAGAGAACGATGCTCGGCCGGAATGGCCGGGCCTTTCTCTGCCTGCGTCCATACTCCTTGGATGTGGGCCACCCCGGAAGGCGTGACTTGGGGTAAGTGGCTCTCTGTTACTAAGGACCTCTCTGAAGGTGTCCGCTGACAGTATTCTTAGTTATTGAGCCCACCAATTAGTATATAATTTACAGAAATGTCTGTGACATCTAGTCCTTCATGACATTTATGCATTCACTTTTATAATAAACATGTATTGGGTGTTCTGTATATGCCAAGCATCATGCTAATTTTTCAGGATACATGGAAAAAAAATGGAGTCTCTGAACTTCCAATTCTGGCTGTTCAGGTTACTTTTACTAGTTCTCTTATTTCAGTAATTCTTGGATTCCACCAGAACTTCTCTTCGATTGAGGCTATTACCACCCCATGATGCATCACACCTTTAGTGTCCTCCTTCCTTCCCAACCCAACATATAGTCCATGAGTCATCATTATAATCACTCCCTCAGTTCCCTTGCTCCTCCCTCCTCCTCTTGTCCTCAGCTCACAAAACTGGAGATCTGGCTAAATTTATCATGGCAGAGTCTCACCAAAGCAATTAGGATTGACTGGGGAAAAGATTCACACACTGCACACATGCACACACTTAGGCTGACTCATCTCACTTTAAATCCATGACTGAACTTCAGATGAGCCCTCAGTGCTAGCTGGCATGTCTTTTGTATTTATTGTATATTACATTACTCCTGTGCTATACTATGTTTCGTTAATAACTTTATTCCCTCACTGATCCATATGAATAACTTCAGTCATGTCCTGGTGAAAGTTTCGATACTGGCTCTTCAGGGGGAAAAAGCTTTGATGTGTAACACTTGCTGATTTCTGTACTGTAAATACTCCCACTAAGGCTGATTTCAGGTTAGCAATGTGATATCACGGAAGGTGGAGTTGGGAAGAGAGGGGCAGTCTCAGCTCCCCAGAGCTCAAAGGACTCGGTTCCATCACATACTGAGTATAATTTACAACTTTTTTTCTTCCTCTTCAAGCCTGAAATTTCCCCTCTTCCTCACTTTCAGATGATGGTCTGCTTTCTTATTGCACTGATAACGTAAGAGCAATTTGAAGAAAACTTCTCGAAGCCTGCACCACCAAATCTACCAGCTTCCCTGTGACTGCCCTTTCCCCATACACCCAGCTTCCCTGCAGCCGCCTTGATAAAGCTGTCTTTCCTCGTGGTTAGAGTGACCGACCTGTGCCTCAGACCCCACCCAGTCTCTCCTGTTCGGTGGCATTGTTCCTGCAGTGTTCCGTCTCCCCTGCATCTTGTCGCTTTCCACTTGACTGTTGTACTGTCGTCATCATGCACGTGTGCTGTTACCTCCTATTGAAAAGTAACGCTGCTAACCCAGCAGCCCAGAGCTCACCACCCCACCATCTCTCTCTCCCTTGCAGAGCAAAACTTAAGAGCTGGTTTACCCGTTTTTTCCAGTTTTCCTACCACCATTTTTTTTTTAAATTCTAGGGTACATGTGTAGGAGGTGCAGGTTTGTTACGTAGGTAAATGTTGTCATGGTGGTCTGTTGCACTTACAGCCCATCACCTAGGCATGAAGGACCGCCATGCATTAGCTATTTTTCCTAATGTTCTTCCTCCCCCCACCCCACCCCACCCCCTGGCAGGCCGCAGTGTGTGGTTGTGCCCCTCCCTGTGTCCATGTGTTCTCATTGTTCAGCTCTCGCTTCTGAGTGTACTACACCCAGTTGATATGGAACCCTCTCCAGTCGGGGGTTTTTCTTCACTTCTCCTTGAAATTACTCTTTTCAAGTTCACCCCGGGCTTTTAAAGTGTCGATCTGGTGACTACACTCTCAGTTCCGTCCTCCTTGCTCTTTTGGCACTGACCTTTCAACAGCAGGTCACTTTTCCCTTCTTTAGAGCACCGTGAGAACCTTGTAACCCTTCTCTCCTGCCTCCTTCCATGTCCTTTTGCACTCTCTACTCCACAGGACATCCACAGTGTTCTCTTTCAACATGTCAGGTCATGCTATTCCCTTATTCTCTGGTTTCCCATTTTACTCAGACTAACATCCAAGCTGCAAAACAGTGGACAACTGGAAACTTCCTGGTTTGGCCTCACTCAGCTCTAGCTGGGTACGTATCCTTAGTGTCCCTTAAATATGTCGAGCACTCTCCTGTACCCAAGTTTTTCCACTTGGCCTTTTCCCTTCACCTGTTAGAAGCCTTATTTGGATGCAGTATCCACACCACCAGCCCCACGCAGTTCGCTTGGGTTGGAACTCCTAAGTCATCTCAGTGAGGCCTTCCGGACCGCCCCCGCTAAACCACACCTCCTCCTGTCCTTTGCTTTCGCATTACTCTCTTTGTTTCTTGATGGTATTCATTTCTCCTGACTTTATTATATAGATTTTGTTTATTGCTATATCCTTACTCTTGATGGCAGAAACTTTGATTGGATTGGTGCTGTATTCTCAGCATCTGTTTATTCCACATACCAAGTACTCAACAGATATTTGTTTAATGAATGAGAAATGAAGTACACAGTTCAGGAATGTGTTGGTGCCAATGTTTACAGACTTTTATATTGGGGCTTTTATTCTCCAAGAGATCTGGTTGTTAAACGTTTACCAGCACACTACTTAAAATAAGTAGGAAGATACGAGCATGAGGTGGGGTATTGTAATATATGGGAAGAACACCTAATATGTAATTGAGATGGAGAATTTCCTGTGGGATATTTTTGGAGAGAATGTTAAAGGGTGAGCACAAATTAGCAAGATGATAAGCAGAAGAAATAAATGGACTTACATGCAAAATAAATATGTTTTTTATGGTATAATATTTATGGTTTCTGCATAAAATTAAAGAGAATTAGCAGGAAGAGTTGATGTTTTAGAGGGATAATGGTAAAATCATGAAGGGTTGTGTATGCTAACAGTCATGAAGAGATGGAAATATACTTGGTTAGAACCTCAATTTTGTAATCTTCAATCAATCACTTATTATGGTTGGGACTGCCCTCATGAAACCTTTCAGAATGCTTTATTATAGAGCACAAGGAAGGGTAAAAGGAACTGATACTTTATTCCCAAATTCTAGCGTGGTATTATGTGAGCTATACTGGACCAAATGAGAGCAACTAAACATTTCTTTGTACCTCTTCATATGGGCGAATTGAATAGTCACTTTGGTCTTTTACTCTAAGGCCCATTGCTAAGCACATTCTTTATATGTTATCCTTGATGTCAAGAATCTAGAAAAGATTAACTTATAAAAGCCTTTTTTAAGAAAAGGAAGATTATTTCTTCCTAGCATTTAGCAAATCTTCCAAGTAAATGAATGTCTTAGGATCAGCTTTCCAAGTCAACGGGAATAAAATCGCTTAAAGACGGTTGTAAAAGAACACACATATTAAGAGAATTTGAGTTCAAAGGACAAAGTAGTACCAAGAGTGGTAAAGCCAAAGACACAGAAATTATCCTGAAGCCTCACCACCTTTTAATGTTTGCCCATTACAATGACTGTATTAACCATCTAATACACTGTCCCAAATAATTGAACCAGTATTAACTTCTCAGTAGAGGCTGGAATATCCCAGTAATATACGCAAAGATGATAAGTCAAGCTTGGCACCTGTGAAATCCAAAGTTACAATGAGATATCCAAGTGGATGTACTAAGTATGAAATTACATATGACTCATTTAATTCTCTCTGTAAACCGTTTGGTGTATGACTTAGTTTTTAGATGAGACTGGTGTATAGAAGGATTAAGTAATTTTATTAAGTTCATATGAACAGTAAGTGGTAGAGCAGGAATTGGAACCCAAGTAATCTCCCGAAACATACACACACGCGTGTGCGTGCACACACACTAACACACACACACACACACACACGTGAAACAGTTGGGATTTGAAGTTCATTCACATATAAAATATATCTTAGCCCAGCTGTGCTTTCATAACAAAATACCTGAGATTGGGTGAATTATAAACTATTTATCACAGTTCTTGAGGCTGTGAAGACCGAGATCAAGATACCAGCAGGATGAGGGTCTTGTGAGGGCCCCATCTCTGCTTCCACGATGGCACCTTGTTGCTGTGTCCTCTGGAGGAAATGAACACTGTATCCTCACATGGTGAAAGGAGAAAGGGCAAAAAAGGCTGAACGCTATGTGAAGCCTCTTTAATAAGACCTTAATCCCATCCATGAAGGAGAAGCCTTCGTGACCTACTCGTCTCCTAGAAGTACCCATTTGTTAATTCAATTGCATTAGGGATTAAGTTTCAACATGCATTTTCAGGGGGATACAAACATTAAGCATAGCAGAGGATAAGTGAAATTTAGGATAAGGAATGAATTATCCAGAAACAGTGTAAAATAGGAAAATGAGGACAAGAGAAGTTCCCAAGGTACATCAACATTTATGGCATAGTTTGAGGAACAGAAATACATAAAAGAGCCTTAGGAAAAGCTAGAAAAGTAGAAAAATAAAGAATCTGAATTTAGAGAAGGTTAGAGGATTTTCAGAAACAAAATGAATGGCCAACAGTATAAAATATTACTGATGTCAATGAGATAAGTCCTGGAACAGATTTCTATAGTTAGCGGCGGGGCTGGGCTCTTTGTGTAAGCAGTGCCATCACAGAGGCGGGGAAAGAAACCACAGTTCAATGAATCGGATTTTGAAAAATGGAAGGCATGAGGAAAGTAATTCTTTGAAGACGTTTAGCCACAAAAATTAAAGATAGGTCAAGTATTTAAAGGGACATAGAATTTCAAGAGGTAGCTCATTTTATTTTTTATGATCTAGAGATGAGCACCTTTAAATACTCCTGGCATGGATATTGGGAGGGAGAGGTTAGAAACAGTAAAAACCAAATGATCAATGGATGAAACCTTGAAGAGTCAGTAACAGAATCAAGAATGGAAGGAATTAACGTGGATGTTTCCGATACTCAGGAGACTAGTCAGGTCACCTTGCATTGCACTGATTTCCTTAGAATGAGCTTAAAAACGTAGTCATCAGTACTATTGGGAAGTTAATCTCAGCCATTTCGGAGTCCTCTTCTCTTGAGAAGGGAGGCATCTTTGTCCTTTAGTCCCTGGTTAGGTCAGCTTCCTTTTCATAGTTTTCCTAAATTATCCCGAACCGGAATTCCTAAAGCCATTTCCTCTGACTACCTTAAAAAGCTCATATCTCGGTTCCCAAAATACATGTAATATTTGTGCTTATTCTCAGTCCCCCCCAACCCCCCCGTCCGTCAACCTAGTGCTTGGGCACATAAAATGATCTGGAAGCGCTACCTAGATACACAGGGTTTAGTGGAATGAGCAGCTTCTGCTTGGGAGGAGTGAAGCCGAATGTGTCCGTAAGGAAAGCTCAGCTTCTAACTAGGTACTGAAGAGATACCCAGTATGGGGAGGAGGTTTGGTTACTATACGTTGACGGATTCACAGGAAACTATAGAAAGTTTTGGGAAAAGAAGCAATGAGAATTTGAGCCAGCTGCAAAAGAGTATAGAAGGATGTGGAAAAAGTTAGATAACTTACGGGTGACCAAGGATAACATTTGACATGAGGGGTGCCAAAGAATTTCAAACATCTGTCCTGACCTTCTTTTGGTATATAAAAGCTAATTGTCAAGACTTCTGAAATTCCAAAAGGTCTTAAAGGTGGCTCCACTTACCTGGCAACCTTACTATTTTTTTATTTTATTTATTATTTTTGGTTTATAAGTACTAAGGCAGATTATGTTCTCCAAGGTGGGGTGGTGTCAAAAATACATCTTAAAAAGTTAAAGACCACCAAGGGACTTGGTGAAAGCAGCACAATACAAATACAAGTTAGGTCTTTGGGTACATATGTTTAGGAAAGAATGTTAAGAGATTTGTTAAATCCTATTTCCTCTGTGACTAAAGATGCCAAGATTATCTGGTGAGAGTGAGGGGAAGTAGTAGGAAAGGAGTGTGAAGAACTTCTAAAATCATCCCTCTTGCTGAAGAAAAATATGATCAGGAAAGGGTGATTTTGGAACAATATGGTCAACACTGACGTCCCGGACAAGTTTATAAGTTTGTGGAGGCACTGAACTACCTGCTTTGTTATTTTCCCCAACGTCATTCAGTAGTTTGCATTTAACAAAGCATGCTGGTTGGGGTTTTGCCAGGAACATGTGGAGCAGAAGGAAGATGGAAATGGAAGATGTTGGCATGGATGGGACTGATGTGACTGGTTCTAAATAGGGAAAGAGAATGAAGATAGATGGACAGCTCCAGGTTGTAGAAAATGAAGGAATCCAGGGCTCAGAGTTAGGGAAGGCTGGGGAATTGAGGGTCAGGCGATGACCTTGACCAAGGATTCTGGAAGTATGTCATGGGGTCTCAATGTGACAGGCATTTTAACCAAGAATCAAGAGAAAATGATCTGGAAGCCGTACCTAAATACACAGGTTTAGGAGAATGAGCAGCTCTCACTTGGCAGGTATGAAGAGGAGTATGTGTCCATAAGGGAATTTCAGCTTTTAATTAGGTGCTAAAGAGATGGAAGTGATACCAAGGTGGGGAGAAGAGATTTGTTATCATGCTTTGAGGGACTCACAGGACACTAGATAAAGGTTTGGGAATGAAGCAGCAATGTGAATTTGAGCCAGGTGAAAGAAAAGTACAGAATAATGTGGAAGAAGTTAGGTAACTTAAGGTTGCCCAGGAATAATTTAACATGAGGGTCCAAAAATAATTATTCTTCGCAGTCTTCTGGCATTTGAGACAGTGCCAGGAATAGTTGGGGTTTGGAGAAATGAGTGAACACTTTGCACTCTCATAGGACAGCTGCTTTTTGATGGGATTGAGTTTTTGAAGAATTGTAATTTATCGGAGCAGATAGGTCATGGAATTATCTCCTTTTCCATTTTTCTCAATCTACATTGGACATAACAGGAGTCTTTGGCAATATAGGTCTGTCTGTCCGGCTGGGTTATGCTTGCTTCAGTTGAATTCTTGGATTTTGCTTCATGTTGGAAACAGCGTTTTTGCTTTTCCGAAAGTTTATTCTGTTTATTTTGATCCCAGTAGAAATACCGTTGAATTGTGTTAAGTGGTATAAATTGCTCTTCCTGCCTCTGACCTTTGTATCTGTAATCACAGGGGCCTTGTAATTGGTAGCTGCTTTATAATATGGTTTTGAAAATGCTGCAAAGTTCCTTCTGTGTGCCTAGTTCCTCCGCTACCTAACTCCCTCTGTATTAGTTTCTTCTCACACTGCTAAAAAGATACCACCTGAGACTGGGTAATTTTTGAAGAAAAAAGTTTAATTGACTCATAGTTCCGCATGGTTGGGGAGGCCTCAAGAAACTTATAATTATGCTTGAAGGCACAGGGGAAGCAGGGCACGTCTTATGTGGCCAGGAGAGAGGCAAGTGGCTGGCACTTTGCCCTGTGCTCGGGGAAACTGCCAGCCACTTATCAAACAATCAGATCTCATGAGAAAATTCCCTCAGTATCATGAGAATGGCATGGGGGAAGTTGCCCCATGATCCAGTCTCCTCCCACCAGGTCTCTCCCTTGACACACGGGGATTGCAGTTCAAGCTGAGATTTGGGTGGGGACACAAAGCCAAGCCATGTCCTCTAAACATTTCATTATATGTTGGTGCTGTGGTTTGAATGTGTCTCCCAAAATTTATGTGTTGGAAACTTAATCCTCAATGTAGCAGTGTTGAAAGGTGAGACTTTAAGAGGTCATGAGGAGTCTGTCCTCATGAATGCATTAATACCATTACTCCTGGAGTGAGTTTTTGGGGATTAGGGTCCTCATGAAGAATGAGTTTGGCCCCTTCTCTCATTGTCTCTTGCTCATGTGATATTTTCTGCCACCTTATGAAGCAGCAACAAGGAGCGCACCAGATGCAGCCCTTTGAGCTTGGACTTCCCAGCCTCCAGAACTGTGAGAAATAAATTTCTGTTACTTATAAATTATCCAGTTGCAGGTCTTCTGTTATAGCAGCACAAAATAGGTTAAGAGCATTGGAGAGTAATTTTAAAATTCGTTTTAAATTTCCAGATTCACCATGGGAAAAGAGCAGTAAGTGTAGTCTTATTGGGCATTCACACTTTCATTTGTGACATCATTACATCTTTTTCTGAGATAGAGTATGTCTTTGGGAAACACTAAGGAACATGGGAATGAAGGAGGAATAATTTGCAGAAATAGTATACAAGGGATATTAAGGATAAATTCAATTAGATAACAAAAAGTAGCATAGTTCTTAATGCTTAGTGTGTATAAGCCTCTTTTCTAAATGTTCTGCAAATATTAACACGTTCAATCCTCATAACAATCGTATGAGGTAGATACTATTATTATCATTCCCATATTACAGATGAGGAAAATGAAGCATAGAGCAATTAAGGAACTTATCCAAGGCTGCTCAGCTGAGTGGGCTGGAGTCTATCTTAGGCTAATTGAGAAGCGGCTGAGCATAACGGTTAATGCCATTCCCAGCATATTTGCTAATTCTGATGGTTAATCAGTCTTGGGCTTCTAAGCAATTTATAAGGGATGATGCAGAGGACTATTTAAAAGCACCAGTAGCATCTGCATAATTTAGAAGAGAATTGAGAGTGATAAAACTATCAGTGCCCTCTCCTGCGGTGATTATGCAAGACAGAGAAACTCAATTACATCCAATCAAATCTCTAACTGTAGTGCGGAGTTTTCGTTAGTAGTAGTGAAGGCGGAAAAGTACACGTTAGATTTCTGAATATGAAATTAATGAGACACGTTAAAATAAAAAAGCTTAAGCAGAAAGTTTTCAAGCCTGTGTTTTAATTACTTTCCTCATTGTGTTTAATATTGTATATTTCCAAATCATGTACCAAATGATGGAGTCTGTAGCCTTGTAATATGCTGAATGGCTTTGGAGGATCCCACCTGGAATCAATAGTGTTCTCAGATCATTTATAAAATAATCTAAACAGTGGTATTTAATCTAAACATGTTTAATTGTTAAAGCATTGTAAAGTAACTTACATGATAAACATGCAATCTCACATCAGTGGGGAAGGAAGAAATTAGCCAATATGTGATGCTGGGATAATTAGTTAGCCTGAAGTGATACAAATAGGATCTTGACCTAATTCTACACACCAAAATACAGTTTATATTTAACCACAGTTTTCCAAATATCATGAGAGAACTTAGCATATGGAAAAGATGGAGTTTGAATTGATCCGCAGGACTCAACTCACTTCTAATGCAGCATCATAAAGCATCACTATGACCCATGGTCTTGAATGGTGGTAAATGACCACTGTTGTCACACTAGAGAGCAAACAATGACACCTAAAATAATGTCATCACACAGTTATCTGGGCCTGAATAAAGATTAATTGTTGAAGAATCTATATTGGAAATTCTGGTAGTCAGCAGTCTGGCTGCATGGAGGATTAATTCATGAATTACTCTTGTTTGGAATTCCAAATAAGTTCTGGACCCATTACTAACTTGGCCATTGCAATTGGCATTGAAGGAAGTATGACTTCATTTTGACCTGAGGCTTGCATAATGATTTAGAGTGAACAGCTTAAAGACCAATCTGGAGGTAAATTTAAGCTCCACCCTTTACTCGCTATATGTCCCTATGTTTCCAGACTTTTAAAAATGTTTAAAGTTTTGGGTCTCTATTTAAATACATGTTCCGTCATTCTCCTGATACATCTAAGTGTTATCGTTTAAAAAAATCAGTCTCCTTTCCTTTTTTTTCTGCCATTCGCTAGGAGAAACAGAATTTCAGTGTGGTTTAAACAGTATGATTATATTTGAGAATAGAGGATCCCTTAACCCTGTTGGTGGCTGCGTGAGAAACTGGCTCTCTATAGACCACCGTCGCGCCCCATCCAGACTCTCTCTTTCCCCCAGTACTTGTCTTTTTGGGATGATAATGCTTTGCCCCAAGCGAGCATAAGCACTGCATCTTCCAGCCATGCCTTCAGGTCTCTTATGTCATATCCATGCTTGCCAGCCAGTACTTAGATCGCTCCCTGTACTTACCAGAATCACTGCAGTTCCTCCCATAATCTGATGTTTTGTTCCAGACCTTGATTTCATTATCCCCTCAGTCCTCTGCCTTTCCTTATACCATCAAGATTGATTATTTCACAAGATAATTAACAGTGGATATATCCACTTTCCTTCAGGTCAGACATCTCCATCATTTAGCCTAATGGCTAAATCACAAAATTTAGACCACGTTTAGTATGTTTGGGTACACAACTTAGTGTGGGTTTTTCAGTCTTATCTGTGGTCAGCTTGTTATGCTCAAACAATACCTTTCATTTGCTAAAGAAATGTCAGATATGATGGTATATGTTCACTTACATGATACCTATCCTAATGAACACCCTGTCTATGACTGCTGTCCTCATTTTAAAAGTGGGGGTACTAAGGCTGAGTTTCAATAATTTGCCTAAGATGACATATTGATAAATGCCAGGGTGAGAATTCAAGGTAAATTTTACTTTAAAATCTGTTACTTCTCCACTTAGAAAAATGCATTTTTATTTTTTCCCTCACTTAACTATGATACATTTTGGAATTTTTTAATATCAAGTACTTTTAAAAGCTTTACTTGGCTCTAAGTAGGAATCAATTATTAATATCCTGTTTTGCATGCAGAGAAAGTAAAATGAAATAGCTAGGTTTATTTGACCAAATTTCTTCGCTTATTTTTCTGATTTTATTGATTGCATGAACAAGGTAAATAATAATAAAGTCTAGTTATAAGAAAACACGATTTTTCTTTACATTGATTAGATTAATCAAACCTCAAAGAAATCCACTTATAAAAAGGTTTAATCGTAGAGAATGTTGAAACTTGATTTTCATTGGATTATTTAAAAAGTTTTCAAATATAACAATATCCAAATCATATTTGTCCCACATATGTTAAAGGAGCTTTCTTCTGTAATTATTAATGATAAACTAACATATTCTAAACATTGGTATCAGTGATATGTGCCTTTTTCTGAAATGTATAGAGAAGATGTTTTAACCATAGTATATCCTGAATGAATTTGAAAATGTACAGTTTCAAATATATTTGATGTTTTATAGTAATGTTTTTTTGATACAGAGTCTCACTTTTGTAGCCCAGGCTGGAGTGCAGTGGCGCCATCTCGGCTCACTGCAACCTCCTTCTCCTGGGTTGAAGCAATTCTCCTGCCTCAGCCTCCCGAGTAGCTGAGATTTACAGGCGTGTGCCACCATTCCTGGCCAATTTTTGTATTTTTAGTGGAGATAGGGTTTCACCATGTTGGTCAGGTTGATCGCGAACTCCTGACCTCGTGACCCCCCACCTCAGCCTCCCAAAGTGCTGGGATTACAGGTGTGAGCCACTGTGCCCAGCCTACACTAATTTTTTACATTTATTTTTACGGTATATTCCTAATGAGAAATTTCAAAGATCTTCTGACCTTTAAGACTGCTGAGTATAGCAGTATGAATGCCATTTTATTTTAAACAATGTTTAAAGGATTGGAACAAAGTTATATTTGTCACAGTTGAAAATATTCCAATGTAATCTCATTTGATTTATGAACCCAAAGCTCCCTGAAGAATTTTGTAAGTCAGAGCAGTGCTCTGAGTATTCAGATTTGCTTTTAGATTTCTGATTCACATAAAAATTTGTAATGTCATAATTTGACACCTTTTATTTTGACCTGCCATCACAGAAGATACTCTGATTTGGTATGCACTGTTATGAATGTGTACACACTATTAAGTGGGCGGTTTATGTGGCCTGTGAAGCAAGGGCAAATTCTAGTATGAAAAGAAGAAAAGAGTGTTTACAAAGTATACCTTCATACCCTAACAGGATTTTGATCATGAAACACCCACTTCTAAGTTGCATTCAGATAAGCCTGCAATTTCATATAAATCTTCAATATACTTTGTTTTTAGAAAAGGTAGTTGATGCTTTTTCCATTGAAGGTCGTGATAGGGTACTAATCCCCAAAATGCTTCCCCATTCATTCACTGGAGCCCAGTTTCATTATTTTATAGTGGATAATAGACGGGCTTTTTAGGTCTTTTCCTTTTTTGTTTTATATTTCATCAGCCCACAGACGACATTTATCAATATATTAATCTTTCTTCGGTACCTAAGCATGATGAATGGGAGAGCATGTTTGCAGCAAATAAATATGTGCTGTACATGAGCCAGTGTGAAAAACACCACCTGGGTATTGAAGAATAAGCTCTGACCAAAACAATCGTTACTCGGGTGACTTCCTTGAGCCATATTACCTTCAAAGGCAAGGAGAACCCGTCCGAGAATAGGATAATATTCAGATAACATGCATGGCATCTGGACTCCAGATTGGGAATGAAATCACGCTGATGACAGCGAAAGAGTTGACTTCATGCGGCTTTCCCAAAACTACAGGTGGAATTCTCTATCCTACCTTCACATATAAATTTTGGTTATTTTAGAAAAAGTTTCCAATGGATGGTGTCAAAAGCCAAATCTTGATCTTATTTTTTCTCATGTTTAGCACTGTCCTTTCAGTAAAGAGATTTGTTGAACATGAGAATGTCCAGTGCTCTCCTTCTTACCTCATGGAAGTATGGAAGGAGACGGAAAAGAAGTGTTAAATCTTATCAGATGAAAACCACTAGCGTTTTTCAGTGAGGACTCCTTTGATGGTCCCCTTCTGAGTACGCCTCAGCTAGAGTAGGTCTGAAACCTGTCTCCTCCTTTAAATCAAACCTTTGAAAGACCATGTTCAACTGTAGAGAACATTAATTCAAAAGTGACATTTAAAGCTACTGAGACATTGACACTTTTTATAAAGTTTGTCAGATTACCCACTGTAACTACAAGGCCTTAAGTAAATGTAATGAGGAAGGGAAAGCTTTAATGAAAAGAGAGTTTATACTCACAGTCTCTTACCATTTTAGATCTTTCACTTCCCTACTCCTCTAAACTCATGATTCAACAATGTCTAATTTTACCATTTTCTGAAACACACCAACCTTTTAAAACTGGGCCTCTAACTTCTTCTAGACTGCCTGTCTTTTTATTCTGATTGAATTTCTCCCAAAACACAACCTCAACTCCTTTTGGCTCTGGCCTTTCCATATCAGCCAAATGAGACATGTTTAATCTATCCTCTGCACTCTGTGATACTTTATTTGGATGCCTTTAAATGTTTTGAGAATATCCCCAAGACTGTGGCTGTAGTTAATTTCTGGTTTCTAATTTCACCTGGACACTCCAGCCCACTTGGCAGTCCTCACGAATTTTATGGCTAGCTTGCTGTCCCGTTGTTCATAGAGAATATTTCAACTTACAATCACTTTTCTCCTCATCCTTATCCTGACTGTTCTCACCTTGAGTGTATGTTCTCGTATTTCATAAAAGACTTCTTCAGTCACCTTAACTTACTGCACTTTAACCTGCAAACTTATCTACATGTGCTCCCGTCTTTACCTCCTTTCTTTAGTTTTTATGGAGAAGAGCCCTTTTACTCCCTGAGAAAAACCTCTTTACCTACATCCTAGTTTATATGCCTACCTGTATCCTCAGAGATTTTTACTGCATGAATTATCTTGCCCTTTCTACATTTGAAAACTTTTTTTTAACCTTTAAACTTCTCCTTTTGTGTGACTGAGTAGCTACCATCCAAATACAGCATTCCTCAAAGCTGATCAACTCTAGTTATTAACAAATTCCTGTTTTTCACAATCAAGTACTTGTAAAGAGAGTCTGTCTCACCATCTACATTTTTCAATGTCCATTTAAATGTATGGTAATTTGGCTTCTGTACTTACTACGGCATTAAAATTGCTTTTTCAGTCTCAGTAATGACTTGCTCATGGCCACTCCTTGATTCTTATCTTACATGGCCTCCTCATGGCATTTGGCCTTATGATCATAATGTTCCCCCATGGGTTTTATTTTACTAGTTATTTGTGATCCCTTGGTTAATGTTCAGCCATGCAGTCAATGATGAACTTGGTAGAAATGCTTGTCTTTTCTCTCCATTACCACCGAAATTCAATGCAATCTCAAGTATTGTTAATTATACTCTGATACTAAACCTTTTACGTAAAGGCGTACCTTGGAGATCTTGAGGTAAGTTCCAGACCACTGCAATAAAGCAAATATCACAATAAAAGAATCACACAATATTTTTTTTTTCTCAGTGCTTATAAAGTTATGTTTACAATATACTGGAATTAAGTGTACAATAGCATTATGTCTAAAACACAAGGTACATGTCTTAATTTAACAGTGCTTCGTTGCTCTAAAATGCTAACAATCATCTAACCTTCAGTGAGCCATGACCTCCTTGCTGGTGGAGTATCTTGCCTCATCGTTGATGGCTGCTGATTTCTCGGGGCAGTGGTTGCTAAAGGTTGGAGTGGCTGTCACAGTTTCTTAAGATAACAAGGAAGTGTGCTCCGTCAATGGATCTCCTTTCATAAAAGATTTTTCTATAGAAATGCTGTTTGATAGCACTTTATCCATAGTGTAACTTTTTTTTAAGATTAGACCCAGTCTCCTCAAATCCTACTACTGCTTTATCAACTAAGTTTATATAATATGCTAAATTATTTGCTGTTATTTCAACAATGTTCACAGCATTGTTACCAGGAGTAGGTTCCACCTCCAGAAACTGCTTCTTAATCCATTAAGAACAATTCCTTATCTGTTCAAGTTTTATCATGAAGTTGTGGGAATTCTGTGACATCTTTAGACTCCACTTCTAATTCTAGTTTTCTTACTATTTTCACCACATCTGAAGTTACTTCTTCCATTCAAATCTTGAACCTCAGCCGGGCGCGGTGGCTCACGCCTGTAATCCCAGCACTTTGGGAGGCCGAGGCGGGTGGATCACGAGGTCAAGAGATCGAGACCATCCTGGTCAACATAGTGAAACCCCGTCTCTACTAAAAATACAAAAAATTAGCTGGGCATGGTGGCTCATGCCTGTAATCCCAGCTACTCAGGAGGCTGAGGCAGGAGAATTGCCTGAACCCAGGAGGCGGAGGTTGCGGTGAGCCGAGATTGCGCCATTGCACTCCAGCCTGGGTAACAAGAGTGAAACTCCGTCTCAAAAAAAAAAAAAAAAAAAAAAATCTTGAACCTCTCAAACCATTTGTAAGGGTTAAAAACAGCTTCTAAAAAACTGCTGTTAGAGTAATATTTTCCCCTCCTTTGATGAATCATGCATGTTCTTAATGCCACCTAGAATGGTGAATCCTTTCCGGAAAGTTACCAATTTACTTTGCCCAGATTCAGCAGAGGAATCTCTATCAATAAAAGAAACACTTCAGCCAAATTAAATTTAAAGGAGTTTTATTGAGCAATGAACGATTTGCGAATCTTGCAGTCCCCAGGATCACAGCAGACTCACAGACTCCAGTGCAGCCATGTGGTAGAAGAAGATTTACAGACAAAGAAAAGGGAAATGATGTACAGAAGTTGGAAGCGTGGTGCAGGATGGCTGGATTGGTTATAACTCAGCGTATGCCTTGTTTGAACACAACTGGAACACTCAGCAGTGTATGAATGGTTGAAGTATAGCCTCTGGGATTGGCCAAGACCTAGCTATTGTTACAGGTGTGTGCTAACTTAAGTTAGGTTTTCAATTTTGTCTACTTATTAAGCTAGGTTGCAGTTTATCCACAAGGACTCAAATATAGAAGCACAGAGTCCTTCTCAGGCCACAGTTGGTTTCCTTTAAAACTATGTATAGCAGTTAGAGCTTTGCAAAATAAATAATAATACTTGAAATTGAAAATTACTTTTTGATTCATGAGCTGTAGAATGGGTGTTGTGTTACCAGCATGAAAACAACATTAATCTCCATGTATGTCTGCATCAGAGCTTTGGGTGACTAGTTGCACTGTCACCTAGCAGTAACATTTTGAAAGAAATTTTTTAATTTTTTTGTAGAAGGTCTCAACAGTGAGCATAAGAAATTCAGCAAACCATTCTATAAGTGAATGTGCCATCATTCAGGCTTTATAGTTCCATCTGTAGAGCACAGGTGGATTATATTTAACATAATTCTTAAGAGCCGTAGGACGTAAAAGATGGCAAATGAGCATTAGGTTAAACCTAAAGTCACCAGCTACATTATCCCCTGTCAAGAGCCAGGTGTCCTTTGTAGGTTTGAATCCAGACATTGCCTTCTCCTCTCTAGCTATGGAAGTTTTAGATGGCCTCTTCTTCCAACGGAAGGCCGTTTGATCTACACTGAAAATCTCTTGTTCAATGTAGCCGCCTTCATCAACAATCTCAGCTGGATCTTTGGGATAACCTGGTGAGGCTTCTGCATCAGCACTGGCAGGTTCACTTCGAATTTTCTCTAAGGAGATGGGTTCTTAAACCTCGTGAACTAACCTGTGCCAGCTTGTGCTTTTTCTTGTGTAGCTTCCTCATCTCTCCAGCATTCACAGAATTGAAGAGAGTTAGGGCCTTGCTCTGGACTGGGTGTTTGCTTAAGAGAATGTTGTGGCTGGTCTGATCTTCTTTCCAGAACATTATACTTGTTTCATGTTGGAAATAGACTGTTTTGCTTTCTTATTGTTTGTGTATTGACTGAAGTAGCACTTTCGAATTTCTCCAATAACTTTCGTTTCTGTTCATAACTTGGCTAACTGCTTGGCACAAGAAGCCTAGCACTCAATCTAGTTTAGCTTTGGATGTGCCTTCACACTAAGCTTAATCATTTCTAGCTTGTAATTCAAAACATGTAACCTTTCCTTTTACTTGAACACTTGGGGGCTACTGCAGAGTTATTGATTAGCTTAAACTCAATACTTTTGTGTTTCAGGGTCTAGGGAGGCTCAAGGAGAGGGAGGGAGACAGTGAAACTGGCAGTTGGTGAAGCAGGCAGAAGACACATAACATTTATGAATTAAGTTCACTCACTGTTTTACATAGTGCAGTTGTTGGTTCTCTAAAACAATTATAATAGTAATCAAAGATCACTGATTGTGAATTACTCTAAAAGATACAACAATAATGAAAAAGTTTAAATTATTTCAAGAGTTACCGAAATGTGACGCAGAGACACAAAGTGAGCACATGCTGCAAAAACAATGGCTCTGATGGATGTGCTCTTTGCAGGGTCGTCCAAACCTTCAATCTGTGAGAAAGGCGACATTCATGAAGTGAAGTAACGTACAGTAACATGAGGTGCGCCTGTACGTCTCTGCATGTTCATCACCAATATTACTTTCCTAGATAAAATTACCGTTCTTTTTTGTGTCTTACTCAGTCTATTAACTGTTCTTCTACTTGTAAAATAGAATCTGACTTGCACTCCTGTCAGTCTGTGTGTGCTGATTTCTTTAAAAACACCAACCTAATCATGTTTATCTCTAATTTAAACCACTAATATTGCTTATGTAGTGGTTTCCAAATATTGGCGCAATAATCTTTTTGTAGTAGACACTGTTGGTTTTCTGAACCAACAGCAATATCTCATATTCTTATTGTAACAGAAATATGATTTTTTTTTCAGATATTGGGTATCTGTCTATTTCATTGAAGCTCAGCACCCTCTTTAGTATTAAATGATGGATATTGATTAGCAGTCATAGTAAGTCTATTGCCTACAACAGGAATGTTTTAAGGGTGACTATCAAATGCAACTTTGAATAATGTAACATGAGGAAGTGTCTGTTGGCAGAGGCATCTCTGTGATAATTTTCCCTTCCCACTCGAAGAGAGATGCAGGGATAAAGAGAGAATTCTTTTTCTTTGGGCATTGTGGTGTGAACATAGAATGTCCAGGGTTACTGAGCCCATTTCAACAGTAGCTGACACACCATAACATGCAAAGCGTAAACCAAGAAGGATCCTTCTTGACAGCATTGAGCCCCTCAATTATTAAACAACAGAGCTGTCCTATCTTGGAAATACTTAATATATGAGATAATACATTTCCTTTTCAAGCCATTTCTTTAAGTTTCTTTGCTGCCCGTAGCCCAAAGCAGCCTAACTGATAAAATTTATATCAGAATTGTCTGGAAGCTTATTAAAATTATATACTCTGAGGTTACTCTGATTCAATAAGTCTGGAGATTAGGCTCAGCAATTTACATAGGAAAATTTGCCAGGAAATTTAATGAACAGGTACGGTTTGGGTACTACTCTAGAAAAAACTTTTCCGTAACTTTGTGTGTGACGAATACCTTCTAAGATACGACCCTTTCAGATCTCCCTATCCTCTCTCAAATGCGAGTCAGGCTGAACTACTTGAAATTCACATTTTGCGTTGTCTTATCCTGTAACTTATTTCTTTGGAATGTTATTTTTCTCCTTTCTCATTGGTAAACTTGTATATTTTTAAAGACGCTGCTTGGCCCTTTTCTTCTTTATGATTTCTAAACCTAAATGTAGTTTATAACTCTGTTTTTGTGTTACCATTTTATCTTATCCAGAAACAATGTTTTTATTATTGTATGTAGATACCCATAATCTGATTGTGTTTCCATACTGTATTTTCTACATTAGGTTCAGAGTTCCTTCAGAAAAAAAGGTGATGTTCTGTTTTAAGTTGGCCTTATTGTAGTCCTAGTTAATTAATTGCATAGATAAGTGTTTGTTAAAAGTTTATGGGGTAGAGTTGAAAGAAAATGGAGCCCTCTCCACATGCAAAGGAATATATTAGAAAATGGTGGTGAAATGGTAGTGGCTTAACAAACTCTTGGCAACCAGGAAATAGCTGGAGCATAGTTACCCTTTGATTAACCCATGTTCATAAAAAATTATTGATGGAAAATCATTTTTAGATGAAACGAAATAAAGAGATACTGTGATATATATCACATATATGCCATATATTTAAAATAACTCTAGTAAAAACTTATTTGGCTATGAAATTTTTATTATAAGTGAAATTAATGATGAGACTCTAAAAAATCTTAGTTCTTTGTCATCCATTTATGACAGTAGTATGCTGGAGAAGTTATCCTGACCAATTTTTTTCTGCAAGATACCTAAATTTATAGAAAAACTATAAAAATTCATTGGTAAGTTAATCAGTGGGTTGCCAAGACTGTAAGAAATATGAATCCAGATAAATAGTAAGTCAGCTAAGGAACCTAGAGTAGCAAATAGAGCACCAAAGCCAGTTTTAGCCTTGAATGCACTTAACACATCTGATGAAATTGAACATCACTCTTCAAGATTCTCAGGGCTTACAGGACAAGAAAGAAAATAACATGCCCACTCAAGGACAATACTCTAATAAGAGACCTTCTATGAAAATCAGAATAATAGCCACAGTCAAAGATATCTCAGTCCTAACTTCTGGAGCCTTTGAATAAGTTATATGACAAAAGGGAATTAGGTTTATTAAGGAATTAATTGACTTTAGACATTTCTGGATCATCCAGGTGAGCCCAGTGTAATCACAAGGGTGCATAAAAGTGGAAGAGGGAGGCAGAGGAATAGAGGTTAAGGTGATGTGCTGTAAGGAAGACTGTACCAACCATTTCTGATTTGAAGATGGAAGGGGCCACATGCCAAGGAATATGGGCAACTGAAAAGGACAAGGAAATGAATTCTCCCCTAGAATCTCTATAAAGGAATCCAGCTTTTTGGATACTTTGATTCTAGTTAGATTAGATCCATTTTAGATTCTGGAACCACAGATTTAAGATTATAAATGTATATTGTCTTAAGCACTAAATTTGGAGAAATTTGTTACAGTAGTCATGGGAAACTAATATACTCCCTTTGCCCCCAATGACAATTATAACATGAATATAAAGGATCTTCTCAAAATAAGTGTCTCAGTCAGTTTGCAAAGGCTGCTATAACAGAGCACCACAGATGAGGTGGTTTAAATAGCAGACATTCATTTCTCACAATTCTGGAGACCAGGTGATTGAAGATCAAGTTGCCAGCAGATTGACTACCTTGTGAGGGCATGTTCCTGTTTGCAGACAACTGTGCCGTTTTATCATGAGTTGGTAGAGAGCTAAGTGACAACAACTCTGTGTGTTTTTTTTTAGGCACATAGGGGCAGTTCTTCCATTCATAAGAGCTCTGCCCTTATGACTTAAATACCACCAAATGTCCCCACATCCAAATATCATCATTATCGGGTTAAGATTTCCACATATGAATTTTAGGGAGATACAAACACTCAGTTCATGACAGTAAGGATGAGCTTACTGTCACCCTTAAAAATTATTGTTCTCATTTATTTACACCAGTAAGTAGGCTTAATCTCCTTATATATTTGGTATCAGCTCCACCACCCTCAATAAATAGATCATGCTACATGGGCAGTGGGTACTAAAATGTTAAAACCAAAAAGTTAGTTTTAATTGGATGTGCTATTGTGTAGCAGAAGCAAATACATCTTTCTTCTAGAAGAAACTGCATTAACACTAAACCTCAAGGAATCTCAAAGATAAAATTGCAAGAAATATGGGCTCAGTGTCACATATCACAAAATAAACACCAAAACAAATACTGTAGCCATGCAAAGTAAGCTGGAAAGCAGCCAGAAGAATGAGGCCCGTAAAGTAGCATGACATAGGAATTACATGACGTAATAATGAGCACGTTAGAATATTATCAGAAATAGGTGAAGATGTTGAATCCTGAGGAATGAACAAGATGATATAAAATTAGCACATAAATTTCAAGAAAAACCAACTGTTACTGTAGATGAAAAAAGTAACTGAAAACTCAGGTTAAGAGTACTTAACGAGAGAATTTATGAACTAAAAAAGAGATTTAAAGAATTATCCATTATTCAGCACAGAGAGATTATAGAATGAAAATATTAAAGAAATGTTAAGAGAAATAGTACTCTTTCAGACCACAGTGGAATAAAATAGGAAATAAACTACAAAAAGCACCCCAAAATTTTGCAAATACGTGGAAATTAAACTGCTTCTAAATAATCATTGGATTGAAAATGAATTGGAATTTGGAAAGCATATGTAGAAAATTGAAACTGGATCACCTCTTTACACTTTATATGAAAATTAACTCAAAATGAATTTTGATTTAAATGTAAAATCCAAAACCATAAAAACCCTGGAAGAAAATCTAAGCATTATCATTCAGGACACAGGCATGGGCAAATATTTCATGACAAAATGACAAAAGCAATTACAACTAAAGCAAAAATTAACAAATGGGATCTAGTTAAACTAAAGAGCTTCCATACAGCAAAGAAACTATAATCAGAGTCAACACCTTACAGGATAGGACAAAATTTTTGCAATGTATCCATCTGATTAAGTTCTAATATCCAGTGTCTACAAGGAAGTTAAATGTACAAGAAACAAACAACCTCCTTAAAAAGTGGGCAAAACATGAACAGACACTTATCAAAAGAAGACACCAATGTATGAAAAAAGCTTAACATTACTAATAATTAGAGAAATGCAAATCAAAACCTGTTCAAGACACCATCTCACACCAGTCAGAATGGCAATTTTTAAAAAGTCAAGAATCAACAGATGCTGACAAGGCTGTTGAGAAATTGGAAAGCTTTTACGCTGTTGGTGGGCTAGTAAATTAGTTCAACCATTGTGGAAGACAGTTTGGTGATTCAAATACCTAGAACTAGAAGTACTATTACTGGGTATATACCCAGGGGAATATTAATCATGTTATCATAAAGATAAATGCATGCATATGTTAATTACAGCACTATTTGTAATAGAAAAGACATGGAATCAACCCGAATTCTCATCAATGATGGATTGGATGAAGAAAATGTGATATGTATACACTATGGAATACTGTGCAGCCATAAAAATAGCAAAATCATGTTCTTTGCAGGGACATGAATGAAGCTGGAAGCCATTATCCTTAGCAAACTAGTGCAGGAATAGAAAACCAAACACTGCAACACTGCAACACTGCATGTTCTCACTTATAAGTGGGAGTTGGACAATGAGAACACACGGACATAGGGAGGGCAAGAATGCACACTGGGGCCTGCTGAGGGGGTTGGGGGAGAGAAAGCATCAGAAAAGTAGCTAATGCATGCTCGACTTACTACCTTGGTGATTGGTTGATAGGTGTAGCAAACCATCTTGGCACACGTTTACATATGTAACAAACCTGAACATCCTGCACATGTATTCTGGAACTTACAACAAAATAAACATGGTGTGCAAGGACAAAGGGAAGAGGGCAGCTGAAATAGCCATTGTAGTACATAATTGCATCAGCAACTGAATTTATTGACCAAATTAAGTATTTTGAGTTATACATATATCTATGATATTCATGCTGTTTTTTCCTATTATGTGTAAAAAAAACCACAAGCCCATTCAAAAGTGGGCAAAGGATATGAACAGACACTTTACAAAAGAAGACATACATGAGGCCAACAAACATGAAAAAATGCTCATCATCATTGGTCATTAGAGAAATGCAAATCAAAACTACATTGAGATACTATCTCATGCCAGTTAGAATGGCAATCACTAAAAAATCTGGGGACAACAGATGCTGGAGAGGATGTGTAGAAATAGGAACGCTTTTACACTGTTGGTGGGAGTGTAAATTAGTTCAACCATTGTGGAAGACAGTGTGGCGATTCCTCATGGACCTAGAAATAGAAATTCCGTTTGATCCAGCAATCCCATTACTGGGTATATAGCCAAAGGATTATAAATCGTTCTACTATAAGGACACATGCACGTGAATGTTCATTGCAGCACTGTTTACAATAGCAAAGACCTGGAACCAACCCAAATGCCCATCGATGATAGACCGGACAGGGAAAATGTGGCACACATACACCATGGAATATTATGCAGCCATAAAAAACAATGAGTTTGTGTCCTTTGTAGGGACACGGATGAACCTGGAAGCCATCATTCTCAGCAAACTGACACAAGAGCAAAAATCAAACACCGCATGTTCTCACTCATAGGCGGGTGTTGAACAATGAGAACACATGGATGCAGGGAGGAGAGCACTACATACTGGGGTCTGTTGGAGGGAAATAGGGGAGGGACAGTAGGGGGTGGGGATTTGGGGGAGGATGGCATGGGGAGAAATGCCAGATAAAGGTGAGGGGGAGGAAGGCAGCAAATCACACTGCCACGTGTATACCTATGCAACAATCTTGCATGTTCTTCACATGTACCCCAAAACCTAAAATGCAATTAAAAAAAAAACAATTTGCAAGTGGCTATGGCAAAAAAAAACTGTTAAACATTTTCTGCTTATCACTTTTGATATATTCTCAGGGCTATTGATATAGTTAAAAATACAGTGAATTTAAATAGTTTCAACATTAATATGCTTTATACAATTTTTTCTTCATGATAATTTGTATGGCAGGAAGATGGAATTGTCATAGAGGATGATAAAGTATACACTGAGTTCAGCATGTTAAATGGAATTTTAATTGATTATTACATCATTCAAAATCTCTCTGCATGATGTTTTTGCTGCATATCCCATTCATACCGGGTATTTAAATGTATCCTTCATTTGATTAAAAATAATCATAAGGTACTTTCAGGATAACACAGAGCAGATTAGCTGTGCTTGATGCTGCTTTCAAACTTACAGTGTATCCCATAGGGCACTCTTACACAACAGTGGACATTGCCTGACCATCATTCCTTTCAGAATCTAGAATGAATGAATGAGTTTGCCTTTACTCCCACAGCTTCTTTTGAACAACACTTGCATACCTTTCAAAAAGAATTGCAATTGCTATTTTATTTGTCTCTGTTACTAACCTTTTAGTTGTCCAATGACAGGAGTTATTTATCTTTGAACACTTCGTAGCATTTAACTGGTAGATAGAACAACATATGTTAATATTTAAATCAGCTTTATTTACAAAACATCGTAAGAATTATAATTCATTAAAGCTTTAACTTGGGTAAAAATATAAGTACTAAATGCAAGCCATTTTCTAAGCAAAAATAAAGAGGTAATTCAAAGTAACTTGAAGAGAGGTAATCATATCTCAGATTTCTTGCTGTGATCGTGGATGTTTAACAGCAGATTTGTTTGAAGGTTGAGGCAATCTTGAAACTCATACAGGATTGTTTTCAGGATAAAGACATGATGGGGAACATTGTTACTGTATTCTTAACACTTGTGTTACTATAAAATATTCTTCATCTGTGGCAATACTTGTATGAAAGTTTATGTGGTAGTAATATATCTGTACTTTGTTATGATTAGTGCTTTTGTACTTTATCTTTTCCAGCATGTCCTTATATTTCTGAATGGTGCTTATAATCCCTATACTTTAATTGCAGTATTTAGTCTGTTTACATTTAATATGATTAGTAGTCTAACCTCTTTCAGTTTGTTCTCTGCTTGGTCATTTATTTTCTTTGTGCCTCCTTTTCTCCCTTCCTTTGAAATAATTGGCTATATTTGTATTCTACTTTATTCTTCCACTATCTCTTTTACTGTTTATCCTTGTATTACATTTTTAGTGGTTATTAAAGATATTAAGATTTATCATGGCCCGCTTTGAATTAATATTATTCTGCTTCACAATCAACATAAAACTGTATAGCATCACCATTATTATACTTTGTGCTTATTGTCAGCATATTATTTGGTCATACATGTGCTGTGTGTACCACGTACAATATATGCTTTAGCAAGTCAATATTCTAAATACAAATTTTAAATAATTTATATTTATCCAGTTATTATCTATTTCTGTTTTTTTAATTCCTTTTCCCATATGGGCTCTTGTCTTGGATTATTTGTTGATGACAGAAGAACATTCTTTAGGAGCTCTAATAGTATAGCTATCTGGTGGCAAGTTATTTTGGCTTTTATTTGTCTGAAAGTTTACTTAATTGCTCTCATATTTGAAAGATGTTTTCATTGAGTATAGAATTCAAGATGAACATACTTTTTTCTAAGCATTTAAAAATTGTGGCTTTCACTACTTTGAGCTTTTGTTCTTGCTGTCTTGAGCATAATGTGCTCTCCTCCTGGCTACTCTTGAAGTTCTTTATTTTTGTTTTTTAGATGTGGTATTTCCATGAGTCTATTTTTATTGGTTGTTTGTTTTATATACATAGGGGAAGGGGTCACTGAGCTTCTTGAATATATAGGTTGATAACTTTCTTTAATTTTGGAAAATTGGAAAAATAGCCATGATCTCAAAATTTTTTTTCTTCCCTATGCTCTTTCTTCTCTGAACCTGGGGCTCCAGTGTAAACATATGTTGAATACAGACACACATACACAAATACAAATACTTGGCTTTGTTCTGGTTTTTATTCTGTGCTTCCATTTAAATAATTTCTGTTAGCTTCTCTTTGGGTTTATTCACCCTTTCTTCTATTGTTACTAGTCTGTTATAAGCTCATAAAATGACTTTCTTCAAGTATGCATTCTTTTACATTCTAGAACATTTTTTTAGGTTTTCTGGAATTGTAATCTTTTTAATCTTTTGAAAAATATTTACTCTGCCATTTTATATATATATGGCATATATATGTGTATGTGTATACACACACATGTGCACATGCATACACACAAACTAAGTGCTGCTGATTCCAATGTCTGGGTCTGGGTTGTTGTTGGATCTACTTCTGTTAACAGTTATTTCTCTTGATTGTGGGTAACATTTTCCTGTACTTCCATATGTCTCATAAATTTTTGTTGTTTTCTATTTATTGTCCATGAAAGAACAATAGAGAATGAAGTTGATAATATTTTTCTTAGAAATGTCTTCTGCTTTTCTTTGTCAGGTTGCTTGAGTGAAAGTGGATTTTTTTGGTCTAATGAGAATTTAGCTGAATCTGGCTTGAGTTAATGATTTTCAGTTCACTTTTGGTTTTAAGTGTCTCAAAGGTAGTATTAGGCTGCCTCCTCTTGAATCTTAAGACTATAAGATTTTCTTCTGTCCAGTTCTTCTCTTGGTATCCTGCAATATCACTTATTCCATAAATGTCTTGTTGGGTGAAATTAATGAAAATTGAAGACAAACTCTGAAATTTCTTCAGATTGTTGGTCATCATACCAGAAAATGCATAGCTATTCAAATTCTGCTTCCTTGTACAAGCAAAAATTTTATGTTTAAAGATGGCTAACTCCTTCTGGATGCACAGTCAGATTCAGGAATACCCCATGTTAAAAAGTGGCCCCCATTGCTCTAACAGAGCTCATCTTTTACTGTAGTTCTTTGCATCTGTAGTTCTTCAGTGGCTTGATACTGGCAACGTACTGGAGAAAAAGGAATGCTTATACACTGTTGATGGGAATGTAAATTAGGTAAGCCGCTGTGAAAAGGAGTTTTTAGATTTCTCAGAAAACTTAAAATAGAACTACCATTTGACCCAGCATGCTCATTACTGGGTAGATATCCAAAAGAAAATAAATTATTTTACCATAAAGAATATGTGCTTATGTGTTCATTGCAGTACTGTTCACAATAGCAAAGGCAAGGAATCAACCTCGATGCCTATCAATGATAGATTGGAAAAAGAATGTGGTTTATATATAGGCCATGGAATCCTACACAGCCACCAAAAAGAGCAAAATCACATCCTTTGCAGCAACATGGATGGAGCTGGAGACCATAGTCCTAAGTGAATTAACTCAGGAGTAGAAAGATAATATCTGTTCTCATTTATAAGTGGGAGCTAAACATTGTGCACACATGGGCCTTAATATGAGAATGAGAGACACTGGGGGCTGCTAGACGTGGGAGGGAGGGAGGAGGAGGAAAGTTGAAAAACTTCCTATTTGGTACTATACTCCCTCTCTGGGTGGTGGGATTGATCATACCCCAAACCTCAGTGTTACACAATATGCCCCTATAACAAACGTGCACAATGTACCCCCTGAATCTAAAATAAAAGTTGAATCTATGTTTATACAATCAAAAACATAAAGCTTATGACTTAAAACATACATAATTCTTTATTTTGTGTAGCATTCTTTCTGAATTAATTCAAAAGTAATAATCTTTTGTCCATGTCTATATCCAACCTAATGCTGAACTCTTAATGTCACACAGATGCTCCTGGACTTACAGTGGGGTTACATTCTTGAACATAATGTATCCGCTTCTTAGTTACTTTTCAGTTTATTTTTGTTTTTCAGACTGTGATATGCCAATAAGGTCTGTTGCTGTTGGTTGATTGTTGAACCCATTGTAAGGTGAAAATGCATTTTATACACTCCTAGTGAACATCATAGCTTAGCCTAGCCTACCTTAAATGTACCCAGAACATTTGCATTAACCAAAAATTAGGCAAGTTCATCCAACACAAAGCACATTTTATAGTAAAGTGTTGAATATCTCATGTAATTTATTGAATACTGTACTGAATGAAAACAGTATGAGTACTCTAAGTAAGGCTTTTACTGAATGTGTATCACTTTCAGCACCATTATAAAGTTGAAAAATGTTAAGTTGAACTGTTGCAAGTAAGGGACCATCTGCATTTTTAAAATGACCTAAATTAGTAAAACTCTGACAATTAACTTAGTTTAGTAAACTTTTACAAAATATTTTATATACTTTTTCAGTGTTTATTTTAGGTTCAGGGAATACATGTGCAGGTTTGTTCCATGAGTAAATTGTACGTCGCTGAGGTTTTTATGCAGGAGTGCTCTTGTCAACCACGTAGTAAGGATAGTATCCACCAGGCAGTTTTTCAGCGCATGCTCCCCTCCCACTCTGTTGTTGCCATCTTTATGTCCATGTTTAGCCAAAAGTTTAGCTCCTTATAAATGAGAATATGCAGTATTTGGTTTTCTGTTCCTGCATTAATATGCTTAGGATTATGGTCTCCAGCTGCATCTGTGTTGCTGCAAAAAGCGTGATTTCTTTTTTTTTGTATAGCTGCATGGTATTCTATGGCATATATTTATCGAATTTGCTTTATCTGGTCCACTGTTGATGGGCATCTAGGTTGATTCCACGCCTTTGCTATTGTGAATAGTGCTGCAATGAACATACAAGTGTATGTATCTTTTTTCTATAACAATGCATTTTGCTTTGGGTATACATGCAATGGTAGGATTGCTGGATAGAACGGTAGTTCTGTTAATCACTGACTTTATACCAATCACTCTTGTAGGTTCAGGAAATATATCAATTAACAAAATATTCTTGTCAATATCCTCTAATACCTATAATCCATACATTCTAGTGTACCAAAATACTGATGTTTGAAATAGGCACTTAGATAGCATATTTTAATTATTTGATCTTGAGACAGAATTATTTTTCTGTAAGTTTCACAATGGATCTACAATATTCAGTTGTTGTTTTAAAAATGTTGATTGAACCAGAAATTATATAATTCTTAAATGAACTATTTCAGCGATGATCAAAATTCCTAAGCCGTAAATTCTCTTATTTAAATAATATTTGTTACTTAGAAATTCAATATATAGAGATAAAGACTGAGATGCCGCGGTTCTGGTAGCTCTGGGAATCGGGCCTTACTTGCCAGCTTCCTGTTTATGCTCTCTGATTCTTCCTTCTTGAAGGCTGCCTCTGAAGAAACTCCAGCGGTCTCCTCTGCTCTCTAGAGACCCGAAAAGCACAAATTGAAAACCGTTTAAGTAGATCATCCATGCAGGCAAGGGATTTTTCTGTTTCCGTTTTTTATTACCATTTTCTTCAAATTTCTGAGACAAATTAAATGCTTAGATGAAGTTAATGGTTGGTTTGAAATTAACTGCTGATATATATATTGGGCATACAGAATTATTTAATAGTTCTTTGGGGTTTTCCTCAAGCTCTGCTTCGTTGAATTATAGAATCTCGGGAGTTATAAATAGCCTTAGAGACAATTTAGCATAACCTCCCACTCAGTGAAAGGCGCCTTTCTACAGCATCCCTGACAGATGGTCATTTACCTTCCGCTGGAGCACCTCTGCTCACTGGAGTTTATTACTTTCTGAAACTGTTTCATGTTGAACAGCGTTAATGATTAGAAATTTCTTTGTTATACTGATCCCAAACATGCATCATGGTGATTTCTAATAATTGACAAAATTATTCCCCAGTTTTCTTAATCTCTTCTCTACCTGACCTGATTCATAGTAATATATTTATATTCCTCAATATACATTCAACTATAGCAACATTTATTTTATTCTCATTGGAGAATTGTGGATAATATATGACTTCAGAAAACATACATGAATAATCAATGTACAGGTAGACTACTGTGACAGCCACCTTAGAGGTATGATTTTTTGAACGTTCAGGATCCAACACCCAGGACCCATGTTAAGCACTTTGTGGGTAATTGAGGTCTTTCAGGGGGGTTTTCTTTTTGGTTAGTTACCTATTATAATCTTTTTGGTTCATATCTCTCTTTTTTTTTAATGGTACTTTAGGTTCTGGGGTGCATGTACAGATCATGCAGGATTGTTGCATAGGTACACACATGGCAATGTGGTTTGCTGCCTCCATCCCCCCCGTCACCTGTATCTGGCATTTCTCCCCATGTTATCCCTTCTCAACATCCCCACCCACCGCTGTCCCTCCCTTAGACCCCCCCAACAGACCCCAGTGTGTGATGCTCCCCTCCCTGTGTCCATGTGTTCTCATTGTTCAACACTCGCCTATGTGTGAGAAGATGCAGTGTTTGATTTTCTGTTCTTGTGTCAGTTTGCTGAGAATGATGGTTTCCAGATTCATCCATGTTTCTACAAAAAACATGAACTCAACATTTTTTATGGCTGCATAGTATTCCATGGTGTATAGGTGCCACATTTTCCTTGTCCAGCCTGTCATTGATGGGCATTTGGGTTGGTTCCAGGTCTTTGTTATTGTAAACAGTGCCGCCGTGAACATATATGTGCATGTGTCTTTATAATAAAACAATTTATAGTCCTTTGGGTATAAACCCAGTAATGGGATTACTGGGCCAAATGAAATTTCTATTTCTAGATCCTTGAAGAATCGCCACACTGTCTTCCACAATGGTGGAACTAATTTAGTATCTCTTATGGGTGGAGAGGTATGGAGGGACATGGAAAATATCCTATCAAACCTGCATTCATAATTGTGATCACACTCATAAATAGATAAGTGAGTTCTTCTAAGACTTCAGAAGCTTTTTTGGTAACTGTATAGTCATTTAAAGATTAATTATTTAAAGTTTAGCCAGTTATCTATATTAATGGTAGCTAAAAATTGAGAATGAAAAAAATTTCAGACATCTGACTTTTTAAAACTTAGAATTTCTGGCAGGGTGCGGTGGCTCAGCCCTGCAATCCCAGAACTGTGGGAGGCCGAGGCAAGCAGATAAATTGAGGTCAGAAGTTCCAGAACAGCCTGGCCAATGTGGTGAAACCTTGTTCTACTAAAAAATACAGAAATTAGCCGGGTGTGGTGTTGCACACTTGTAATCCCAGCTGCTCGGGAGACTGAGGCAGGAGAATTGCTTGAACTTGGGAGGTGGAGGTTACAGTGAGCCAAGATGGTGCTACTGCATTCCAGCCTGGGTTACAGAGCGAGACTTTCAAAAAAAAAAAAAAAAAAAAAAAAAAAACCCAAAAAACAATGTCGGACACAATGGCTCACACCTGTAATCCAAGCACTTTGGGAGACTGAGGGAGGTGGATTACCTAAGGTCAGGAGTTCAACACCAGCCTGGCCGACATGGTCAAACCTTGTCTCTACTAAAAATATAAAATTAACCCAGTGCCATGGTGGGTGCCTGTAATCCCAACTACTTGGGAGGCTGAGACGGGAGAATCACCTGAATCTGGGAAGTGGAGGCTGCATTGAGCCAAGATCACGCCACTGCACTCCAACCTGGGCAAGACAGAGTGAGACTCCATCTCAAAAAAAAAAAAAAAAAAATTCCCAAACAGAATTTCTTGATGCAAAATGTCCTCTTTCATTTCTAAAAATTCAAAGTGTAATTATTGTCTGTGAATTTGTACATGTCTGAATACTTCTTGAAGATTTTCCCTCACTTGTAATTTCCAGGGATCTCAGCTTCTTCCCACTCACATTCTGACCACATTTGTCGTCTAAGTGTCCGTTTATTGAGGACTTAATGGCTTACCGGCTTTTGGTCAGGTACTATGAACAAGAAAAGTAAAAATGGGGTTTTCAAACAAGTTAAGGGGGGCACACCAATAAGACAATCAGAAATGATAACAGCATGGAAAGTGCTTTAGTAGGAATGAGCACGGGACTGTGTGGAACAGACAAAGGACACAACTTTTTCTGTGTGCATTTTTGGCAGATTGGGAGTAATCGAGTGTAGTGGTACCAGAAAAAAGCCTTTTGTGCCGAAGGACAAGTAGAAAATTTCCCATCGCATTATAACCGTTTATTATTTAAAAAGTTATTGCTAGCAGTAGATGAGTAGTAATAGTAATTACAGATCTCCTGTCCCCAATATGAGTACAATTTGTAGATTATCTTGTCTTTAGGCATTTTCAAGCTATGTTTGCAAACATGTCAAGCATTGAGTATGACATTGAAAATATAAACTTTTAAGTCAATTTCAAAGATAAGCAACTATAATTTTCTTATTCTCTATCAAATTAGAATTTTATATTGATCTTTCTAGTGTTTGATTTACACTATTATACCCTCCAGAGACTTTTTTAAGTTACATGAAAGATTGTTATTTGGTCCAGTTTTTTCTAGCTGTTGCTAAAGTTTGGTTCTTATATCTTTAAATGTTTTATATTTTATTTTATGACCAAGGCAGTTTTTATTTTCCTTGTTGACGTTTATGCTTCTCCAATATTTATAATGGGTCATCACAGTTTTAGATGGCTTTTGCCCACGGTGTATATATTTAAGAATTTAATTCATTATTTATTTATTCTTCCCAAAGCCATTTTTTCTTTGCATCTGAATTTCCTCTAGGTCTTTTCCAGGGTCCTGGTTTTGAGACACCCAGCTGTAGGTATTTCAGCTTGTTTACACACAGTGTGTATTTTGCATATTGCTTCCTGCCACGCAGCTGTTTGTTTTGATTATGTCTGTTCCTAATCTGTGGGAAGGGCTATGTAGCTGCCCAGTAAACAACCAAAGGTAGCATGCATTTTCTAAGACAGACTGTGATAAACAAATGCTTTGCTACTCTGAATCCCAGGTTAATATTACAAAACCAAGTAATATCCAATATAAGAAATTTAAAAATTATAGCCGCTAGCTAACTCATGCATAATCAAATGATTATGCAGAAATGTTTCATATTATATTCACTGGAGCTCTCAAACAAGCTTTATTTGATATCAGACTGTATTTGCACAAATACTTGTTGTTCTCATTTGACCAAATAAAATGTGAAAGTTGAGCTCAAACATTGTTTATAATAGAATGACCTCTACTTGGGAATGCCCCTTCAAACAACAGGTTTAAATTTTAAAATGTTTCCCAACATTGAAATTCCCCAAAGCTCAGATTAATCACCAGATGCTCCTGCAAGCTCAGCAGCAATAGCACCCTGAACTCCACAGACCTTACTGTGAACAGAATTGGCATGTTGCGAACTTCATGAACGCTTGTAGACTTCTTCTTCACAGCATTCTTGCTCCTTTATGAAAAGTTCATTTTGCAATCAGTAAATGTTAGTTTTTATCTATCATCAACACACTATAAGAAAGTACTAGAAATTTTGAAGCAAATTTGGCCAACAAAATGAATTCCATAATTCATTTATATGTGAATTTTTAAAAAAAGAATTATATTCATAATTAGGCTAGTTCGTACACTCAATCTCACACTAATTAACATCTAATTTTTCATCACATTTATGAATTTGTAAGAGTTTAGAAATGTACTCATCTACAGTGATGAGTAAAACTCTTTCCTAATACTGATTATGAGTCAGATATACTGATATATTACATACTGAATTATATTCATATATTAGATACTCAAGTTTAAGTCCTAAGCTCAGATTTGTGTACAGCATAATGCAGGTGTTAGGTGCTGGAACAAAAGTTTGTACCAGTTTCCAAGTGAGTACTGAAAGAGAACCCCCAACGTTTCCTGAAAAGGAGGACAGATTAAGGAACACTTTAAGGTAAGTCAAGATTAGAGCCGATATTAAAGAATAAATGAAGGACATAGAAGATTAAGGATGGACTGTAGAGAATGAAGAGGTAGGGAGGGAGGAAAACAGAAGATGCATGGAACAATCAGCATGAGCCCAGTGCTCTGAGAAAGGTTGCGATAGTCACCGATTGTAGGTAATTTGATGTGGATTGAATTGAGCGTTTATATTGACAAGTGGAAAGAGTTGAGATTAGTAAGTTGGCAACAGTTAGGTAAGATAGGATTTTAAGTTTTATACTGAGAAGATTAATTTTTTTATTTACTGCATGCCAGAGTCAATGACATATTTTTAAGGCAGCAATATGTCTTTAGTAGATGATGCTCAGGTCATCCTAGCGATGACCTACCTTCTCTCTCTTACTTCCTGTCCTCTTTACCTCCTCCCACTCTCTCTCTCCCTTCTCTCCTATCCCTTCTTCCCTACCTACTCCCCTTCCTTCCTCATGCTAGCAAACCTCTCTTATTTCCCTTCTCATCCACCTCCTACTTTTCTCCTGACTTCATGAGTCAATTTATATTGCTTTGACTTTCTCTATCTGATCTGTCTTTTAAACACTTCATGTTATGCCAGCATACCTTTTGAGTTTAACAGCTTCAAGTATTTTTTGAATTCGATCGGTTTAAAATAAAAACTAGTTATTAAGCCATTCTAAGACAGAAGTTCCTTAATCTATAACCAAAACACAATGGAAAGCAGATTATTCATCCAGACTCACTGTTTGAAAATATGGAAACAAGAATAAAATGTTCTTTTATTAAAGTACGTGTTACATTTTCTCTGACTTTAAGCCAATGACTTAAAACAAGTTTCAATAGAATTAGAATGTATAGTTCGTATCTTGCAGCAGACTTCTCTAATACGTGGTTATTTTAGTGCTAAATATTTTCTTCTGTGTGGTGTCTCAGTCTGTTTTATGTTGCTATAGAATACTATAGACTGGATGATTTATAAAGAAAAACAGTTGTTTCTTACAGGTCTGGAGACTGATAAGTCCAAGGTCAAGGGATCTATATCTTGTGAGAGCCTTTTTTGCTGTGTCATTCTGTGATGGGAGGCAAAAGGGTAAGAGAATAAGAGAATGTAGGGGAGAGATATATAGAGAGAGGAGAGATGGGGAAGGGATACAAACTCACTTTTTATCAGAAACCTATGCCTGCAATTACTAACCTCACTCCCAGTGATAATGGTATTAAAGCCATTAATGAAGGCAAAGCCATCATAACCTAATCTTACAGTTAGGATAAGGTCTTGCTTCTCAGTACTGTTGCGTTAGGGATTACGTTTCCAACACATGAACTTCAGGGGACATACTCCAATCATAGAACACCTCCCCCAGATCCCCACGTTCATATTCCATTCACGTGCGAAATAAACTTATTTCATCCCGGTAGCAACCCCACTCCCATGGCTCCAGAGGCACTGCCCTAGTAGGGCTTCTTTCTGGTTGCTGTGTTCCTGTGACAAGCCTCTGCTTGGGCTCCCAGGCTGTCCATGACATCTTTCAAAATCTGTGGACAGGCTGACATGACCCCACAGCTTTTCCCTCTGTGCATCTGCAGAATTAGCACCATAGGGACACTGCTGAGGATTACTGCTTGCAGGACCACGCCCAGGCCTGCTTGAACCACGGCCGGGGCAGGTGAGCTGTGGCCCTGCTCTGGGATGCAGGGAGTGGAGTCCCACGCGACCCTGGGAAATGAATGCCGAGACCCCATGCTTGCCTCTCTGGAAATCTTGCCTTCGAGGTTCTGGCTTGTCTCAGATTTCTGAAATGCCTTCAGAGTTGTTCCCCCAGCATCCTGATGACTAGAACCTGCCTTTCTTCTGTCCATATTAATCTCTTCAGCAAATGGTCTTTTCGCCACATCCTCGGTGTTCTCTCCCAAACACACTTAAAAAAATTGTACTTGGCCAGGCTAAGAGTTTTCCAAATTTTTCCACTCTGTTTCCTTTCAATTATAAATTCTGTCTTTAAATAATGTCTCATTTTTCTGATTTTACTGTCAGTGACTAGAAGAAGCCATGCAGCGTCTTGAGCACTTTGCTGCTTGGTGATGTCTTCTGTCGGATATCGTAGTTTATCACTCTTAAGCTTTGCTTCTGTAAGTCCTAGGACTTGGAAACAGTTCTGCCAAGTTCATTGCAACTCTGTAAAGGACATCTTTTACTCCAGTTTCCAACACTTTGTTACTCATTTCCATCTGAGACCTCATTGGGATGGCCTTTACTGTCTATTATTTCTACCACCATTCTCATCACAATCATTAAGTAATGTCCAAGTTGCAGAATTTTCCTACAGCTCTTTGCTTCTGAGCCCTCACTAGAATTGTCCTTATTGCTCCATTTACAGAAACCTGGATATCTTTCCTAGCCTGCTTCTCCAGATTCTTCCACCTTCAGCCCATTGCCCAGTTCCAAAGCTTTCACATTTTCAGGTCCCTCAGTTCAGATCCCTCACTTCTCGGGAAAGTTTTTTGTTTTAGCTTGTTTTGTGTTGTTACGACAATACCACAGACTGGGTGATTTATAAAGAAATTTCTTTTCAGACAGTTGTCATTTTATGAGAGACAGGGTCTTGCTCTGTTGCCCAGGCTGGAATGCAGCGTTAGAATCACAGCTCAATGCAGCCTCAGTCTCTTGGGCTCAAGCAGCCCTCCTGCTTCTGTCTCCTGAGAAGCTGCAACCACAGGCACACACCACTATGCCTGGCTAAATTTTACTTTATTTTTTTGTAGAGATGGGGTCTCACTATATTGAAGAAGTGTATTTTTTACGGTTCTGTAGGATAGGAAGTCCAAGATCGAGGGACTTGCATCTGGCTAGGGCTTTTTTGCTGCATCATCCCATTGTGAAAGGCAGAAGGGCAAGAGAATGCGTGTGTACACATGCGTGGGGGGGTGAGAGTGAGAGAGAGAAAGGGGCTTAAACTAGAGCCCTCATGACCTAATCAGAACTTTCACAGGTCCCACCTCTCAACACTGTTGCATTGAGGATTAATTTTCCAACATGTGAACTTTGAGGGACACATTCAATCGTAGCATGGTAGTCTTCTGAGATTCAAACATTTGAATGTATCAGTGATTCACTAAATATTTTATAGACTATCAAGAAATGTACTTGAAATTATGTTTTTCTATTATACACAGTTTCTACAGGTAATTTTATATTTTTGAATAGAAGGTCATTCAACTAAAGGGTTAAAGAGAAATGTTAGAGTTATTTCTGTTAGAATGAATAATACGTGTTCAAAGACTGTCTCAAGTACTCAATGAAGATTTAATGGGGAATTTGGAAAGGAAAATTTCAAGGTTGGCAAAGGTGACTATCATGGCTGGAAAACTAAGATGTTATGTTTTGAAAGAATTGTGTGAATTTCAGTTATGTATTATGAACTCAGTTATTTAATTCTGCCCTCTTATTCAACCTGATGTCAGATTTTGTACAGATAAATGCCATTATGCTTTTATTATTCAACAAATACATATTTTTAGGATGACTCTCCTCCAATTATTATTGCTGAGTCTTAAACGAGGTTCCTTGGCACGTTTGAACCCAGATATTTTCTTGTTAAAGCCTTTAATGAAGTTGCCTGTTAATGTGACAACAGTGCCTGATAGGAACAGGATAATGTCTAAATATTGATTGTTGTGTCTTTCACAGCTTTCGATGTACTTCTGTTTAATTCAGTTTAAAGAAATCAGGAGTTACAAATTGGCAGATGAAGAGAGCACATTTAACTTTTTAAACATCACTCAGCTTATGTATAATATTAAAAATGAGAACTTACACAAATACCATTTGTGATGTTGGCTTGTACAGCTATTGGTATTATATGCATAATATAGGTACCTCTGAGAATTCTATGTTTTTTTACAATAAAGTTGTATTTCTAAGACTCAGTACTGAGTGAATAGAGAAAGTATAATAAGCATGGTTGTCTTGAGGTCTGAATACAGTCATTAGCTAATTTCTGTTAAGCAATTACTAGCTCTATCCTCACTGTCTTAGTTCAGATTGCTGTAATAAAAATTCTGTAGACTGGATGATTTAAACAACAAACATTTATTTCTCATAGTTCTGAAACATGGAAAGTCTTAGACCAAAGCGCCTACAGATTCGGTGTCTGGTGAGGGCCTTATTCATGGTTCATAGACAGCTGTGTTTTTATTATATCCTCCCATGCCAGTCAGAGAGGTCATCTCTCTCGTGCCTCTTGTAAGGGTACTAATCCCACCTGTGAGGGTTCTACCCCTCTGACCCAATTCCCTCCCAAAGGCACCACCCCCAAATAACATCACACTGGAAACTAGGGCTTCAACATGTGTATTTCGGGAAAACATCCAGTCAGTAACCCTTAAATTCCTGGAATTATGTCATCTAAAATAGTTTATTGGCTCAAATAAAAGCACACTAAACATTGTTGGTATATGAAAGCATCCATATAGAATGATTTGGGCATAGCATAACAAATAAAATCAATACTGAAGAACCGAAAATTGTATTCTAGAATAGGAATAGAAGCCTCTGTTTCTTCATGTATGAATTGTGTTAATTAGGGGATCAAACTTGAGTATTTGATCGTTCAATTTTTTGAATTACTGATTTTTAAAGTAATTCAAATACAAGACAAAACTTAAGCCAAATAGTACCCAAAGATGTTTGATGAAAGGCAAAGGTATTTCCATTGACTTCTGCCCTTGGCACTATGGTGGATTAATGAGCTGAAAAACCTTCTGTTTTTTATTTTTCTATTATTAAAAACAAGAAAATCTGGATAAAAAACACATTTATAATGGAATAAGCTTACAGAAAAGTATGGAAAATTTCATGGAGAGACGAAATAGAGTAGACATGAGAAGTTGACTCTGAATTTTAGGAGCATTTGCTGAATTCAGTAGAAAATTAGATACTAATTTTTTTTCTACTGTCCTGCAGAGGACAGGAGAGAGAAAGCTTTGGTCAAGTAGAAGGTAGGAATTTGAAAGCAAAACACCTGTGTGGGGCTGGTACTCCCGAAGCTCTTCATAAGAAAAATGAAGACCTCTACTGAGGGAAGTACAAACAGAAACAAAGTAAATGGGGGGACATATTCATATCACATTTGTGGATTAGAACACCAAATAGTGCAAAGATGTTCTTTCTTTACAGATTATGTATAGTTTCATTTCAATCCTTAATTTGCAATGAGATTGTTCTTTTTTAATATTAACAAGTAGATTCTATAACATATATGGAAATTTAATAGGCTATGAATAGCTGATAATCTTGAATACTGTGAATAAAGGAGACCTTATTATATTCCTGATATATTAAGAATTATTATAAAGATACAGTATTAAGAAAGTGAGGCATTTCATAGGCCATACAGATAGAATAATAGAAGAACAGAAGTCCAGAAATAAATGCATGTGTGTGCAGGAACTTAATAACCAAAGTTGCTGTACAGAAGAATAGTGAAAAGGTGGTCTTTTAAAAAGTGATTGATGGGTTAATTGGACATCCATGTGTCAAAAAAAAAAGAATCTTCACTTCTACCCCACACCATGTTTAAAATGATAAAGTTAATACACACACATACATATCCTGTTAGAGTGTATATCTGAAATTCAAAGCTAAGCATATGTCTTTTAGATGCAATAAAAATCTTTTGAATTTATGAGGCAAACATTTCTGAAATAGGACATTATCAGTAATTATGAAGGGAAAGTGTGGTAAGTCGGCCTCCATTGATGTTAACAGCTTGACACAGTTTGGTCGTGTCCCCACCCAAATCTCATCTGGAACTGCAGTTCCCATAGTACCCACGTGGGTAGGTAGTTAAATCATGAGCGTGGTTACCCATGTGCTGCTCTTCTCAAGTTAGTTCTCATGAGATCTGATGGTTTTATTAGAGATTTTTCCCCTTGGCTTGGCACTTCTCTCTCTTGCTGTCATTTGAAGAAGGATATGTTTGCTTCCCCTTCCACCATGATTATAAGTTTCCTGAAGCCTCCCCAGCCGTGTAAAATGGAGTCAGTCAAACCTCTTTTCTTTATAAGTTACCCAGTTTTTGGTGTGTCTTCATTAGAAGCATGAGAATGGAGTAATACATAGCTTTTCTTCATGTAATGACACCATGAAAAAGAAAAAAAATTAAGAATATGATTTTCACACTTACTGTTAATTATCCTTAATGAATTGTTGTGCCTCAGGAAAAATATCAAGTTAAGAGAATGTGATCAAGTAAAAGTTTTTAAGTAGATAAAATGATTCAGGGGAAAAAGTTCAAGGTTATATTAGATTGGTGCAAATTTTGGGTTTTGATGCTACAGAATAAATAAGTAAATAAATATGGGTCATTAACTCACCAGGAAGACAACATATATCAGAGACATGATAGACATTGATTCATGTCACTGCATAACAAATCGTACCTAAAATAATTACCTCTGGCAATATGGGAGGCAGCCCATGTATGTAATGAATTTCTGATTGTGGGGTAAAGTTAAAAACAGAATATTGCTAGTTTCTCTTATTTGCTTTTGGCTGTACTTAACATGGTATCATGAGAAAACTGAAATTTGAAGGAATTGGTGAATTTTCAAGGCAGTCATGAAAAGGATAAAGAATACTCAGAAAACTGAGGATTTAAGAGGCTTAAAAAGGCAACTTCTTCTTAAACCTAACGAGTAACGGTATAAGAAAGACTTGAGAAAACTTTGAGTGACCTTGGCTCTGCATTGTGACAAAGACCAGATTGAGAGTACAGTCTTCACACTTACTGTTAATCACCCTCAACGAATTATTATGCCTCAAGGAAAAGTTCAAGTTAAGACAGTGTGGTCACATAAAAGTTTTTAGTTAGATAAAATAATTCAGCAAAAAAAGTTCAAGGTTGTATTAGGTTGGCACAAAAGTAACTGCGTTTTTTGTCATTAATTTCAGTGGCAAAAACTGCAATAACTTTTGCACCTACTTAATAGTCCTTCCACTGAAGCCCAAAATTTCAAAGTAGTTTACCATTAATTTGAAAGAGAGGCAGGAGGGCACAAAGGAAAAGGCATAGAACTATTTTGGTGCGTATGTCAAGAAACTGGATTCTGAATGCGATTATTGGAAGTAGATTGAAATCAGGCAGATATAAAGACTTAAATTTTTGCAAAGGTTGTATTTCTAAAATGAACTAGGAATTGGAATCTCACATTTAGATCCCCAAATATTTCCCACACATTCTCAAAACAATTCTTGTTTATTACTTCGGAAAACCTAATTCACGTGCTTAGTTAAGGCATATGAGAAAATGAAGTGCACCCAGGTGTGCTGACTTGCCCCTATAATCCCAGCACTTTGGGAGGCTGAGGCAGGTGGATCACAAGGTCAGAAGATCAAGACCATCCTGGCCAACATGGTGAAACCCTATCTCTACTAAAAATAGAAAAAACAAACAAACAACAAAAAAAAATAGCTGGGCATGGTGGTGGCTGCCTGTAGTCCCAGCTAATTGGGAGGCCGAGGCAGGAGAATCACTTGAACCTGAGAGGTAGAGGTTGCAGTGAGCTGAGATAGCACCACTGCACTCCAGCCTGGTGACAGAGTGAGACTCCGTCTCAAAAAAAAAAAAAAGAGAGAGAGAAAGGAATGAAGTGCAAATGGGGTTGTTATCCAGCGAGTCTAAAATTTACAAATACAAATTTGGTAATCAAGTAAGAACAGATGTAAAGTACAATGATGGTGCAAGGGGTAAGAACTAACTAAAAACCACTTGGCTACAGAGTTGAATCATTAGGCTCTAGTGTTAAATTTTATGCCTGTGTGTTCTTGGCCAAAAAGTCTTGTCTTTCTATGTCACATTGTCCTTGGTGGCAAGGATGAAATAAAAATATTTATGTTAACAGTTTCAGAATTTTGTTTTGAGAATAAAATGGAAGGGAATATTTTTGAAAATGTTACAGAGTGATATAAACTGAGTCACACAGGATAAGAAACGTCTGCAGTATGTATCAAGCTGTTACATGATGTGACTTGCTGGAATACCTACCTTATTTGGATTCTGTAAGATATGTGTACCTAATTAATTTACAATTCAGATACTAAGCACGTTAACAAAAAACATATTTTTTTCTTAACAGCTTCTAGATGGAATTATTTTTAACACCCAAGCTAGATACGTTTATAATACAAAAACCAGACCATCAGACCACTCATTGCATTTCTAGATTGTGTTAAATTTTAATTGTGGCAGATCAAATAAGTAATTAAGGATAAAAGCAAAATAAATAAAATTGGAGTTCTTTTTAAAAGATAAACATCTAAGGAAAGCTCAGTAGAAAAATGTTGTCATTTAAAGTGAATTTACATTCTAGGCACAGCAAATTCTAATGTTTTAAACCACAGAATAAGTGAATGGGTATGTTTTTTCTAAGCCTTCATGAATGCTTTCTACGGCTTCTAAGGTCAAAACCACTACAAGCAATGCCATGTCAATTACAGCTGTCTACAAATCGAAGTGCACTTTGTCATTCATTCAGTTATTTTGAATAATTTGGATGCCTGAAAGGATCAGTCATACGCAGCAATCCGAATTGGGGGCCAGTTTCCCAAATTTGTTTTCAGATTAAAACTAGAGGCAATTCTGTCTTGACGCATTTAAAACAAACACAAACATTTATTTCTTGCCCTTGCGCTACACATGTATGAGCTGGCAGGTGGTTCTGCTGGGTTTCATCACAGCCCTCACTCTGGGATCCAGAATAAGGTGTCAGCTACTATCTGAACGTTGGCAGAAACCACAGCTAAGGGAGAAGAGAAATGATCAAAGCATGGACTGGTTATTACAGTGTCTGCCAGATGTGACATCTAGTCACTTCTGCCCTCTTTTCACTGACCAGAGCAACTAATGTAACTATGTCTGAGAAGTACAGCCAAGGAGTTTAAGCCTCCTGCGGAAAGGAAAAACAATGAAATATATTATGTTGAACATATCTGGGTGTTTACAGGGGATATTAAGCACACACATTCCAAATGACTATTTCTGTGAATACATAGATAACTTAATCATAAGCACTTGGTGCTGTTTTTCCACGTCCCAACTTTTCTCAGTATCTTGGAAATATTTGAGTTACTAAGTCAAAAATAAATCAGTATTTCAACAATCTATGGACTAAAATATAATTCTGATCATAAAAAAATTTTGTTCTGCTGCCCTTTATTCTCATGTCAACCTTACTGTTCATATGAGATTCTGATTAAGTAATTAGAAAACATTACAGATGTTTCTAACGTTCGGGTATCTCGTTTTCACCGGAAACTGGTGCCTTTAAAAGCGCTCAACTCTTAACACTGATGCATCAGTGTTGGTAAAGACCAGAATCCCTGCAGCTGGCTGGCAGGTAATGCCACTCTGGGATAGCTTCAAGGTATCATTAAAGAGCTACTGTATGAAAGCCGGAAGTAAGAAAAGGAGTTGTCAGTGTGCAAAAATGAGCGTGGGTTTTATTAAAGTCAAAGTTAATATAATTGGTACACATTTTGATGCCATGTTATTCACTGTATAAAATGTTCATTCACCTTTGTATGAACGGAACCTGATTTATTTAAATCAAATATTTTAAAAAAATAATGGCTTTAGTCTGGATTCTCACTTTAGCTAATATTAATATTCTGCTTTTCGTTTATTTTGACATACTTTATGCATTTCCAATCTCCCTGTACATTTTTATCATCCGTTTTTCTTGTATGTAGTATATATTTTAACCTTATTTGAGAAACTTCATCTTTTAAAGGGAGTTTAAGTAATTCACATTTATTTAAATAAATAACTTTTGGCATTGATTCTGTTACAGTAGGTAATAATTGATATACGTCATGGTTCCTTTCCTCTTTTCTATTATGCTTTATAAGCTATGCTTACTTTTTGGTTCTGTGGTTGGTTGCAAGTTAGAATATTTAAAGATAATTTATATAGATAACATTTTACATATTCTAAAATTGTTCCTTCCTTGGCACTTCTTATTTTAGACTTGTTTTCCTTTATTGGCAATTCCAATTTTTTTTCTAATTGTTCTAGTCATAAATCTTTGAGTCATCTTTGACTTGTATCCTTCTTTCACGTACCACATATAATCTGTGATGAGTTCCCAGTGGCTCTAACTTCATAGTTATCGCAAAATCCAACCACGTTTTGTCGGCTCCTTTGTTACGACCTTGGTCCAGGGATAGGGGAGTAAACTTTTACTAATTGTGAGGTATTAGAAAATACCATGGAGATATTTTCAAACTATGTAGTTCATAAGTTTTTTTTTTTTTTCTAAATGTATTTAGTCTGATACTAACAAAGTATATTAGCCTTTTAAAAAATGTTTCTTGTTAATACTTTCCCTGTCTTTTTCAATCTTTCTTTATCCTTTTGGTTTAAATGGACTATCATTTAGGTTTGCTAAAATATCCATCCAAAATATACTTGTTAAAAATCTTTTCTTATTTCTTTAATTTTAAGAAGTTGATTACTTTGTTGAACACTCTTATTTTTTCCTGTGAACTAGTTTGGATGTTGGGACGTTACTCTTATTCTTCTGTTATGGTATGCACGGTATCTCTGTGGCTTAGATTCACTGGTAATTCTAATCTGTGATTGGAATGGATAGATTTGGAGGATAAGTGTCTTTTGTTTTTTTTCTGGGATTTAGCTGTCATCTTTAGTAGAAAGTACAGGGAAATGTAGATAAGTGTGTTCTCAGGCAGAATTAAAGACTTTTTCTTTAGGAGAAAAATACAACCAAAAATTTCTTTTTGACATTTATTGGCAGTTATTTATTTCCAGCTATTTAAATCATACTATTTTTAATACTATCATCAATAAAAATGTAATACTGTCTCCAATAGAAATTTCTGAACATTAATTGATTTAATTATATTTTATAACTGTACATTTTCTCATATTAAATGAAAGTGTTCAATAATATAAAATATTATTATGTAAAATGTTTTCTCTTTGATTTCTTCAATTTTCTTAGAAATATTTCTTCACTAGATTTTACTACTTAAAATAGTCTTACTTTTGAGATTGAACATATTTTTGCCCTTGCTTCTGACTACATTTTCAATGTCGCCAGAAATGAAAAGCAAAATATTTTCTTAAATTTTAAGACAGTGGGCAAGTGTTATTTTTATGATTAGAACTATTTTTGAATTTTTGCTGTTTTAGTTTTCTTAAATTAAACCTATGTTTCTGGCTGGGTGTGGTGGCTCATGCTTGTAACCCAGCACCTTCTGGGGCTGAGGTGGGTGGATCACTGGAGGTCAGGAGTTTGAGATCAGCCTGGCCAACATGGCAAAACTCTGATTCTACTAAAAATACAAAAAGTAGCCAGGCGTGATGGTGGGTTCCTGCAACGCCAGCTACTAGGAAGGCTGAGGCATGAGAATCACTTGAACCCAGGAGGCGGAGGTTGCAGTGAGCTGAGATTGATTGCGCCACTGTGCTCCAGTCTGGTGGACACAGCAAGAGTCCGTCTAAAATAAAAATTAAATAAAAATTTAAAAAACTGGCCGTTTCTTAATGTATAAGCAATGACTACGCCAAAGTAAACATTGTGGTAGCACGGCTAGATCTGAGAACATGATCTAGGACAAAATTGTCCCATTTAACAGGGAATTTAACTGCATAACAATTACGCCATAGATGCTAGCAAAATACTGGGGTAAGAGTAGCAAACTGGAGATCATAATTTAATATTTTCTCTTGAATATTACTGAAATAAATTGCGTTACTTTTTTTTCTCAAAATACGCTTGAATATATTCTTTGTTAGATATTAATATGAATAGCCTTGAAGTCCTGTTTAATGAGTAGGCATGAGGAGACCACGTGTCATGGAAGAATGGTTAAAATAAGGTCAGCACTTTATTTTCTGAGGACATGATTGCGGTGGATAACAAAAGTGTATATTTGCTTTGGCTGGGGCTCAGCAGGGTCTGGGGGTTTACCTTCTTTGGAGAGGCACAGAAGCAGTCAGTGGCTGACTGAAATTGAGATCAAGTAAGTGGCTTGCTCTCCTCCTTGACATTTACTGGAGATATTAACACCTAGCCTTTGGCTTGACCTCAAGGACAGAGGAAACACATGCAAAGTAAAGAAAGCTGGGCAACTCAGACCTCCCAGCATCAGCCACAGGGTCTCTATACATGGCTCCATGCCTTCTCTGCTTACTGAGTTGGTGATTTATGAATCAGCCACTGCTTTAGGCCACTAAGCAGTACAGGAAAGGTAAAGGGGCTCCCACCCATTTTGACCACAGTTAATTCATAAATCAATTAATCTGCTCAAGTAATTGACAGTTGACAGTGTTTACGTACCTCTGTTACACTGTTAGAAACCCAAATATTCTTACTAAAATGTTGGTCTAACAAAGTCCACCCTAAGTTCAAAAAACCCTACAGAAGTGCCGACTTCATTATCAGCAAACTACAGGCTTTACTTGAGTCCCTGGAGCAGGTGACAATTTGATTTTTAAGTGTCTTACTGATACTTTGCATTGATGTAGCACCATTCAAACCAAATCTCAAAGTGCTCTACAAAATATTAATTAATGAGAGCTCATAATATCCCATGGAGGACTGGTACATTTTGCAAGCTACCCTTTCAGAGATGGAATTTCCAGGGGTTAAGAGGCTTAATAAAAGTCACACTTAAAAAGCATTTGTACAGCTATTAACTGAGTTCAGAATTTGAAACTACCAATTTCCATCACTATCAACAAGGACTCATTTCCTCTTACTATGTGTCAATAACCAGAATTGACTTTTTTTTTTAGTTTTTTTAAAGCAAAATTAGCATAATTCAGAAAGTAAAAAGGCTGATGTTGCAGAAAGGCTTTCTAAATAGATGTGCCAGTAGTTTCATGATTCTGTGCTGATGTTGATACAGAAATAGTAGAACTTAAAAGTGGGGGTGTTTACTACAAAAGACACCAGCTATTTGGGAAGAACACATTATTTGGAGATAAAAAGGTTAAATTTGGCAATTTGTCCTTGAATAGCAATTTAAAAGTTCAAAACTAACATTTTGAGATATTAGTTGTGACAGATTTTTAAAAAGCATCTGCAGTATGGCAGACTACAAGCTTTGATGTTAAATAAAATTGAGCACAAATTTAGGCTTTGCCATTTAATTGCTATGAGACTTTGAGAAAATTACTGAATCACTCTGAGCTTCAATTTCCTCATTTGTAAAATGGCGACTCAGTTAATGCACATGTGAATGCACACACACACAAATATATGAAGAGGAGTGCCAAATTTTTTACTTATAACAAATATACTTCATTTCTCTGAGCAGTGAATCAGGAAAAAATTAACTGGAATTATTTTGCTCCCTAAATTTAATTTTCTGAATATATAATCCATGCAAATGGTATAAAATTGAAAATTTTAAAACTTTGAAAAATGCATCTCCCTTCCTTACTTGTTCCCTAACCATCTACTCTCCAAAAGAAACCTCAAAATTACATTCAAAATGTATATTTCCAATGGTAGCTATGAATTCAGACATTTTATTTACACATTTGTTGATGCAACAAAGACTATTATATCTAACAGAGGTTTCTAGGTTAAAGTTGATTTTCACTTATATACTAGAAAACATTTCATGTATAGATATATTATTTTTAACAGCTGAATTTTTTTAGTGAATTATTAACCAGTACAATAATAACAGTAAAAAATTTTTTCCAGTTTTTTGCTATTATGACTGGTTTGGAATATGCAGTAACTAATGTGCAACATAAAATATGTACAAAGATATATTTTTATATATTTGCTATGATTATTTTTTCATGTGGAACAAATAACTATAGCAAAATTGCTGTGCCAAAGTTGCATGTATACTTAATTTTGGTGGACATTGCTAAATTGTGTTACATAGAAGTTGTCAAATTTGTTAGTCCCACTAGTTTGTCCTAATGATACAATGATAGAAGCAGGAGGCAGAGTAATTCTAGGCAGACAGGGGTAGGTCCCTGGCGAAACCCACCTTCAAGCCTAAAAGCCTTAAACCTGCAGCCCAACATGAGAACCTTTATCCCTCTTGCCTTCTTGAATGTTGCTTTTTCCTAAACTACCCATGCCTCTCCCCAGCCCCATCCTGTGCCTCTAAAACCTCCAGACTTAGCTGGCAGGGAGGAGAAGCAGCTGGATGTCAGGAAGAAGTGGCTGGGCATCAGGGAGAGGCAACTTGACTTTTGAAGAGATAAAGGCAGAGAAGCGGTTTGACTTTAGGGGAGAGTGACCTTCCCTTCCCATCCCCTTTCCAGCTCCCCTCCCTGCTGAGAGCCGCTTGCTTTCATCACTCAATAAAATTCTCCACATTCACCATCCTTTAACTAGTCCATGTGACCTCTTTTGTTTTGGGCATCTGACAGAAATTCATGATGCACCAGGTACACGTACCCAGACAGGCTGCCATACTGGCCCTTTGCCCTCTCTGGCTGAAGGCAGCTGCCCGCGTGATGAAGCAAAGGGCCCACTGAGCTGTTAGCACTTAAGCTGTCCACAGACAGCAGAGCTGAAAGAGCATCATAACACACCCTCTGAGGCTTGGGGATCACAGGCACCCCCATGTGGATGCTGCCACAGGCCGGCACAGAGTTTGCTCCTTCCAACACCCAAAAGCGGCCAGCTGAATCTGGATCCCATGCTTGCTGGCCTATGTGTTCCCTCCCACAAAGGGTTGAGAACTGTGAGCTGAGTAAATTGAATTTTTTGTTCCTGCCCGTGCCCAAAAGCACTCACTCCAGTTTCTGCGCTTGTTTGCTCACATGTTCCCTTCCATGAGGGTAGACGGGCAGGCTGAATAAATGAGACACCCCCTGTCCCAAATTCCACAAAGGGGTCAAGAAAATATCTTGTATCACTTACCTATGACAATATTGTTTACTATTGAACTTTTTGACATTTGTCAATCTTGTAAGTATGAATATATTTTATATGAATAAAGAATACAAGTATTAAAATGAAGATATGTTTAGATAACGACAGCAACAAAAAGAATAACTTTCATGATGTCTAATTTGGACTAGATTTTTGTGTGTAATACTTCATACTTTAAATATACCGCCTAGCCAATATCAATTCATGAGTTTGGAGACATGCTAGTTTATTCTTTACAGGTAAATGTAATTATCAAGTTTCAAAAACTTATCCATCACAATCAAGTAGGCTTCATTCCAGGGATGCAAGGCTGGTTCAGCATACCCAAGTCTGTAAACGTAATTCACCACATAAACAGAACCAAAGACAAAAACCACATGATTATCTCAATAGACGCAGAGAAGGCCTTAGACAAAATTCAACAGCCCTTTTTGCTAAAAACTCTCAATAAACTAGGTATCGAAGGAACATATCTCAAAATAATAAAAGCTGTTTACAACAAACCTACAGCCAGTATCATACCGAATGAGCAAAAACTGGAAGCATTCCCTTTGAAATCTGGCACTAGACAAGGATGCCCTCTCTCTCCGCTCCTATTCAATATAGTACTAGAAGTTCTAGCCAGAGCAGTCAGGCAAGAAAAAAAAAATAAAGCGTATTCAATTAGGAAAAGAGGAAGTCAAATTGTCTCTATTTGCAGATGACGTGATTGTATATTTAGAAGACACCATCATCTCAGCCTAAAATCTCCCTAAACTGATAAGCAACTTCAGCAAAGTCTCAGGATACAAAATCAATGTCCAGAAATCACAGGCATTCCTATACACCAATAACAGACTAACAGAGAGCCAAATCAAGAATGAACTGCCATTCACAATTGCTATAAAGAGAATAAAATACCTTGGAATACAACTAACAAAGGAGGTGAAGGACCTCTTCAAGGAGAACTACAAACCACTGCTCAAGGAAGTGAGAGAAGACACACACAGATGGAAAAACATTCCATGCTCATGGTTAGGAAGAATCAATATCATGAAAATGGCCATACTGCAAAGTAATTTATAGGTTAAATGTTATCCCCATCAAGCTACCAATGACCTTCTTCACAGAACTGGAAAAAAACCATGTTAAACTATATGGAACCAAAAAAGAGCCCGTATAGCCAAGAGAATTCTAAGCAAAATGAACAGAGCTGACGGCATCACGCTACCTGACTTCAAGCTATACTACAAGGCAACAGTAATCAAAACGGCAAGGTACTGGTATAAAAACAGAGACATAGACCAATGGAACAAAACAGAGGCCCCTGGAGCAACACCACACATCTATAACCATCTGACCTTTGACAAACCTGACAAAAACAAGCAATGGGGAAAGGATCCCCTGTTTAATAAATGGTGTTGGGAAAACTGGCTAGCCATGTGCAGAAAGCAGAAACTGGACCCCTTCCTGACACCTTACACTAAAATTAACTCCAGATGGATTAAGGACTTAAACATAAGACCCAACACTATAAAAACCCTAGAAGAAAACCTAGGCAAAGCCATCCAGGACATAGGCATAGGCAAGGACTTCATAATTAAAACACCAAAAGCGTTGGCAACAAAAGCCAAAATAGACAAACGGGACTTAATTAAACTCCAGAGCTTCAGTACAGCAAAAGAAACGATCATTAGAGTGAACCGGCAATGAACAGAATGGGAAAAAATTTTTGCAATCTACCCATCTGACAAAGGGCTAATATCCAGAAACTACAAAGTACTAAAAGAGATTTACAAGAAAAAAACCCATCCAGAAGTGGGCAAAGGGTAAGAACAGACATTTTTCAATAGAAGACATATATGAAGCTAACAAACATATGAAAAATGCTCATCGTCACTGGTCATCAGAGAAATACAAATCCAAACCACATTGAGATACCACCTCATACCAGTTAGAATGGTGATCATTAAAAAATCAGGAGACAACAGATGCTGGAGAGGATGTGGAGAAATAGGAACACTTTTACACTGTTGGTGGGAGTGTAAATTAGTTCAACCATTGTGAAAGACAATGTGGTGATTCCTCAAGGACCTAGAAATAGAAATTCCATTTGACCCAGCAATCCCATTATTGGGTATATATCCAAAAGATTGTAAATTGTTCTATTATGAAGACACATGCATATAGATGTTCATCGCGGCACTGTTTACAATAGCAAAGACCTGGAACCAACCCAACTACCCATTGATGATAGACTGGACAGGGAAAATGTGGCACATATACACCATGGAATACTATGCAGCCATAGAAAACGATGAGCTTGTGTCCTTTGTAGGGACATGGATGAACCTGGAAACCATCATTCTCAGCAGACTGACACAAGAACAGAAAATCAAACACTGCATGTTCTCACACATAGGCAGGTGAACAGTGAGAACACATGGACACAGGGAGGGGAGCATCACACGCTTGGGTCCATTGCGGGGGCTAGGGGAGGGATAGTGGGAGGGAGGATGGGGAGGGATAATGTGGGAAGAAATGTTAGGTATAGGTGATGGGGGGATGGAGCCAGTAAACCACCTGGCCATGAATGTACCTATATAGCAATTTTGCGTGATCTGCACGTGTACCCCAGAACCTAAAGTACAATAAAAAAAAATCATTGGGTTTAAAATCACAACACCAGTTTCAAGTCTCGTTTTAGCCTTGTGAATTTGGAAGAGTCATTATGTTGCTTCAAATCCTTGAACCTCTTACATCCTTCATACATGTAGTTCTCAAAGTGTGGTCTCTGACCTGAAACATCAGCATCACTTGGGAAGTTTTTAAAAATGCAGACTCTCAGGCACTACTCCAGATCTCCTGAATTATATATTGTGGAGTTGAGCCCACCACTCTGTTTTTACAAACACTCCAGGTAATTTCAATGCAACCTGAAGTTTGGCAACAGACTTCACTGCTGAACAAAGGAAACAGTGACATCAGCCTCAGAAGCTGTTGTGAGGATCATCTTTGGAATCGCCTGGGAGGTATGCATATGTATACATATATACATCTGTGTGTATGTGAATGTGTGTATGCATACACAAGACACAGAAGTGACACTAAAACACCTGGAGTTCCCTCCAGTTATTGTCAACTAGTCATTGCAATCATGTGCATTGTCCACAACCATGAGTCCCTTAGAATTTCTGTGACTTCACTATTTCTCTGCCTAGCTGGCCAGAAAAATGTCTGTGTCTTCTGAGAATCCTGGAACCAAGGGTGTAACAGTGCATCACACAGCCTTTTCCTCCTCATCCCCGTAAGATTCAGCCACTGCCCTGCAACAATAGAAAGAAACTCATGGGTTGTTCTCTCTTCTTTCAAACTGCCCTTTTTGCTTGTTTTTAAGAACTTAAACTTCAGGAACTCAAAATCCAGACAAGCAGGTTACTGTCTTCAAGGAGTGTCTAATTTTTATTAAGGAATAAAACTCATTTTAGACAAAGGACAAAGCTAAATCACACACACTGTTAGTTATCACAATAAATGACCTTATAATCTTAGGATAGCATAGTAGTTTAAGGCAAATACCTAGGGAAATTGTTTTTGTTTAGGTTCTCCATTTAAACTTGCAAAAATTCAGCCAAAGTATAATTGAACAGACTGAATGCCATATTGGTCTCAAAATATATTTCTGACTTAAATCAATTGTGTTTGAGTTAATTATTTAGGAGAAAAACATGCCATCTCTATACGAAAAAAGGCTTTGGCTAAATCAGTAAAATCATCTAATGAATTGACGATTTAACTTCCCTAACATATCCTAGCCCTAATCAAATTATACAGAGGGCTTATATATGGTAAGGATATGAGAAGTAATCCAATAAATATGGCATATAATACTGGAACATCAATTGTGTGCAGTGAGTGTGAACACATTTAAAACAGGGAGAGTAAATGGAATATAATATAAGATTTAAATAAATTAGAAAACCCTCAAGCTTGTGTTGCCCTCTGTGAGCTTTATCGCTTCCACACATCCCACCCCTATTTCTATATGCACATTTCAAATTTCCTTTATCAACGCAGGTATGAACACAAAGTTTGAGCTCACTGTATTATTAAAAATAATAGTGATATAAAGAATACTGTGCATGAACTATCAGGATAATTGAGGTCAAAGAATTATAGTAATAATTTCTTAAAGCCTTTCTCTTGTATATGTGTAAAATAAACATCAGTTTCATAAATGTCAACTCCAATCTGTTAGTAAAATAGTAATGTCTCATAAAAACACAGGTGACATTGATTAACATATTTCTACTATCTCAATTAGGAAGTCAATAACGTAATACTGTAAACACTGCTCACTACTTATACAGCATAAAGATGTTTCAGCCAACCACAAACTGCATGTATGATAGCAGTCCCATAAGATTATAATGAAGCTGAAAAACTCCTATTACCTAGTGACATTGTAGCCTTTATAAAGTCGCAGGGCAAGATGTTACCTTTTCTATGTTTAGATACACAAATACTTGCCATTTTATTACAAGTGTCTATAGTAGTTAGTACAATAACATGTTGTACAGGTTTATAGCCCAGGAGCAATAAGTTATCCTTTATAGGTCTGGGTAAATATGCTTTATTGTGCTCACAATAATGAAATCACCTAATGACACATTTCTTAGATTGTATCTTCATTGTTAAGTGATGCATAACTGTATAGACACACACACACACACACACACACACACACGCACGCACACACGTGCGTGCACACACCCCAGATTGCATTTGTGACCAAGTGAAAAATAATTTGATTTTCAGCAAATAAATACAGATGAACACACAACCCATGAAGACCAATCTTTCTTTCTAACAAAACTTCAACATATATTCAGAAATTTGTACCAAATATCTCAAATATTGATTCTGATAATTTAGGTTAGCATTTAATCTTCTGTAAATGAGATTAGGAACATTTTAATAGCTGCAGGATGACTGTATTAGTCCCTTCTCACACTGCTATGAAGACATACTTAAGACTGGGTAAATTGTAAAGAAAAGAGGTTTAATTGGCTTATGGCTCTTTGAAGGCATCTGCTTCTGGGGAGGCCTCAGGAAACTTAGAATCATTAGCAGAAGGTTAAAGGGGAAGCAGGCACATCTTCACCTGGCCAGCAAGAGAGATAGAGAGTAAAGCGGGAAGTGCTACACACTTTCAAATAACCAGATCTTGTGAGAACTCACTTATTATCATGAGAACAGAAAGGGGGAAATCCACCCCCAAGATTCAATCACTTCCTACCAGGTTTCTCTCCCAACATTAGGGAATACAATTTAACATGAGATTTGGGTGGAGACATAGAACCAAAATATTAATGACTAAACAGTCTGATGTTATATAGACATCACTCAAAAGTTCAAAAAAATACTAAATCATTTAAAATTTGGTGGTGGTGGGGTTTTTTTGTTGTTTGTTTTTTAATTTTATTTTTTATTGCACTTTAGGTTCGGGGTACAAGTGCAGATCATGGAGGATTGTTGCATAGGTACATACATGGCAATGTAGTGTGCTGCCTCCATCCCCCCACACCTACATCTGGCTTTTGTTCCCATGTTATCCCTCCCTTGGCCCCCCTCGACAGATGTGTGGTTCTTTTTATGTGGTGGATTATGTTTATGGACTTGCGTATGTGTAACCAGCCTTGCGTCCCTGGGATGAAGCCTACTTGATCGAGATGGATAAGCTTTTTGATGTGCTGTTGCAATCGGTTTGCCAAGTATTTTATTGAAGATTTTTGCATCTATGTTCATCATGGAGATTGGCCTCAATTTTTCTTTTTTTGTTGAGTCTCTGCCAGGTTTTGGTACCAGGATGATGTTGGTCTCATAAAATGAGTTGGGAAGGATTTCTTCTTTTTGTATTGTTTGGGGTAGTTTCAGAAGGAATGATACCAGCTCCTCTTCGTACGTCTGGTAGAATTTGGCTGTGAACCCGTCTGGACCTGGAATTATTTTGGTTGGTAGGCTCTTAATTGGTACTTCAACTTCAGCCCTTGTTATTGGGGTATTCAGGGTTTCAACTTCTTTCTGGTTTAGTCTTGGGAGAGTTCAAGTATCCAGGAATTTATCCATTTCTTCCAGGTTTCCTGGTTTATGTGGATAGAGTTGTTTTGTTTTCTTCTTCTTCTTTTCTCTTTTTCTTTTTTCTTTTTCATAGCTGTGAACTGTTCTGAGATGCATTTGAAGAGCTCCTGGTACATAAAGTTGTTTGTAGCAATCTCTGATGGTAGTTTGTATTTCTGTGGGATCGGTGGTGATATCCCCTTTATCATTTTTTATTGCATCTATTTGATTCTTCTCTCTTTTCTTTTTTATTAATCTGGCTAGTGGTCTATTTTGTTGATCTTATAAAGAAAAACCAGCTACTGGATTTATTGATTTTTTGAAGGCTTTTTTTTTTTTATCTTGCTCCTCTAGCTCTTTCAATTTTGATGATAGGGTGTCGATTTTAGATCTTTCCTTGCTTCTCATGTGGGCATTTGTTGCTATACATTCCCCTCTAGACTGCTTTGAATGTGTCCCAGAGATTCTGGTACATTGTGTCCTCATTCTTGTTGGTTTTGAAGAACATCTTTATTTCTGCGTTCATTTCATTGTTTATCCAGTCAACATTCAGGAGCCAGTTGTTCAGTTTCAATTTAGTTGTCGGGTTTTGTGTTAGTTTCTTAATCCTGAGATCTAATTTGATTGCACTGTGGCCTGAGAGAATGTTTGGTATGATTTCTGTTCTTTTGCATTTGCTGAGGAGTGATTTACTTCCAATTACGTGGTCAATTATTTTTAAAAGTATACTAGTGTGCTGCACTTTACAAATTTAGTTTTATGTTATCTCAAATGATGATTGAAAGAACATGGTAGACAGGGGATATTGCTGTATAAAGATGAAGAAATTTAAGCTCAAATAACTGAAGTACTTCTAAATGGCTACATAGCAAGTAAACAAAAGATAATAGAAATTAATCAAGATACCTACCTTTAAAATTCAAGTTTTTTCATTACTTTAAATTGCTCCAATCAACCAAAGTGAAATGTTCTCATACTTCAGGTATCTTTTTAAAATATGTATATATATCATACAAAATTGTTGTATTAACTACGTTCTTAATTCCACAGAGTGACATAATATTGAACTATGTGACTGAAATTTGCAGCAACATTTAGTAATAATATTTTTGTCTTAACTTCAGATTCTGTATATTTAAAATACAGTATGCAAAATTTTTTCATTTCCTGGAAATACATTTATTTGGAAGATTACCAGCTTCCAAAATGTCTCTCGTCTGTGATGAGTTGATTGGAGATACAAAGATTACTTAATTTATTTAAAGCATAGATTCTGTTTTTGAAACACCAATATGTAGGCCCATTTTGTTTTTTCCAGGCTTTTGTATATTTTCTTCTAGACAGTCAAAATAGCACATCATATAGCAGAGATGTTTCAACACTATCAGTTCTGGTGCAAAACTTTTATATACTGGGTCTTTTTCACTGTTTCTTTAGATTTGGCAGAAAAAGTAGAAGTGTTACTTCTTTAAAAACTGTTTAGTTGCTGTGCCTGCCTGAGGCCACATCTTTCTACATACACTTTGGGTGGGCAGATCACATGAGATCAGGAGTTTGAGACCAGCCTGGCCAAGGTATTGAAACCCTGTATCTACTAAAAATACAAAAAATTAGCGGGATGTGGTGGCACATGCGTGTAATCCCAGCTACTCAAGAGGGTGAAGCGGGATAATTGCTGGAACTGGGGAAGGGAAGGCTGCAGTGAGCTGAGATCATGCCACTGCACTCCAGCCTGGGTGTTAGAGGGAGGCTCTGTCAAAATAAAATAATAAAATAAAATAAGGCACATTTGTTCCTTTCGAGGGACTGTCTTTGCCAACATCTGAAGAAAACTTTAATGAAAAGTATCCAGTGATCATATGGACTTTGTTTTAACAGAAACTGCCAGGAACCCAGAAACACAGCTGTTTCCTTCATGTTATCAAAAGTAAGAGTCACAGTGTGTGCATTTACCTGCCCCACAAAAACACATATTTCTGTTGATCTAGAAAGGTATTTATATTTTGATAACCCACAAGAAATGTTTTTTAAAATAAAATTTGAACTAGCTACCTAGATATTACAGCTCTGTTTTAATATTTACAACTCAAATACATAGATATTACCTTGTCCAAAACAAAAAATAGCCCTGACAAGAGATCAACATACTCAAGAAGACCACACGTCTGCAAACTTTGTATGCACAGGCTTTTGAGAAGAATGCAGCAGATAAATTAACAAGATAGAGACACAAATGTATTTAATTTTAACTAGATAGAGGTCATTTGAAAGTATAGAATAGTTATTATTTTTTAACAAAAAAGAAATCGGTGAATTTTATTTAAGACCTAACTATGCTTCTGAAATACACGCAGTTCTACGTGGTGCTTAAATGATTCTTTTTCGCCATCAATAGCTTGTAACCTAAGCAATACTAGATTTAAAATCTACATTTATACTATTCCATATCTACAATGAGGTGCCAGAGTAGGAAAAGCATAACCCTTACTGTTTTAATGGTAAGGCAGACTAGCTCCCTGTGCTAGCCAACTTTGTGTGCCGAGCCGCTGAACTTACTGGGAGCTGTTCTACAGAAGACACCCCTCATTCTCTGCCAGTTAAATTCATGAGGGTCACTCCTCCAAATTAAGGCCAAGATTTTTCTTACAACCTATAGTAATCTCTCCTGTATTTTCTATGGCATGAGGGCTCATTTATTCATCTTAACAATGTCAACATCTCATCGTCTTCCAGTCTAGACTGTCAGCTTCTTAGGTGCCAGATCTCATCTTACATTCTTTGTATTGTGCTGAATCTAGAAAATTCTGGGAACATAGATAGCTGGTGGATAAGACAACATTCCTTACTGTGGTCTGAAAACTTATTCTGGTTTACAAGAGTCAGCTCACAAGTAGAAAGCATCTGGATTCTGTAGGAGTCTTTTACGTATTTGTAATAATGTCTGAAATAAAAATGTATGTTAAGATGAAATTATGAAATATTTACAGCTATTATTTGCTTTAGGTAGAATGCCTTTGTTTCAATTATTCTGCCATAAAAGAAACAAGGTTCTAATTAGGTAAGTGTCCTGTGAAATGTTTAAATTTACAAAAATGTCCTATTTAAAATTGATTAGCTTCATAATTGTTAATTGGTCAAAGCATTCATATTAAATAAGGTCTATAGAAACTTTTTATTATAGTCAGAGTAAGGAACTTAATTAGAGGCCCCCAAATGAAATTACTAAAAAGCCCATCAACAAATTATTCTAATTGGACACTTATCTTGGCAGCTGAGAATTGAAAGAAAAATTATTTGAGAACAAGAGATATAATTTGTAAAATTACTAGAATTGACAGGTTCTGAGGTCCTCTTAAGTCCTCTTTTCAGACAAAGGGAATTTACTTTATCATTTTTATTTAAGACATCTTTCTCTCTGAAGCCCTTGAAACTAATTTATTTCTTTATTTCATTCCCCCCCCACCCTGTCCCTCCCTCCCTCCCTCCTTCTGTTCGTCTGTCCTTCCGTCCTTCCTCTCTTCCTCAAATTATTCTCATCTTCTGACTAGCATAAAAAAATAGACTAGTCATCCTCAGCTGTTACTATTAGGACAAAATTTGTATTTTTTCAGTTTTTTTTTTGAATCATTTTAAAAGATTAATCAAAACTATTATCTGTTGAGTCAGCTACAATTAGGGAATTATCCAAGCTGTATTTAGGAAGAGTCCAAACTTGCACACATTCAGTGGTCTCAAATTAGCAGCAGCGGCAGCATCACCTGGACACTTGTTAGAAACACTGTTTCTTGAGTCTCACTCCAGAGCCCCTGATTTTAAAATTCTGCAGGTAGAGCTCAGGAATCTGTGTTTTCACAAGTCCTCTAAGTAATATTAAATTCATTTTAGAATCTAGTCATTTATTTCTGGGCAGAATAAATGACATGGAAAGCCTCATTCTCAACCATTTTTCTCACAAAAATGTATTTTTAAAATGTTGAAAATGAAAATAGTATGACTGATTGTAGAGGAAAATTAATGCAATTTTGCCAGTTCAAATCTGATTCTTCTATTTTGTTCCACATGATTGAGGTGATTCTGCTCATCCTTTAACAAGACTAAATTGCCGTATTCATTAGAGTTTGACAGCAGTCAACATTTATTAAAGAGCACAGAACAATATTCAAATAATTGATGCTTCAATAAAGGTACCTTTAGATTATGGGGAGGAAACGTTTGAGAAGGGATGAGTCATAGCAGATATGTTTTTAATCTTTAGGTAATTAATTTAGAAGGGGAATTGTATATAAGCTTTTTCAGATTGTATTGAAATATGAACACAATCTCACTTTCTTTCTCTCAGTAAATTGTCAAAAGTCATTTCTCTAAATTCTCTTTCTGCTACGGAATGCTCTTTGATTTGCAGACATGTATTATACATAACCAAGAATAGATGGTTTCAGAAATTGTTGACTGTAACAAACAAACTTAAACGTTCTTAACATATGGTTGTTGTTGATTGGATTTATCTATCATAACAAGAAACTAAGATAAGTTTTCATTCAGCAAAAAAACACTATGAAGTATCACTTTATGGAAAGCCATTAGCTAAGACTCTAAAGTATAAAGTAACACGAGAAATGCAAATAACGACAATATAATTAACCTGTCAAATGCGGTAGCAAAATTTATGTGAAAAATGCATGTAGCCTCAGTGTTATTTCCTCACCTCTCCCATTACCCTGGTTTTTTAAGACAACATCAAAACAGTTACTTCTGAGAATATTTATAACCTGTCAAGAGAAAAGACTAGAGACTATGTGGCTGTGCATCCTAAAGGAAAATGTTCATTTCAAAGCACCATTGATGTAAATATTGCCTCTTTTTAATTTTGCTGAATGGGTTGTTATGCTGATAAATTTAATTGTGTTAGAAGCATAATTTTCTAAAAGCCACTGGCATTATAAACACCAGTGCATTTCTGTATAGACTTATAGATGTGGAATCGTCTTTAATATAGGGGACGTGAGTCTTAATAAAACTGTTGCTTTTTATGTGAGGAAATAATAGCACAGTAGCAACAACAGCAGCAAAAATGCTTCAGAAGAAGTTTGATATGGTTGATGGGAGACAGTGTTAAGAGATTCTTGCAGATGAATATTGCTATTTCTGTTAAGCTGTTAAAAACTTGAGACATGTCTAAGTCTTCATTGTCACACACACACACACACTCACACACACAGACACACACACACTTTCCTCTTACTGGTTTTCATTTGCTTGTATTTACTATACACTGAGGTTTTTTTTTTTTTTTTTTAAATACATGAATTGGCAAAATACCTCTGCAAACAAACAAAACAAGTATAACAAAATAATTACCAAATTACGTTATTTGTAACTGAACTAATAGGAAATGTGAATATTCTGAAAAGAGGGACTTACTCTGAATTAATAGGAATTAAATATTGTTTGTTCAAGGAAAGAGATGTCAGAGATGCAGTGAGTAGCTTGAATAATATGAGATGGAGGAGAGAGAAAATGAATGTCCGTATCTGTGACTGTTTTTTATTTAAAAATAGACTTGTTAACGTATTCGAGAGAAAAACCTTATTTCAGTGAACTATCAACTGTTGTTCCGAAATGAATACAGAAAGCTATGCTTCAAGCTCAGTTTTGTAATGTGCTGATATGGCTTAGTTTCAACTGTTCACTAATTTTAAAAAACCTCCAAATAATAGCTATTTCTACAAAGAATATTGTGAATATTTTACAAAACATTTTTGTGAAGTATAAGATACTGTATAAAGTGCACATAGAACTACTGTTATCTCTAGGCTTTAGAAAACATTTTTCAGTATTTCAAGATATGAGAAATGTACCTACTGCTGTCGCATGACGAGAGCCTAGTAGAGGGACGTTAGGCTGTGGTTGTCACAGTCACCAGATCACACGTGTGTATTAATTCCATGTGTTAGATCAATTATACTGCGATTTTCAGAAGTACTAATATATGTTTATTTTTCTTAACAAAAACTGATGACCTAAAAAAAGGGAGGGAAGGCAAGAGAGTGTGATATGGTTTTGCTGTGTCCCCAACCAAATCTTATCTTGAATTGTGACTCTCACAATTCCCATGTGTTGTGGGAGGAATGCCGTGGGGGGTGATCGAATTATGGGGGTGGGTCTTTCCTGCACTGTCCTTGTGATTGTGAACGAGTCTTACGAAATCTGATGGTTTCAAAAGAGGAATCTCCCTGCACAAACTCTTTTGCCTGCTGCCATCCACGTAAGATGCGATTTGTTCCTCCTTCCTTCCGTCATGATTGTGAGGTTTCCCTAGCCATGTGGAACTGTAAGTCCCATTAAACTTCTTTCTTTTGTAAATTGCCCAGTCTCAGTTATCGGTATGTCTTTATCAGCAGCCTGAAAGTGGACAAATCGGGAGAGAAAATGAGAAAGACAGAAAAACGAAGAGAAAAGAAAGATTAAAGAAGACTTTTAATTTTCCATTTTGATATAAAAAGCTCAGCTGAGGAATTATCCTTATCCCTTTTTTTCTTACCTCCATTTTATTGCCCTTATACCCTACTTATATTTCATAATTATTGTGTCTAAGAAACCACCCCAAAAGACAGTGGCTTAGTACAACACACCCGTTCCCAGGTTATGCTGTGAAAGTAATTTCTGTGGTTCCAATTATCCAATTGTCTTTAATTTTTCCCAGGAAATTTGTCATAGTTGTCTTTTATTTCTCTCAGGGAAATTGTCATAGAACTTTGGTTTATTAGAAAGCGAGGGGTGACAAGAATCCCTTTAGTGTGCTTTCCCGTATTTTCTCCAAATTCGTATTGACTTTATTCTAACCAACAAATTGTGGCTTGATATGAGAGGACTGAAGGTCAGAAAAAGGTTCCAGTATCTAAGTCGGCACACTCAGCCACCTGAGGACATCTCTGTCCTGCCACGGTCCTCTGCAGCTTACAGATACGTAGCTCCTTCTCTGCCAGGAATTCAAGGGGGACTTTGTAGTCTCTGAACAACATGTGCAAACATGCCTTGCCCGTCACCCCCGACCACATACGGATGTAAGGAGAGGTTGTGTTAATTTACATATCTAAGTAAGTCTTTATAATATTTACAGTGGTTCTATGGCCCAGCATTTGGATTAATAACATACTTAATTTTGAGACTTTATCATATTCTAGATCCCAGCTTTTGCTGCACATATATTTTCAATGTCAGTAGCACAGAGACATCTACATGCTAATTTGAAGAAGTTGTTAATTTAGGTTTGTTTATGCTGAAAACTCTAGTAAAAATGAAATTTTAATGTACTTATAAAACATATTACTTTCCCTTCAGAGTGATATAAGACCCAGTAAAACTTGGGTAATAAGCTTTAGCAACTAATGATACGTGTAGAGGCTTTTGAAATGCACAGTAGGTGATAATATTCCATCTCTCACCATTACAGCATTATTACGATCCTAAAACTAGTATCACTGTTGAAGTGAAATCCATATAAAATAACAAGATTCTTAGAACTTTTAGGCAGCGTGTTTGACATTTTCTTACAAAAAGTCAATCCAGTTTCTGTGCTCTTGGTACATTTTGTTTGTCATCTAAGTGAGTCAGGATCAATAGGATCACTATGCTTATCTATTCAGATCTGAGATATTGACTTGCAAATAGACAATTTCATTATCCTCATGGGCATGATTTTCCTATTGGTGTCATTGGTACGAACTGAGCCTCTTGGGATTTCTACTGAAAGGTTATGATAGCCTGTGTTCTACTCAATGAGAGTTTACTAAATTCCTCCAGTCATGCCTAGAGGTACTGCATACAAGTACGAGGTAGTAATATCAGTGTTGTAGAGTAATGTGAATGAAGGGTTACACAATGAACTCAAGCATTATACAGAGCTATGGAGAACTCTCACCACAGGACAAGATCACAGGGCACACTGTGCTTGGGTTCTTACACAATTTTCAGTACAGCGGGGCTTTGTTCTCAGCTCTTCAGTTCTTGCAGGCTTGTGAACTCTTCATCAAGATGGGAAATACAATCTTTTTGCTCTTTCTGAAAATGTGAAAACCTTTTGAAGCTGAGTTTGCTTGTAGGCAGTGCAAATGGTAAAGCAGAGAAGTGAAGGAGTTTAGTCAAGCAATTTGCAAAATCTTTTATGAAGGGTTATCTGGAAGATTGATTTATGAGTTTACAGAGCTATAGGAGAGTCATTAGAAGATTTTGTTAAAAATTAAAGTAAGTTTCAGTCAGTATAATAATAAACCCATTAGATAAATTATGTAATTCTTACAAAACTTTTATGTAATAAGAGAATGTTTTTCGTCACAATTATGTTTTTATTCTAGGAGACCACCTTAATAGTGGCTTTAGAAAAGCAAAAACAATTTATAGAGAAATCTGTCTCCATCAAGACGATACCTATGGACAACAGCAAAGTGTGTCTTGCTGGATTTGTCTTCAGTTCTTAGTGTCACATGGTTCCATGTGGCAGCCTCCAAGTCGCAGTCCGTACTCTCTTAAATTCAAAATTGTGAAGCTAGTGACTTTATCCCTTTTCACATATTTCAACATCAAGTCTATTGTTTATCCTTAATTCTCTTTGCAAATACAGCGAAATGTTATATTTTAGATTAGAGATTTGTAAATAGTAAGTTTAATGGCTTGCCCACTTAATAATTCAAATAATTACTTTTATTTATATAATTTGTCATTTTCAAGGCAACAGAGCTGACTACATGAAGGGAACAAATCTTCAAGAGTAATGCATTTCATATATTTTACTGTTGTAATTTCAAATTTTAAATACGCTGCTTTTTCTATCAGCATTCTTCTGGAACTATGTGTGAACTTTCTGTTACTGTTTACTTGGCAACTATTTACTGTTTATGTGGCCTTAGTATACTTCTCTGTGAAGTTGGAATTGTGAAAGTACTCACTTGATCTGGGTTTGTGAGAGTTACCAGGATAATTCATGTAAAGTGTATTTGCAAAATCTATTCAGCATGTTATCAAGAATTTAGCCTTTCCTAGCATTTTTATTATACTTTATACTCTTATAGATTGTTCATACGTACATTCTTGTTCGAGTTTCTTATGAACTTATGAAGTAGACGAGTGAATATGCCTATCCTAATTTGAGAGTGAAAGAACTGTTTAGTTTTTTTCTAGAGGATATGAGTCCTCTTATAAAAATAAGTTCAATAAAACAAGAGTTATAGCAACATTATCTGATTTTCAAAATTGCAGAACTACTTTGTGACAGTCCTAGGACAAGGCCTCAGGTACCGGAATTCCAGACGAACTTTTTGCTCTATTACTGTCCCTTATGTAGACAGATGATTCTCAAATTATGTAATTGTGTTCTATCCTAAAATCATGAGAAAACTTGTATATCTAAGTAAATTTTGATTAAAAATTCTTAAGAAAAATCCCATTTTTACTTTTAGTTCCAATAAGTACTTAGATAACATTTTCGGATCAGATCTCCTTAATCGAGCATTAATGATTGACTTTTGTGTGAAGAGAGGAAAAAACCATTAAAACTTCTCCATTGACTATATGTTAGACAAAATTGTATTCTCAACTTGCCTATAACATTAGTTTTTCTTCAAAAATGTTAATAAACTGATTTAACTTGGTCAAATATTCCCTACATGGACAATGATTTTCAAGGAAAACACATATCTTAGTGTGGTTTCTGTATTCTTAGAAAGCATACCGCTTTACAGTGCACAGACAAGGATTTAGTGCTAACATCATGTAAAATGACGAATCTGATACAAGATCCTTAAAACACAGATTCTTTTAAAATCTCTTTTTTCTTGGCAGGGGAGAGGTTTTCCTCTATTCTCTGGCAATGTAAGAAGCTTTGCAGATCACCAACTAGAAGAAGAGGATTAGTAATATAGGTAGTCGATTTTCATTGCCTGTTTTGCTAGCTACGCTTCTGTGTAGCATCCTTAGCACTGCAAGATATAAAATAGTAAATGCCAATGATACAGGCAAAACAGGGTACAGTCCCAGTTTAAAATAAGCATCTCACTCTAGAAAGCAGTTTCCCTAAATGCTCCATGTAGTGGATTTATAAAAACGTAGACTACAAAGTACTCTGAGAACATTCTAAAAGGATTTCAAGAACTGAAAGTATGAGTGAGCAGGGCATGGGATATATAGATAGAAAATACTTTCATTCATTTTCTTTTGGATCATTTTAGCCATTTGGATGGCTATTTTTATTTTTTATTTTTTGGCACTTGGGCAGACCCAATGGCTATATGGGGGGTTGAGATTTGAAGGGGGAAGATCATTTACAGATAATCAACAATTCTCTGGTTACTTGTTGTTCTATTAAAAACTTCCAGTATATTAATTATCAGAATAAGAATAAAACTCTTCTTCATTTAAAGATTTTTCCTCTCCCCAGCTAAGTCCTGTTGCAGGCTATAAAACTGTCATGAAAAGTTAAGTATGGTAGATTCCTGTCCATCTTCCCATCTGACATTTCTACTGCTTTGGGCTAATTGAGCCTTCTCCAGGATTTCAAATAAGGGAAAGGAGGAGAAACAGGAGGAAAGGAGTGGTCTCCATTAACTTGAACCGATCTGGCATTGGTTAGTTTTCTCTGGCTATGGGATTGATACGCACATTTTCTCTCTCTCTCTTCCCATCCTCTCCATAAAATTATATTCACTGGAGATCTCACATCTACAGTTTCTTGGGGACAGTTGCTTTGGACAAGTTCATCTGACCGATTGCTTAACACACGGCCCTTGGCCCTGGGGCACCTGACAGATCTCAATCTGATTTCTTTTGGGACGTGTTTGTGTCTGTGTCCCTCAGTTCAGCCCACTGGAGAATGATGTAATATAATACTGAGCTTGCTTTTTCTGTCTTTGCATGCCCTTCACTTTCTCATCACCCATGTGAAAAACAGGCACTAAATTCTGGGGCAGCAAGACTTTGCCTTTTATTACTTTACCATGAGAAAAACAGGCTTGTGGCCATCCGTCATCTGGTTTATAGTCTCTCTTATGAGGCTTTTCCTTTATTTGAACTTAGTCCACTAAATGAATAGGAGGAAAGTTCACTTGCCTTGCGTACATTTGGGAGTAATGTTTTGTATGTGAGAACAGAAAATAGGAGTGCTTTCTAGTATGAAGGTTTTTATAAACCTAATGGTTTATCTGAGAAACAAATTCTCACAATAGAAAGGAGGCAGGAATCTTATGGTTACCTTCACAATTGTTCAGTCCCTCATGATACAGCCCTTCAATTCCAAAAAATAAAATGTGCCAACCGTGTTTCACTGAATGCTCCCAATAGTATTGTCTGTGTCATTCATGTCACTGTTGACGGGAGGAAACAGTTATGAGACCTGGTGCCTTGTGTGCTCCTAAGGTGAAGCATGCGATGCTCTAAGGCATGTCCACCAAGGCTGCAGTTGGATGGAGTTTGGGTGGTTGAGATGGCATGTCGGGCAGGAAAAATATTCAGCAGATATCATTTAAGCACTAGAAACTGGAGAGGATGACCCCTAAAAATTGCCATCCAAAAAATATTCTCTTAAGTAAAAACACGAATTTGGAGAGTTATTTTTTTGTATGTGTTAAAAGACTAATGAAATGTTAAAGAATTTTGATTATTTTCTTAGTGAACAGTAATGAATTAGATAATAAGGAACCTAAAAAAAAGATGCAAAGGATGACCAGTAATAGGACTATGAATATCAGGAATCTTGTAAGTCTGGATTTAAATTCTGGCTCAACTACATACAAACCAAGTGAGCCACTTAAACTCTAGGACCCTTATCTATCTTGTTTATAAGACAGGTGGAATAAGATTAATTAATTAGGTTGTGGTAAAAATGAAATTAGAATAATGCAAAATGCTTGGAATAGTGTAAGCCTTAAATGGTGACAATCATCATCAAAACTGCCACCATTATTTAATTTTTTGTCATTTTATTTATAAAACAGCTTATTGAGGAATAATTAATATGCAAAGAATTGCATATATTCAGTGTGTAAAACTGAATGAGGTTGGACAGTGCAAACCCTGTGCCTTTGCCATCATTTTCATCTGGAGCAAGCTACTTTCAATGGCCTCTTGTTTGCCATACAGTGGTCAAGACTGATATCTGCATAAAAGACATTTTTCATAGGTAATTAAATTCATATGTCAAGTTTTCTTTTAATTTTAAGTTCCAGGATATCTGTGCAGGATGTACAGATTTATTACATAGGTAAACACGTGCCATGGTGGTTTGCTGCACCTATCGCCCATCACCTAGGTATTAAGCCCAACATGCATTAACTATTTTTCCTGATGCTTTACATGCCCAGCCCCCACCTGCTGACAGGCCCCAGTGTGTGTTGTTCGCCTTCCTGTGGCCACGTGTTCTCATTTTTCAGCTCCCAATTATAAGTGAGAACATGTGGTACTTGATTTTCTATTCCTGTGTTAGTTTGCTGAGGACAATGGCTTTCAGATACATCCATGTCCCAGCAAAGGACAAGAACTCATTCCTTTTATGGCTGCATAGTATTCCATGGTGTAAATGTGCCACGTTTTCTTTATCCAGTCTATCACTGATGGGCATTTGGGTTGGTTCCATGTCTTTAGTATTGTGAGTAGTGCTGTAATGAACATACATGTGCATGTATCTCTATAACGGAATGATTTGTATTCCTTTGAGTACATACCCACTAATAGGATTGCTGGATAAAATGGTATTTCTGGTTCTAGGTCTTTGAGGAATCTTTACACTGTCTTACAAAGTGGTTGAACTAATTTACATCCCCACCAACAGTGTAAAAGGGTTCCTGTTTTTTCACAGCTTCATCACCATCTGTTGTTTCTTGGCTTTTTTTTTTTAATTATTATAATTTAAGTTCTGGGATACATGTGCAGAACATCCAGGTTCTTTACATAGTTATACACTGCCATGGTGGTTTGCTGACCCCATCAAGCAGTCATGTACATTGGGTATTTCTCCTAATTCTATTCCTCCCCTAGTCCCCCACCCCATGACAGGCCCCAGTATGTGATATTCCCCCTCCCTGTGTCCATGTGTTTCAAGTGTCCTTCTCCCACTTATGAGTGAGAATATGCGGTGTTGGGTTTTCTGTTCCTGTGTTAGTTTGCTAAGAATGATGATTTTCAGCTTCATCCATGTCCCTGCAAAGGACATTAACTCATCCTTTTTCATGGCTGCATAGTATTCCACAGTATATATGTGCCACATTTTCTTTATCCAGCCTATCATTGATGTGCATTTGGGTTGGTTCCATGTCTTTGCTGTCGTGAATAGTGCTACAGTAAACATACATGTGCATGTGTCTTTGGAGTAGAATGATTTATAATCTTTTGGATATATATCAAGTAATAGGATTGCTAGGTCAGATGGTATTTCTGGTTCTAGATCCTTGAGGAATCACCACACTGTCTTCCACGATGGTTGAACTAGTTTATACTCCCACCAAGAGTGTAAAAGCGTTCCTATTTCTCCACATCTTCTCCAGCATCTGTTTCCTGACTTTTTAATGATCACCATTCTAACTGGTGTGAAATGGTATCTCATTGTGGTTTTGATTTGCATTTCTCTAATAATCAGTGAGGATGAGGTTTTCTTCGTATGTTTGTTGGCTGCATAAATGTCTTCTTTTGAGAAGTGCCTGTTCATATCCTTTGCGTACTTTTTGATGGTGTTGTTTGTTTTTTATTCTTGTAAATTTGTTTAAGTTCCTTGCAGATTCTGGACATTAGCCCTTTGTCAGATGGATATATTACAATTTTTTTTTCTATTTTGTAGGTTGCCTGTTCACTCTCATGATAATTTCTTTTGCTGTGAAGAAGCTCTTTAGTTTAGTTAGATTTCATTTGTTTATTTTGGCTTTTGTTGCCATTGCTTTTGGTGTTTTAATCATGAAGTCTTTGCCCATGTCTATGTCCTTAGTGGGTTGCTTAGGTTTTTTTCTAGGGTTTTTATGGTTTTAGGTCTTATGCTTAAGTGTTTAATGCATCTGGAGTTAATTTTTGTATACGCTATAAGGAATGGGTCCAGTTTCAGTTTTCTGCATATGGGTAGCCAGTTTTCCCAACACCATTTAGTAAATAGGGAATCCTTTACACATTGCTTGTTTTGTTAGGTTTGTAGATTAATGAAATGGAAAGACCACTAGCCAAATTAATAAAGAAGAATCAAATAGACACAATAAAAAATGATAAAGGGAATATCACCACTGATGCCACAGAAATACAAACTACTATCAAAGAATACTATGAACACCTCTATGTGCATAAACTAGAAAGTCTAGAAGAAATGGATAAATTCCTGGACGCATTCACTCTCCCAAGACTAAACCAGGAAGAAATAGAATCCCTGAATAGACCAATAACAAGTTCTGAAATTGAGGCAGTAATTAACAGCCCACCAACTAAAAAAAGACCAGGATCCAAAGGTTTCACAGCTGATTTATACCAGAGGTACAAGGAGGAGCTGGTACCATTCCTTCTGAAACTATTCCAAACAATAGAAAAAGAGGGACTTTTCCTTAACTCATTTTATGAGGCCAGCATCATTCTGATACGAATACCTGGCAGAGACACGACAAAAAAATAAAATTTCAGGTTAATATCCCTGATGAACATCGATGTGAAAATCCTCAGTAAAATACTGGCCAACTGAAACCAGCAGCACATCAAAAAGCTTATCTACCATGATCAAGTTGCCTTCATCCATGGGATTCAAGGCTGGTTCAACATACACAAATCAGTAAATGTAACCCATCACATAAACAGAACCAATGACAAAAACCACACAATTATCTCAATCGACACAAAAAGGCCTTCGATAAAGTTCAACCCCCATTCATGCCAAAAACTCTGAATAAACTAGGTGTTGATGGAATATATCTCAAAATAATAAGAGCTATTTATGACAAACCCACAGCCAGTATCATACTGAAGGAGCAAAAGCTGGAAGCATTCCCCTTTGAAAACTGGCATAAACAAAGATGGCTTCTCTCTCCACTCTTACTCAACATAATATTGGAAATTCTGATCAGAACAGTGAGGCAAGAGAAAGAAATAAAGGGTATTCAGATAGGAAGAGAGGAAGTCAAGTTGTCCGTGTTTGCAGATGACATGATTGTATATTTAGAAAACCCTATTGTCTTAGCCCAAAGTCTCCTTAAGCTGATAAACAACTTCACAAAGTCTCAGAATATAAAATCAATGTGCAAAAATCACAAGCATTCCCATACACCAATAATAGACTAATGGAGAGTCAAATCATGAGTGAACTCCCATTCACAATTGCTACAAAATGAATAAACTGCCTAGGAATACAACTTAGAAGGGATGTGAAGAACCTCTTCAAGGAGAATTGCAAACCATTGCTCAAGGAAATAAGAGAGGGCACAAACAAATGGAAAAACATTCCATGCTCATGGATAGGAAGAATCAATATCATGAAAATGGCCATACTGCCCAAGGTAATTTATAGATTCAGTGCTATCCACCTCAAGCTACTATTGACTTTCTTTACAGAATCAGAAAAAAACTACTTTAAATTTCATATGGAACCACAGAAGAGCCCGTATAGCCAAGACAATCTTAAGCCAAAAGAATAAAGGTGGAGGCATCACGCTACCTGACTTCAAACTATACTATAAGATTGCAGTAACCAAAGCCACATGGTACTGGCACCAAAACAGATATATAGACCATTGGAACAGAACAGAGGCCTCAGATATAACACCACACATTTCTTGGCTTTTTGATAATCACCATTCTGACTGGCATGAGATTGTATCTCATTGTGATTTTGATTTGCATTTCTCTAATCATCAGTGATGTTGAACTTTTTTTCTTGTGTTTGTTGGCCACGTAATTTTCCTCTTTTGAGAAGTATCTGTTCATGTCGTTTGCCCCCTTTTAATGGTTTTGTGTGTGTGTGTGTGTGTGTGTGTGTGTGTGTAAAAGTGTTTAAGTTCCTTGTAGATTCTAGATATTAGACCTTTGTCAGATGGATAGATTGCAAAAATTTTCTCCCTTTCTGTACGTTGTTCACTCTGGTGATAGTTTCCTTTGCTGTGCAGAAGCCCGTTAGTTAGTCTGATCCCAATTGTCAAGTTTTGCTTCTGTTGTAATTGCTTTTGACGTTTTCATTATGAAAGTTTTGCCCATGCCTATGTCCTGAATGGTATTGCCTAGCTTTTCTTCTAGGGTTTTTATAGTTTGGGGTTTTACATTTAAGTGTTTAATCCTTCTTGAGTTAATTTTTGTATAAGTTGTTAGGAAGGGGTCCAGTTTCAGTTTTCTGCATATGGCTATCCAGTTTTCCCAGAACCATTTATTAAAAAGGGAATCCTTTCCCTGTTGCTTGTTTTTGTCAGGTTTGTTTAAAATCAGATGGTTATAGATGTGCAGTCTTATTTCTGAGATCTTTATTCTGTTCCATTGGTTTACGTGTCTGTTTTTGTACCAGTACCATGATGCTTTGGTTATTGTAGCCTTGTAGTATAGTTTGAAGGTGGGTCGCATAATGCCTCCAGATTTGTCCTTTTTGCTTAGGATTGTGTTGGCTATATGGGACTATTTTGTGGTTCCATATGAATTTAAATTTTTTTTTCTAATTCTCTGAAGAATGTCAGTGGTAGTTTAATGGGAATAGCATTGAATCTATATTGATTTGGTAAATATGGCCATTTTCATGACATTGATTCTTCCTATCCATGAGCATGAATGTTTTTTCCATTTATTTATGTTCTTTCTGAATTTGTTGAGCAGTGGTTTGTAGTTCTTCTTGAAGAGGTTCTTCACATTGCTTGTAAGTTGTACTCCTAGGTATTTTATTCTCTTTGTAGCAGAGAGTTCATTCATAATTTGGCTCTCTGCTTACTGTTTGTCTGTTGTTGGTGTATAGGAATGCTTGTGATTCTTGCACATTGATTTTGTATCCTGAGACTTGCTGAAGTTACTTATCAGCTTAAGAAACTTTGGGGCTGAGACAATGTGGTTTTCTAGGTATAGGATTATGTTATCTGCTGAAAGAGACAGTTTGACATCCTCTCTTCCTATTTGAATGCTGTTTATTTCTTTCTCTTGCCTAATTGCCCTAACCAGAACTTCCAATACTATGTTGAATAAGAGTGGTGAGAGAGGGCATGTCTATCTTGTGCCGGCTTTCAAGGGGAATGTTTCCAGCTTTTGTCCATTCAGTGTGATATTAGTTGTGGGTTTATCACAAATGGCTCTTATTATTTTGAGGTAAGTTCCATCAACACCTAGTTAAGAGTTTTTAACATGAAGTGCTGTTAAATTTCATCAAAGGCCTTTGCTGTGTCGATGGAGATAATCATTTGGCTTTTGTCTTTGGTTCTGTTTATGTGATGAATTACATTTATTCATTTACATATATTGAACCAGCCTAGCATCCTGGTTCAGTAGAACCTTGAAGAACATGAAGAGCTTATACTTAACCTTATTGGAATTAGTCGCGAAATAATTAGTTGCATCCTATGGGTAAAGCTGTCTTGATTATGGTGGATAAGTTTTTTGATGTGCTACTGGATTTGATTTTATTGAGGATTTTTGCATCGATGTTCACCAGGGATGTTGGCCTGAAGTTTCCTTTTATTGTTGTATTTCTGCCAGGTTTTGCTATCAGGATGATGTCGGCCTCATCAAATAGGTTACAGGGAAGTGCCTCCTTTTCAATTGTGTGGCATAGTTTCAAAAGAAATGGTACCGATTCCTCTTTGTACCTCTGGTAGAATTCAGCTGTAAATCTGTCTGGTCCTTGGCTTTTTTTGGTTAGTAGGCTATTTATTACTGCTAAATTTCAAAATTTGTTATTGGTCTATTCAGGGATTCAGCTTCTTCCTAGTTCAGTATTTGGAGGGTGAATGTATTCGGGAATTTATCAATTTCTTCCAGTCTAAGCATAAGACCTAACACCATAAAAACTCTAGAAGAAAACCTAGGCAAAACCATCCAGGACATAGGCATAGGTGAGGACTTCATGACTAAAACATAAAAGCAATGGCAACAAAAGCCAAAATAGACAAATGGGATCTAATTAAACTCCAGAGCTTCTGTACAGCAAAAGAAACAGTCATTAGAGTGAACCAGCAACCAACAGAATGGGAAAAAATTTTGCAATCTACCATCTGACAAAGAGTTAATATCCAGAGTCTACAAAGAACTAAAACAGATTCATAAGAAGAAAACAAACAAACCCATTCAAAGTGGGCAAAGGATGTGAACAGACACTTTTCACAAGAAGACATATATGAGGCCAACAAACACATGCAAAAATGCCCACCATCACTGGTCACTAGAGAAATGCAAATCAAAACCACAATGAGATACCATCTCACGCCAGTTAGAATGGCTCTCATTAAAAAATCAGGAGACAACAGATCCTGGAGAGGATGTGGAGAAATAGGAATGCTTTTACACTGTTGGTGGGAGTGTAAAACCATTGTGGAAGACAGTGTGGTGATTTCTCAATGATCTAGATCTAGAAATACCATTTGACCCAGCAATCTCATTATTGGGTATATACCCAAAGGATTATAAATCTTTCTATTATAAAGACACATGCATACGTATGTTCATTGCAGCACCATTCACAATAGCAAAGACTTGAAACCAATCCAAATGCCCAGCAATGAGACTGGATAAAGAAAATGTAGCACATATACAACACGGAATACTATACAGCCATGAAAAAGGATGAATTCGTTTTCTTTGCAGGAGCTGGAAACCATCATTCTCAGCAAACTAATACAGGAACAGAAAACCAAACACCACATGGTCTCACTCATATGTGGGAGTTGAATAATGAGAACATATGGGCACAGGGAGGGAAATATCACTTACCAGGGCCTGTCTGGAGGGTAGCTGGTGGTAAAGGCAGGAATGGCATTAGAAGAAATACCTAATGAAGATGACTGGTTGATGGGTGCAGCAAGCCACTATGGCACATGTCTACCTATGTAACAAATCTGCATGTTCTGCACAGGTATCTGAGAACTTAAAGTATAATAAAAAATAAAAATATAAAAAAGGGAAGTCAATAGTTTGGACCAGTTGCGGTGACTCACGCCTGTAATTTCAGCACTTTGGGAGGCTGCGGCAGGTGGATCACCTGAGGTGAGAAGTTGGAGACCAGCCTGGGCGACATAGTGAAACCTCATCTCTACTAAAAATACAAAAGTTACTCAGGCATGGTGGTGCACACCTGTAATCCCAGTGACTGGGAAAGTTGAGACAGGAGAATTGCGTGAACCTGCGAGGTGGAGGTTGTAGTGAGCTGAGATTGTGCCGCTGCACTCCAGCCTGGGCAATAGAGTGAGACTTTATCAAATCAAAACCAAAAAACAAAACAAAACAAACACACAACCACCACCACCACCAAAAACTAAAGTTAATAGTTTGAAAGCTGTGGAACATTTGGTGATGAATTCTTTTTTTTTTTTTTTTTCAATAAATGATTCCTACATTGACCAATGAAATAAAAAGACTAGATGATTGTTGGATTATTTAGAAAGGCACCATCACTTGGCTGTTTCATGGGTGCAGAACTGTCAAAATTGGTCACATTGTCCACTTTAAATATGTACAGTTTTGTGTACTTCAATTATAGCTCAATAAAGTTATGAAAAAAATCAAGTGTGAAATAAAAAAGATTGAGGACTATATAAAAACAAAGGAAGTGGCTGGATGCTGTGGCTCATGCCTGTAATGCCAACACTTTGGGAGGCCAAGCTGGGTGGATCACTTGAGGCTGGGAGTTTGAGACCAGTCTGACCAACATGGAGAAACCTCATCTCTACTAAAAATACAAAATTAGCCAGACCTAGTGGTGCATGCCTGTAATCCCAACTACTCTGGAAGCTGAGGCAGGAGAATCACTTGAACCCAGGAGGCGGAGGTTGCAGTCAGCCAAGATCACGCCAAAACAGAGAAAGCTGTGCCTCCTCTTCTAATACAAGATAAGGTATAACAGAGCCAGGCCAGTCAGGCTGAAAGAAGAGAAGAAACTTGGAAGTAGCAAGTATAAGAGGCCCCTTCACTGTTCCCTTGCCTCTCGTAATTGCCGGGAGGGGGCTGGCAAGAAAGTGAGGAACAGGAAATAAAACTGACCTACTTGTCCCATAGAACTGACGTTTACAGTTTCTTTTGAATAAACATGGAAATTCATCCTTCTCTTCTTGACACTTGAGAAAGTTATTTTGTCTTATCTGAGTTTCTTTCTCAGGAAACTAATCATCAGTCCTCCCAGATAGCATCAAGTGAATAAGATTCTAGATAACTGCATGTGGAAACTCAGATGTCCGACCTCTCAGCAGTCATGACTGCCTAACTAACCGCTTGTTGTCTGTTGACCACTTCCCTTCTTTACCCTCCCTCATTCCGGCTTGCCTGCCTATCTTAGATTTCTGCTATGTAAACCCCTGATTTTAGTCATGGGGATGTGTTTGAGACTGACCTCCCATCTCCTTGGCTGCCACAACCAGGCTAACGCCTTCTTCCCTGATGAGACTCGTTGTGTCAGTGATTGACTTGTACGTAGTGTGCAGCAGGGCCTGTAACAAATCCCTGGTGTTTCGGTAACAGACTTTGGTTCCCTGACCAGGAATGCATCCGGTGTCATCCCACTGTGATGTCAAGGAGAGTTTTAGAAGCCTCCCTAAGCAGCTGCCTGACCGTTTTTGGTAGGAGGTGGTTTCGGTCTCTCTCTGGTTTCACTGCTGCAGGTCTCTACCACATTCCTAATTGCCTAGGAAGAACAGCGTTTGAAATTTGACATCTGTCTCCACATAGGTGAGTGTCCCACGTGGGCCCAGACGGGAGAATCTGTTCCTTTCAGTTTGGAAAATTTTTGAAGAAATTTCCATTTGTAGATTGCACAAGCTTAGATGACTGAGAGATAGAAGCTCCCTGGCTGTTTCAGTTTGGAGACTTGGGGGCTTGTTTGTAATTGTTGTGTGCACGTCTGGGCAAGTGAGTGTCTTTTGTGGGTGTCAGGCAGAGGAATTGGTTCTTCTCAGTCTGGGAAAACCCAAAGCAATTTTCAGGCTAATCGAGTTCAACCAAGGGAGAGATGAAGCACCCCACCTGCCTCAGTTTGCACACTCTTGGTCTTGTTTGTTGCTGCAGCTCTTGGATTCTTTTATGGTGAGTGAGTGAGTGAGTGTGTGTGTGTGTGTGTGTGTGTGTGTGTTACTAGAGTCATGGGAAATCAGGATTTGATATGCTGATACTCCTTTGTAGAATTGTTGACCCCAGTATTCTTTGGAATCTGGAGAATTCTGGTCTCTTCATGGGCCTCATTTTGCTGTTGAATGGGAAAGCAGGTGGATTTTCATGTATCCAGGCCTTTATGCTGCTGTTCTAAACAGGGTGAGGCCTGGTTAGTACGTGATGTGCTCCTATGGTGCTATTTGCCGCCAGTGTTCATGGGAGTCTGCAGTGGCTTGGCCTTCAAATATCAAAATGCCCTGGGAACTGTAAACCCAAAATTTTGGTTTACAGCCTTCACTGGGTTACTTACTGGGCAAGGTTTAGCCATGTGAACATCTTCACAAACTGGCGAGTTTGTATTAGTCTATGAGCTATGACTGTATCTCACAGCTAGAGGCCCAAAGAAAAGGCTGTTGGATCTTGTGTGTGTGTGTGTGTGTGTGTGTTTATACATGCTTCTTTGTGTTTATGTGTGTTTACATTTATATGTTGTGTCTACTGAATTGGCTTATGAATAAAAAAGCACTCATAAACTGAGTAAATAAGTACAAAGTGTTTTTCAAGCTCATATGACTTATGTAAATATTTAATAACCAAGCTGTCTTTTTATTAGTAAGATGAAAATAGAAATGTCTTCAGATATGTTGGAATACATTTTTATTTGGGTTTTATGTTTGTCTCTTTTAGAAATTTTGAGGTGTCAGGTGTTGGCATAGAAGGTTATAAAACTATACACTCAGTCAAAAGAAAACGATCTTTGTATTTTTTTTAGATTCATTAGACCAATGTTGTTAGTTGAACAAAAACAGCTGACCCTTCTGAGAAATTGGCAAAAAATACCTGTGCATGTAACTTAAGGTTCTTACTTAGGCGAGTACCTCATACTCTCTGGTATAAAAATAGTTAACAAGGAAATAACTTTACATAATGACTAGCTCTATCTAATATCTCAGTTTTCAGAAGTAATCTGGATAAACTGTTAAAAATGAAAGAATTGAGTACATTTCAATGGGAACAGATACTTTTGGTAAACTTTGTGTAACTTAAAATCTTAAAATTATTTTTAATGCTTATTGGATGTCTGGGTCATTTCCAATTAAGAAAAGATTATGATTTGGGGAAATATGTTTCTAAAATTGTGGAATATGCTCATCTATAAAATGCTAGTATCTGATTGTTCAGAATTTTTTGCTTCTTAGGTTTTCATTAAAATTTAATATTACTAAAAATAAAAATTCTTGTTAATATATAATTCTGTTTATAAAATGTGCTAAAGAAGATATGGCCTTACTTAGAAAAATAACTTTATCCAATTTAGAAGTTACCTGGAGGTTGATTCAAATTATGGACTATGGAAAAATTTTATCCTAAGGTAAAATGACTCGTTATTTTTAGAAAGAAAAAAATTTAGGACAAAAGAGAAAATACAAGCATGCTATAGATCTGTGTCAGCTGTGTGTAATATTTGTATGTCTGTCTTCATGCACATAGAGAGAAAATAGAAAGTTGAAGAGGCTTAGGTAGTAAAATATTTTTTAGAACCCAATAGAAAATTAGAGAAATTTGACTAATTAACATTGCTCATAGTTATAGCCCTTAGTTTTGAGGAGGGTAAAATAAGAAACATTGTAAAGAAATATACCGGCAGTTCTGTAATTCTATTTTAATACAGTGAAGCATGAGGCCAGATTTAACATGGAGCCAAGTTTCATATACATGCTTGCTTTGAGTCATACTGTGATCGCTATTCTGCATAGACTGTACTAGCACTAAAGCCCTCAATGACTGTGTGACTACAGGGAATTTCTTAATTGCCTGTCTGGCCACCTACTTTGTGTTGACCAAATTCCCTTCCTTACCCCTTCCTAATTCTTGTTTTTCTACATGTAGTTACATTTCTGCTATATAATGCCCTAATTTTAGTCAGTCAGGGAGATGCATTTGAGACTGAACTCCCATCTCGTGGGCTGCAGCACGTGATTAAAACCTTCCTGGTAATACTTGTCTCAGTGAGTGGCTTTCTCTGCAGTAAGCAGCAGGACCTAGACCAAATCCCTGATGTTTCAATAACAGAAAAAAGAAGTCATTTGAGGTAGGGGAACTGAAAGAGTATAATACCCCAGGTGGGTGTTGAACAGTGAGAACTCATGGACACAGGGAAGGGAGCATCATACACTGGGGTCTGTTGGGGGAGCGAATTGGGGAGGGACGGCGGGGGGTAGGGAGGTTGGGGATGGATAACATAGGGAGAAATGCCAGGTGTAGATGATGGGGGGATGGAGTCAGCAAACCACATTGCCGTGTATGTACCTGTGCAACAATCCTGCATGTTCTGCACATGTACCCCAGAACCTAAAGTGCAATTAAAAAAAAAAAAAATATATATATATATATA